>NC_141926.1:8150530-8453560 GCF_057802395.1 Ceratotherium simum simum
GTACATCAAAGGAGTGAAATTCAGGGGCCGGCCTGGTGGCATAGCTGTTAAGTGGATGTGCTCCATTTTGGCAGCCTGGGGTTTGCAGGTTTGGATCCCAGGTGTGCACCGATGTACCACTTGTTAAGCGACGCTGTGGCAGTGTCCTATATAAAGTAGAGGAAGATGGGTACAGATGTTAGCTCAGGGCTAATCTTCCTCACACACACACAAAAAGAGTCTAATTCAGAAACTATGAGCTAGGGCCCAGGACCTGAAGTCTTGACAAACACCAGGGGGAATTCTGAAGCAGGGGATGCCTGGGCCTATTGGAGAGGTTTGATCAAAGCTCACCGACTCCTTTTACCCACCAGCGCTGGAAAGTATCAATTTTCTCCTCTGGGAAACCACTGTCATGTCTTGGCCATATTCTATGCCCTGGGCTAAGCAGGTAAATGCACCACACCTCTCCCATCCTCCCACTTGCTGTGGATTCCGGAAGCCCGTTGCATCTCATGCTTCTCAGGATTTAGTTACTTTCAAATGCAATGACGGGTTAATTGTGATAAGAAAAACCCTTTGGTGTCCTAGCTATCTCAGAAACATTTCACCAACTGTGTCCACTTGTGAGCCAGATTTAAAGGGCTAAGACAACATATGGCTTCAGACTGAAAGGTCTGATATGCAAAAAGTCTGAATCATTTTAAGGTCAGGACCCTTCTTTCTTCCACATATCTCTTCCACACACTAAGAAGATTGTCTATTTCACCTGGAGTAGAAATATAGAAGAAAAAAGACTGAAAGTAAAAGAGGCCGAATTAAAAAAAAAAAAAAAAATGTGTGCATCCACAATAGCTGGCGAATCACACGGGGGCCATCTAAAAAAACTTTGTTCAAATGACATAAAGGTGTAACCACCTTGCCCAGCAGAAGCGGTCAGCACTTTTCTCCACCCACCGTTCTCAAACTTCGCTCCAAAAAAACAGTTACATGGTTTTCATCGCAGAGTGATGGACTAAGCCGCCTAAATCCAACCTTCTTTTCCATGTAGTTGGTGCCCCCTAGTGGCTGAGAGGACCATCCCTCACCCAGGAGGTGGATGGTCTCAGAAGTGGATCCAATCATCTAACTCTGTCCCTTGAATTCGGGTTTTTGAGTTGTGTCCTGGATTACTTGTGAGACCACCAGGGATTGAGGGCTGATTGGGAGCGCAAGGAACTTCACTGACTTGTGGGAATGCTATGTGCTAGGTAAGCATCTCCCATGGACTATTCATTACACCCATAAAAACCCTCGAGAAAGATACAGTGAGTACCCCGTTCTGCAGTTGGGTAGTTGAAGCACAGTGAGGCCATTTAGTTAAAGTCACTCTGCTAGTTCTTGGAAAAGTGGGGTTCAACTCTAAATCTCATGCTTTTTTTCCAGCTCACTGTAAAACCAACCAGAAAGGCAGAGACTGGGGAAGAGCCCGCTGCTGTGAGAGCACCATGGAGACAGGGAGAAGCTGCATGGCCTGGGACTCTGCAGGTGCCCTTGTGTTCCATGATGCAGGGTGTTTCCCTCTGCCAAAGGCTCCTGATGCTTTTTCCACCTCCTTCCTGAAACAGCTGCTGACTGCACCAGAGAACCAGCACAGTGGAGAATGCTCAGGACTCAGTTTCCCTTGGGGTAAATAATCTGGCAGTATTTTGTTTTCAGCACCTGCTGACTTGATAATCAGGGTTGTTTTTCCCTCCTTCTAGAAGAAAAATCCACTCATAGAGAGATTTTTCTCCTTTTTTTTCTTCCCACGTTGCTGGTCACATACAATGGGTTTTTCCTCGAATCCTTGTAGTAACCCCTTTGATGGTCTCTGTGTGTATGGAAACTGATTTTAATGCTGAAACCTTCGCCAAGTCCATCCCGCGGGTGGTGGAGACCACGTGTTGATGGATTTGAATCAGTGATTTATAATTAGGGCACACTGGGAATCTGATAGGAAGCTTCACATGACCCACACTGATAGAAGGGGTGAGGACCAAAATGCTTCATTCAACACTGTAGAAACTGGAGGATAAGTAGCTGGAGAGGCGTAAACAGTGAGAACTAAGTCTAGTTGTTAAACGGTCCATGTAAAACTCTGGGGTTTGCTCTGGAGTCCTCATAAATCTACTTCCATAAGTAAGTTTAGTTTCAGAAGGAAAATGCTGGAAAGTGAGCCAGCGTCACTGTATTTTGATGGGACAGGCATATTTGAGGCTAAGGACATGTTGGTACTTGTTGTGCTAAGCTCTGCCTTGGAGGGTGCCAAGGAAAGATGGCTGAGTCTACCCACTCCAAGATGGGCAGAGGCCACGTAGGCTGAGAGCACGTAGACACCACCTGCCCCAGAGTCCCCGGGAGCAAACACAGGATACAGGTCCTGCCTCGGGAAGTTACAGAGAAATCACACACATCTTTGGAGCTGTTGCTCCTCTCAGCAGCATGCTCCATAACTCTACAGCAGGTAGAACTGTCTAGAAAGATGATGGCGTCTCAACACAGACCCACCTGCTTGAAAATCCACTCCTTGGCTTCAGAGGAGGCCAGAGCCAAACGAAGGTTTAATTCTAAGGAGGCAATGAGGGGTGTTTTCTACTGTGTATTTCAGAGCAGGAAAATCTGCACCTGAAAGATTCGTCTTTCGTTTAGTTACATTTGTGAAAGCCCAGTGGCTGTCGGGAGTTTTGAGGAGGCAAAGCTCATCCCACACCCAGAATGAGGCTATGCAATGCAAGCGGACTAAGAACCCCAAACTGAGGGAGGTCTCACTGGTTAACCAAATGCCAAACCAAAATCCATACACATCCTTAAACCACAAACAGAATCAGCATTACAAACAAGTCAAATTATCAACAGTGAGACATCAACAAAACCCACCGCAACCACCAGTGGATTCGTTAGATAGAACCAAAACTCAGAACTCTGTATTTTCTAAATCACTGGATGTGGAATAAAATGGCACCATTAAAACAGTCCTAGAACTGAATGGGGCAGCAGTGTGAGCTCGCTTGGAATAAGTGCCCGGTGTCCGGGAGCTCAGCATATTGTGCCCCAAAGATCCTCAAGTTCAGCAAGACATCCTTAGAGCACAGTCGCTGAGTACCCGCAGGAATCTAAACTGCGTTCATTATAGAGGACTAGCTTTTCCCTTTAAGGTAACAGAATGCCCTTCCAGAACTCTGTGCACTAGGGGTTTATGGACTCCAGTTTGCTTTCATGCTATTTAACAAGTGCGTGTGTGGGTTCATTTTCTGTAGAAGATGATCATTTGTCCCCCTGAAGCATTTTTCATCTCCTTTCCCTGAGTTTGCATCTGTATTTCTCTGGATTGCTCAACCACCCACTACCCCTCCAAAATTTAAACTTCCAGAAAATCCTATCCCATCCTCCAAGAAGCCTGAAGAATTACGATTGTTTGCCAACACAACATGCCACAGGGTGGAGGAGTCGTTCTCTACTATTTTACAGAAAACAAGAAAGGACGAGCATTGATCACCCACTTGTTGAGCTTTTCAATGAGCTGTACCACTATCCTTTCTTTCAAGTCACTGCTTGTTCACTAATACACTCAGAGTGATGCTTCCACGTTCCATGAAATGGGCTGATGAATCAGAAGCATGAGCCCCTCGGGGTTTCTTCCCAGAATGATAGGAAATGGAATCAAAGGATTCTGTGTCACATGGGTGAAGATTCCCCAGAGGACATGGTCATTATAATGAGATTATCTATGATGTCTTGACAGAAATACTTAAGCCATTCCTTTAAGCTTACCTCAAGTGTCAACTTCAACCTTCTTACTCCTAGAAGCATTTCTCAGCCACTCTCTCCCCACCCCAATGTCCCAATTTTCATAAGAGCACATATAGCAGAAATGTTTCTGGAAACGGAGAAATAGATGGTGCTACACAGCTGCAAAATTATTGTAATTTTTTAAAACCTGTTTTGGTAGGCAGTATGGCCAACACTGTCTTTGTTAAATAAGATGATGCAAATCAGATGCAGAATTATTAAGCTTTTGAAAATGTCTACCACACATGAAAGATATTTGTGCAATGAGGTCCTAAAATTTTTATTGATGGCAGCTTTGCAATTAAATGCATGTTCACTAAATATGGAAACAAATGAGAACTAAGAATAAAGAGTTCCAAGGAAAATGCCACAGAATGAACTGGATGGACTCATACTGGGTTGAAACTTTAGGTCTTGGCACGGACACTTCATTATTCCCGAAGAACTACCTTGATTTCCAAGGTTTGCCTGAAAAACAAAACAACGTTGCTTTAGAGCGAATGATTCATGGATCCACTGATATGGGCAAAGTCAGTCATTATATCACCCCATTCAAGAACCTAGTGTCTACTACCCATTAAGTGGATTCTTACTGGCCGCTCGGTGAAAGCCAAGACCTTTACTCAGGTCCCCCAGTTGTATCCCCCCTGCTCCAGCTATGTTGATTCTTTTGATATTTCCAAAACGCTTTGCTGATTCCTTGCTCTGCATCATTATTAAGCCATACTTTCTTCTCCCTGTTAACCTTCAAGAACTGATAGAAGAGAGATTTCAAAAAGTATTCCTCTACGTTCTCGCTCAAAATTTTGCAATTTATTCTTTATTTATTGCCTCCAGCTCTTATAGAAATAATTTATAAAACAAAATATTGAGCTTGTTTACATTTTATTGGAAATTGCTCCTCCGTTTTTGCATACGTGTCTATTTTAACTGTCCAGTAATTTCTTTGAAAGCCAAGTCTGTGTCTTCTTTAAAAAAATCACAGTGTTAAGTATAATCTGGAATCAGAATACAGATTCCTATCATGTTGATTATAACCTTCCAATTAATTTGAGTCTTGATTGCTCCATTCTAAAGTTGACTTCCGTGACCACGCATCGTTCTCATCAAAACACGAACATGCTTTAATAGGGTATTTCTTTAAAATTTCCTTCCCAGGCTCTGCATCACCTTCCAATTGCTACGCTATTTTTCTGCTGTCTTTATGTTACATTGCAACTACTCCAAAAGGGTTGTGTAAATTCATTCTTTGCCTGCTCACCGCACATTCTCCCTCCAACCCATTCCATTCAGGGTTTTGGAAACCGCTCTGGTTAAGTCACCTACAACTTCCGTCTGACCAAATCCAGTGCTCAATTCTCATACTCCATCTTATTAAAGCTCTTATCAGTATTTGACACAGATCATCATTCCCTCTTACCCTTGACTTTCAGAGGATGACACGCTCTGGATTGTTTTCCCACCTTCTCAGTCTCACTGGCTGGTATTCCTGACCTCTAAGCACTCTCGTCGTCTTGACTAGAAACTTAAGCCATTCCTTTCAGCTTACTTCAGGTTCCAATGTCAACTGTCCTAATCCTGGAAGAATTTCTCATTTTCTATGCCCACAAATCTTTCTCTCTATGCTTTCCTATGGCTTGTTCCTCAAGTTCACTCAGGTGCTCAAAAATGGCCTCCTCAGATATGACTTTCCAGACCATGCCATCTAAAATAGCTCCTCACACCCCTCCTTTCCTGCCCCTTTACGCTGTTCATTTTTCTTCATGATACCTGTCACTATCTGAAATTTTCTTGTTTATTTATCAAATTTCTTTGGGATTATCCATGTCTTCCACTAGAATGTTCACTCCAAGAGGGCTTAATCAGCTAGTTCACTACCACTCTCCATTGCTTAGAATTGCACCTAGCACATAGTAGGCATTCTATAAAAAGGGATTGAAGGCATAATTGGATTTCCTTGTTCCTCTCTTCAGACACCTTGAGCTTCCAAGAGGCACAGTTAGCTAATTTTCTTAGGATATTCTCTCCCTTTGCTAGCTGTATTCATAAGACCCTGGCGAAGTTGTAAGCAAAATTCCAAAATTTCCAGGTTATTGAGGACATAAACCACTTACCTAGTATATACCTAAACTCTTAATGGGGATTCAGCTGAAAATAAAGAAAATCCATTTTAAATGTTCCTGAGAAGAATTTTCTCCATGCATGGGTTTTAAAAAGTTATTTATAATACCATAGTGTCCATATATAACATTCTTAAATTGATAGACACAGCCCACATTTCCCCGAGAGGAATCTACCCAATGGATCAACCCTTGATAAGTGAACATACATGGAGTGTCAAGATCAATGCTGCACACTATATGTGTAATGTAATTGGCAATGGAAAGTCAACGGAGAACAGAGAGCAGTGGAAAATTACAAGTTAAGAAATAAAATGATCTAAAGGCCAATAAAACTTATTTGACTGCCAATTTTCTGCCTTGGTGGAATTATTTCTGAGGAACCAAAATTAGCAGGGGAGATTTGAAAGACATTGTGCAAGAAGTTCAGAATGAAATGCATGAGGCATGACCTCCAAGAGCTAGTAAATAATGGGATATTTTCATTTTAACTATTCCCCACCACCACCAAGGGAATAATTGCTTCCATATGGAAGCTCCTTGATATCAGCCCAAGATGCTCAACTCTGTCTATCTGCTTGGATACTGATGATCTCATAGCTCAGGGCTGTGTCTATTGGAGGAGCAGTACCATGTTGTCTCTGCTAAGCAAGACTGAAAAGACGCTTCCTGCAGAAAGCATCAATCCAATGTTGAAAGGTGTCCTTTGCCCTGAGCAAGGAAGAGAAGTGAAGTTGACCACATAATGTTAATTAAATGTGTCTGTACATGAATACATATCAATATATAATATTAATAATAATAACTGTGGATGTTATTAATTCTGTTCTTCAAATATTTCATTTCTTCCCCTTCCAGGCACATAGTTGATTTTTTTCCTGATTCCCTTAGGCCCCACTCGACTATTTAAGTATTTCCAGCCAACAAGTTCCAAGCACAAGTGATGTATTCATCACTGCAGTATAACCAGGTCTATCCTAACTGAGACAAGCACTATTGGGTGCCAGACACTTTGTTGAGCACTTTACTTGTATTAACTCGTTAATTCTCACAATAATCCTATAAGCTAGGTACTTTTATTATCTCCCTTTTACAGATGAGGACACCGAGGCCTAGAATGGTTAAGTACTTTGCCTGCAAAGCTACCAAGTTGCAGAGCTCAGATTTAAACCTACAGAGTCTGACTCCAGCACCTGTGCTCTCAATCACTCCCATGATGAGAAGGCCTTCGCCTGAACAAGGAAGCGAAGCGAAGCCATCTGTTTAGGGTGAAGCACGTTTACACATGATAGTCAATGACTCAACCCCGGAAGTCCATAGTAGCTTTTTATTTGAGTTAATAGGATTTTTTAAAAGTCTTATTTTATGAATGGAGTTGTATTAGTCAGGGTTCTCCAGAGAAACAGAACCAATAGGATATCTCTCTATATATCTATAGGTAGATATATATAGATATAAATACATATATATCTATATCCATATAGGTAGATAGAGAAGGAGATACATATATAGAGAGAGACAGAGATGGAGAGAGAGAGACAAACAGATGGACAGACAGACAGGGAGAGAGAGAGAGGTTATAAGGAGGAAATGCCTCACAAGATTATGAAGACCAGCAAACACAAATCTGTTGTGTGGAGACCCAGGAGAGCCAATGGTGCAGTTAAAGTCTGAAAGCAGTCTGCTGGAGAATTCCGTCCTGCTCAGAGAAACCAGTCTATTCAGGTCTTCAACTGATTGGATAAGGCCCACCCACATCATGGAAGGCAATTTACTTTACCCCAAATTCACCAATTTAAATGTTAATCTCATCCAAAAATGCCCTCCAAGTTGACACACAAAACAAACCAACCCAAGAGTGTAAGTCCTAGGGAGGTCGATGCAATAGTCCAGGGTTACATGGCAGGGCCAACACCAGAGCTCAGGTCCTCTGGTTCCCCAGTCAGCATGACATACCACTACACTGCCTCCCTGTGAAGCCATGAGAAGCATCTGCCACTTCCAAGGGAGGGGGTAAGGAGAGAGCTAAGACACCCTGCTTTGGCAGCACTGCTGTCACCTGGCAGGAGCATAAAAGAACTTCAATTCATTTTTGTCAATTCTTTTGTAGGCTGATATTTCAAATAAAAGTTTTTATAAGTAGCAATGTTCTGTTATTTAATGTTCAGGAGGATGGTGACACAGGAAGCACAAAACAGGGCTTAAAATTTGGAAAAGTGTATGATTTCCCCAAGCTATAGTGCTTTTGTTTAAGAGAACTGTAGTTTGACCCCCTTAATTAAGAAAGCCTGCATCTACACCATGATGAGAAGTAGGAGACAGACGCATTTGCGCTCATCTGAAAGTCGCATTTTAATTGCTTCTTTTATCTTAGGAGCCCCCTGGCTTCCTCCTGAATGATTCCTCTTGTCCCCCCGCCTCATGTCACACTTCATGTCATTACCAAGGCAAAGGTCAAATACCGCAGTCTGTACAGTATTGACAATCAACTCAGATGCTCAGAAATACGTATTTTCCTCAGGGCTATAGGCACTCTTTCATCATCTGTATGTGCAAGATACATGTATAGACATGATCTGGACAGGGAAAACCTCAGGGCAGATCCTGTCCGAGCAGAGGTGTTGTAACCAGGCTGTCTGCGAGCGCTGAGAGGTTCAAGAAGTTTATCCAAAGTCAACCATTTTATTCTATAAGATCCCGATCGCCATATTACTCTTATGCCAATAGCTACTAAGTGGAGCACTTCCTAGGTGCAACACACCACTGAGCATTTTCCAAGCATTGATGATTTTTTCTCATACATCCCTGAGGTTGGTGTGGTTATGCCCAGCTTGCAGATGTGGCAACCTACTTGCAAAGAGGTGAAGTTACTAGCTCAATGTCACTCCATGGGTAAGCATTGGAGCCAGAAACCAAACCCCACATCACCTAGACTAGGGGTTAGCAAACGTTTCTGTAAAGGGCCAGCTAGTAAATATTTTAGGCTTTGCAGGCGATACATTCTCTGTTGCAACTACTCACCTCTACTTTTGTAGCAAGAAAGCACCCATAGAAGAGACATAAATGAACGAGCATGGCTGTGTGCCAATAAGAATTTTATGGACAATTGTGCATGATACAAAATAAGCAACTGGCTGAATTTGACCGTTGGGCTATAGTTTGCCAACCCCTGATCAAGACCATTACAGGCTCTAGCTTGAGACAAAATTGCAGAACGAGTCTAAGAATTCGGGGTGAAGCATGTTACTTCTGCTAGCCTATCATAAAGCTGGAACCAAGTCAAGATTGGGAAGAAAGACCTTGTCTCCACTTACAAGTGGATTTAAGCAGCAGAGAAGAGGCAGTCCAGATGTTGGGGTGTGTACATGGAACAAAGTGACTTTGACTTTGACCTAAAGTTCTATTAACGGTATCTGTGCTGGGAGTAGAAAGCAGAGGGGTGAGGAAAATGCTAGCACCATTCAGAAGGTAAGAAAGAGAGGGACGATGCCCTGGGGAAGAGTCAATGTTCTTTTTGGCTTTTTTTCTTTCTTTCTCCGTTTGAGCAAGACTGATACTGGAATGTCCCCTTGCCTTTTCTAAGAGAGAGAGCAACTTCAACATGCTGAAAGAGCTCAAGAGAGGGGTATAGCTGCCTGTGGGTGAGCAGGGGGCAGCTCCACTTTCTGGGAAAAGAGGTCTAATCAGACTGTTGGATTTTGAGGGTCCGGGCTCCCTGGCAGCAGTAAGGGGTACACTATTAGGAGGAGGGGGCAGGGGGGCACCCATTTTCCCAGTGAGCTGAGCCCTAAAGGCTGAGACCCTTGGAGTCAAATCCTGGCCTCCCATTAGTTGAGCTTACCTCTGAGTGAGTGTCATCGCCCACCCTTGAAGAGACACAATGACCTGGGCAAATATTGAGGTCAGCTGCTGTCCAGCAGTCCTTCACGTAGATGGAACCAGGGGTCTGCCCGAGCCATATGGCTGCGAGCACCAATTCAAGCCCAGCTCTGTGTGTGGAGGTTGATTAAATCTGGCCCATTTGAACCACCTCAACCCTCCACGTTCCTGGACAATTTGAGGAGGAGAGAACCTCCAGGGGGAGATATTGGACTTTCAGATAAGATGGACCTTGAAGGGTGAATCTATTTTCAGTTGGGAAAGAAAATGAAAGAGACATGATGTGTTTGCACCCAAGATTTTGGAAGCCTTTACTGGTTTATATAAAGACTAAGTGCGATCCTAGGTGTGGAGACTTCATCACAAGGCCTGACATGCCCTGGGGGCTAAAAGCTCTTCACCTCCATGCTCCTCGCTCCAAAATTCTCCTGCCTATTAAGGAAGAGAGAGCCTCAAACGGGCTGATGCAGACTCACTCCTTGAGAAAGGCTGGCCCTCACTTTCTGGGCCTCCTGCAGCTGTAGACCTGAGCTGGCTGGTTGGCAAGTCTGTTCACCATACCAGTCCCTCTCCTCGTCCTTGTCCCTTAGCACCCCTTCTTAGAACACTAGACTCTTCCCCTCTGAGCCCAGACATCTTGGTGCCTTAAGTCATCATCCCCCAAGACTCCCAGATTCCCAGCAGGGACAAGAAAGCAGTTAGAAGTTCAGCTCAAGAACTAGTTACCCAAGAGCTGGTAGACTAGGATAGGGCACTAGTGGAATGACCCCCTGATGTGGGGCCTAAGGAACTCAAGCCTGCACTGTGTCTCATAGACACTAATTTTTCTTATTGACCTTAGGAAACTAACAAAGTGAGAAAAGATAATCAAAAGTAATATGCATTTGAAACTTTTTAGAATTGCTTATCATCTCTGCCTAATTACCCAGAAGCATCATCATGATTACTTACAATCACTAAGTGTCACATTTGCTTTCTGTCTCCAGTGTCACTTGTTCACAAGTCTATGTCTTCGAGACGTGTGGTTGCAGCTGTGATGAATGGGCTGTCTCCACAAGCTGCACAAGCACTTTTGCATTGTCTTGTTATCATCATTCTTCAAGGACTTACCATCTTCTCTTAACAAAGACAGAACACTGCTCCCAAGAGGTGACTCTTCAGAACAGGCAGCAGTCCTGTGGGTCTCTCGTCAGCCTGGATCTTCCAGGGCACTATATTATCAAGTATTTGTGTTCTGATGCTTTTAAATTTGGGGCCCTGCTTGCCTGGAGAGACTGCCCTTCTTAGGGCTAGCCAATTCCTAGAGAAAGTAAATAACTCACCTGCCAGCTCACCTTCCATATGTGAACCAACCAATCCAGAGTCCATACCCCAATGACCTTCTTTACAGGGCTCTCACACTCTGAGCCACTATTCTCCTGCCTAAATTACTCTGGGGCTCAGTACCAGACAACTAGTGGTAACCTCTACACCCCAGAGACTGCTTAATTATTCAAACTAGCCAACCCTATGTCTGCTTACCCTGCCCATCTGTTCCTGCTCATGAAACCACAATAAAGGCTCTTGCCCACATTTTCCTCCCTCGCTCTCTGCCTCCTGACCGACCCTTGTGCTTCCCTGTGTGGCCCTGCATAGTGTGACTTGCTCCCATCTCTTGGGAACTGTAAGTAACAAGCTATCTTTTCAATGGCAGTCATCTCCTGATCTGTTGGGTTCACCACGCTTGAATAATAATAAAACCTACATTTTAAAACAGTCACATCCCCATAAGTTCTGCAGATCCTTAAAATGACACAAACCTTCAAGCATTTAAAGATTTTCTAGCACAAGTATGTAAAGAAATGGGGTGGAGGGTGAGGCACTGGCTTTAGAATCAGATTCTGGGGATTTGAGTTTGACTTCTGCCCCTTCTGCTGGAGAGCTGGATGGTTACTGGACCTCTCTGCGCTAGAGTCTCCTCATCTTCAAAACAGAGGCTCAACTAGGACCCACCTCAAAGGGCTGAAAAAGTATATCAAAAGTGTGGGTTGTACAACGAACACTCAAAACTATTATTCTTGTTGGTTACATTATTCTTTCTCAATATTTGGTTACCTGGATTTTTTTTTTAACCAGTAAGCCAAATCTTATCTGAATGAAGACTGCCATTTTCCCTTTTTCTCAACTATTCTTTAAACATTTGGTTTGCATATGGTCATTAGAAAGGGCACAGAGCTTCTCACTAATCTTTAAGGTTTCAAAACATTTCAGTCAATACTTGACAAGGACCTAAAGTACTATTTCCCAATCTTGAAAGCTAGGGTACCCAAGAACACTTCTGCAGAACCCAGTTTGAGAAATGCTGCATTAAGTATTAAACACTGTCAGTAGAGGTGATTGCTTCATGCCGACAGAATCATAAACCCCAACACAAACGGGGACACTGAAATATCATGGAGATGCATGAGGCTGTTACCCTCTAATCTATAATATAAATATAAATATATAAAGGTAGACAGAATCTAAATGAAACCACAAGAGAAAAACCTTCTCAAAGAGAGATCTCCATGGGTTCCCTAGGAATATAGTTATAAAGTAACTCAGATCACCTTGTAGATTCCAAGAAGTCCAAGATGAAACCTTCTTTACAAGTAGACTTTTCTTCTGGATGCACAACTTTTATTAGAGTCAGCTTTTTGGACTAAACAGTTTATCTGCCCCCAAATTGTAAACCTCAAGTCTCTGGCATGACAAGTTACTAGATCGATAGTGAGAAATGATTTGCTTGTCCCCTCATGAGACCACCGGTTTCAGCTGCAAGGGCGTGTGACCTGTGCAGTCACCTAGGGCCCTGTGCTCAGAAGGGCCTACACTTGGTTTAATTCTCTGCTGTCTTGAAAGTCTTACTATGTTTTGAACAAAGTGCCCACATTTCCTTTTTGCACTGGTCCCTTCAAATTATGTAGCCAAACCTGGAGACCCCCATTTACTGCCAGCAGATAAAGGGCACAACCCAGGCCAACAGCCACTGTGGAAGGTTGCCTTGAGAATTGCGCAACGCCATCATGGTACCCTGACAGGAGCTGGCTGTTCAGAGAACCACCCCCTAGAAATATAATGAGTACACTTAAATCATTAAAAATTTAGCACATATCAGTTTAGAAAAGACGAACCATCTTAATTCAATTGAAAATACCAGAACAAAAGGAGAATGAAAGGCTTGCATTTTTTTTTTCCAAACTCTACCAGCTGGCTGTTCTTTCTTGTTTATCTTGGCGTCTGATTTTTTATTTGGTAGCAAATTAATCTGGGTAGTGATCCCTATCGTAAGGCTTCTGAGTGGTTTAAAGAGCTGATTTTATTACAAGAGGCTAATTCTTTGATGCTTGCAGCATATTGGAATGATCTAGAGCTGGCAGGCAGTAAATGCTACTTGTTCTGTACAAGGTCAATGGTCCAGAGAACTAAGGTCTTGTATCTAAACAAACAACTTAGGTGAGGCCACCCCGAAATATTTCTTCATTGCCTTTGGCATTTGAAATGAACTGGATAACTCTGGCAATCATTAGTTGGGCTTGGAACAGACCCAGAGATGAACTGTGTCCTTACTCCTTCCCATCTCTTTTTAGGGTCGCTGTGTTCCCCATTTCCTCAGTTCATGCTGTTGGGTCTCTGATGCTCCCTTCCACTGTGAGGTACCTGACTGCCTTTCCCATCTCCTGCTTGTCAAGACTTGCATCCTGCAACCTCAGGGCTCTGACCTCAGCCTCTTGTCCTTGGAAAACCTTAGGCAAATAGCACCACTGTGACATTGCAATGGCAATCAAGGAATGTTTGCATTTCATAAAAGTGGAGACTCCTAGATATGTAACTGTAATCCACAGGGAATGCTCCCACATGGGGACATTTGAGATATCATTCTACAGGCAACGAGGGCATGATCTGGGAGTAAGATGGGCTGGGAGAAAGGCTGTAGTGATTTACTTTATATTTTATTTAAATGCTGTTTCGAAAACTTATGTTGTCAGAAAAGAAGATGCTTTCTTTAGCTGAGGCAGTCTTCATACAGCTCCCTGCAAGCATTTGCTAGCAGTTGAGATAAACTGGTAATAGGTCACCAGGGATATGGTCTGGCTTCCCATAGACCTATCTCACTGATGTTGGTATACTTGCTCTGCTGATTTCTTATTTAAAATAAAAAGAAGAAATTAAAACTTTTTATTAAGCTAAGCAATCAGCAACATCAAAGAATAAAGAAGGTTATTCCCAAATCAAGTATTTAAAGGAGGTCATCACCAAAATATACTTTAGACAGTCAAGACATGTTGTAAAAGACTTTGAAATGTGCAGTAAGATGACTGAGTGTCCTGTCCGGTGCACCTGTCTGGGCTGGCTCTGCCCTTCATTGTCTTTGGGCTATTTTATAACTCTATAAGTTATAGAAAACTGAGTGTAACACAACTGATGCTTGTCTGTAGAAACTCAAACGAATTGTGTCCAGTGGAGATGCAGTTAATTATTGCCCTGGAAATATTAACCAATTTTGCTTTTATTTGTAAATTCCTTTTAGCATCTCCAATTTCCTCTGTGTGTGTGTTCGTGTGTGTGTTGAATTTTTCTTTGAACTGATTGTAACATCTTTGTGGTTCCCTCGTTAATTAATGAGTTAAATGAGTTAAAGCTTTAACACATGTTTATTTTAAAATTATATGAGTCCTTATTTTATCCTTTTAAAAAATTATCTTATAACAAGATTCCTACTTAGTAAGCTGAGTGGGTCGTGATAAAGGCTCAATTTCTTTTAAAGCTGGTGTTGAATTGTTCAGTCAAACTTATCTGCAACCTTTGTACTTCAAGTTCAAAGTCCTACTAAAGGATAAGGATTGTTTCAGATGTTTCAGCTGCCAAAGACCCTGAATTTCTTCATCTGCAGCCAAAGGGGGACAACGTCACAGGAGTTTTGTATGTGTTTATTTGTTTTATATTTGCCTTTATTTTTGTTTTTGGTGGATATTTTTTATCAGATGGAAAGTCCCCATCTGTTTTTAGTTCACTTCCTGTTTTTATGAGCAATGACTATTGAATTTATTGCCTTTTCATCATTTGCTGGGGCAATAATATGGTGTTCCTACATCACTTTATTAACGTGGTGGATTGTATTAATAGATTTTTCTGATGTTTAGGTAGACCTCATCCCTGGGTCATAATGTATTTGATTTTTTACATTTAATTTACTGATGTTTTATTTAGGAATTTTTCATATATGTTTATAAAGAGATATCAATCTATGCTTTTTGTCCTTGTCAAGTTTTGATATCTAGGTTAGACTAGCCTCATAGAATGAGTTGAGGATTTTTTCTGATTTTATCTAAGCTTAGAATGAGTTTGTATATAATATTTTAACAATTAGTGGTTTATTCAGATTTTCTGTTTCTTTTTGAGTGAATTTTGCAAAATTAAAATTGCTAGAGAACTATCTCATCTAAGATTCAAATTTATTGGCATTGTGTTCTCTTGTGATATTAAAAATATTTATTATATCCTATAGTTATATATCCTTTTCATTCTTAATTTTTTTTTTTTTTTTTTTTTTTTTGCTGAGGAAGATTAGCCCTGAGCTAACATCTGTGCCAATATTCCTCTATTTTGTATGCGGGTCGCCACCAAAGCATGGCCACCGACAAGTGGTGTAGGCCGGCCCCTGGGAACCACACCCAGGCCTCTAAAGCAGAGCACACCAAACTTAACCACTGGCCATGGGGCCAGCCCCTTAATATTGTTTTTTTATGCCCTATGTATTTTTTTTCCTGGGACAATGACACTCAGGGTTTGTCCATTTTATTAACTTTTTCAGAAAACTAGCTTTCAGTTTTCTTGATCTTTTGTCTTCTTTATTTTCACTTGTCTTCTTTCATTAATCTGAGGTTGTCTTTTGTATCTTGCCCATGACATAGAGTATAAAAGAATACCTCTGTACACCTTGAAATGTACCTTAAAATAGCTCCGTGTACCTTTTCTACCTGAAAAACTTCACTATGCAAACATGATACAAGCTCAAGGTCAACAAATATTTCAAAAAGTATTCTTTTCATTTTGATTAATATTAGAGTACAGCTTGATGAAAATTACACCTTCAGCAAAGGACGGTTTCAATAAGGCATGGACTACTTTGGAAATGTCACATACAACAAGATAAATAGTAAAAGCAGGTGGGTATTACATGAAACCATGAACACATACTCATTCTGACAATATAAATACTTGTTTTCCAAATTCATTTATTCAACACTCATACCACAAGTATTTATGGAGTACTGTCAGGATACTGGAGGTTCACTGGTAAATAATACCAAATCCGTGCCCTCCTCAAATCTACATTTTAGTAACGGAGACAGAGAATAAGTAAGAAAATAAAAAATATGTAATGTAATTTCGGATAGAGATGGGTGTTTTGAAGAAAATATATCAGGATGAAAGAATAGGGGATAAGTTGTTTTAAATTCTCTCCTCATGTTGATGGATACCTAGTAAGGAATAGACTTTTATATGTTTTATGGACTTTTTAGAGCGTACTTAGGCAGGGTCAATAACTAGAGTAGTGATGGAGAAGACAGTTGGAATTATTATAAAAGCATATGAATTTTTTATAGACAAGGTTAACTATATAAGACCAAGAGATATCTCCACTTGACTGTAAGATAAGAAAACAAAATAAATATCTTTATTAAAGTGCAGCCTACTTTATCTACTTTGTAAAATATGTTGAGAGTTTCAGCTAAATATCTGAAGGTATTATGAGTTAAAAAGAAAAGCCTTGGAAATAAAATTATCATTGATGTGATGGCAATTTCAATGGTCATGGGATATTCCCATCCGTTGCACGTCTCTATCCCTCCACTATGAACAATAGCTTGTGTTTCTTCAGTTTACTATACACCGAACACTTCTTCAGCAGAGTCTCATCTAGTCTCCCAACCACTCTGCCAAGTAAGGACTGTTATTACGCCATCTCACAAGAGGGGACCCAGAGGCTCACAGCCTTAGCCAAGGTCATCACCTGGCAGGTAGAGGTGGGGACAGAATTTGCACTCTGGCTGTCGAAGGCAGAACCTCCACTCCTACTGCAATCTTGCACTACCTCCCCATTCTCTTGGTTTCGAGAAAAAAATAGACATGTTCTTTGTGGAATTTCCTCTTGGCAAGTTACCACAAGAGTGAATAGCAGGAGGAGATTCTCTGAAAGTTTGCCAAGGGCAGATGAACAATTCTGAAATATCGTATTTGCCAAAAGTGCTCTAAATTGAGTAATGCTTAATTGCTATATTTACGTCTTTGTTCACAGGCCTCAGCAGAAGGACATCAGCTTTAGGCTGCATTAGTCCTGGGGGCCCCAGTCCATTTTTACTAGAAACAACCTACATTTACCCACCTAACTTCTCACTTTCCTACCCACTTTTCTTCCTTACTCTCTTCTGATTTTGCCAGAAAGGTATTGTCTGAAGGCAGTGGTGGTCTGTGTATGGTCTAATTAAATAGATAATACACAAAATCCACCCTTCTACTTAAACTCTTTCATTTTGGATATGAAGACATAAATATGTATGCATGGTTTCAAAATACATTTTTCCCAAATTATCCACTTTTCCTTGAGGGATGTTAAGCCAGATCTCAATGGACAAAACAAAGTTGGAAATATAAGGTATTACTGCTTAGTATAGTTAAATAAATGAAACCAGCCTTTCAAAAATTATGTGGGTAATTTAAGAAGTCTCCTCCTATTGTGATTTGACTATTCAATTAGCTATCCCAACCATTTCACAAATTTTGATTGCAAATGTCCCATCCCTGATGAGCTATTATCACCTCTTTGTGATTTCAACTCAAACTTAGTGGCAGGAAAACCAAATTGACACCCACATTGGAAGTAAGAAAGTGAGACACATTTATAGAAATCATGCATTTTTATTTGAGTTATAAATTTTGGCAACCAGATTGAGCTCCAAGCATAAGAAGAATACCCCCTCTAAGGCATCTAAGCAGAAGAAATGCGAAGAAGAAAAGGACTAAAATTTAAGAGACAGGCATAATCTTTCCAATAAAACATTTTCTTGTCTTCCACAAGTCATATAACCTCCATATTTCTCAGTCTAGGTCATAGGCCTCTCAAAAGAAGAGACACAGTAAATATGTATTGAGTGAATAAGTGAATGGATGGATGGATGGATGGATGGATGGATGGATGGATGGTTGGATGGATGGAAGGAAGGATGGCTAGATGGATGGATGGATGATGGAGGATGAATGGAAGAATGGAGGGATAGATGGACAGATGGATCGATGATGGATGATGGATGGAAAGATGGATGGATAGGAGGATGGACTAAGACTAGATGAATGGTTGACTTAATCATTTAGAATGAACAATTTAGGCTTTGTTAGTTTCTCCATCCCATACACTTCTAAGGTTCTGAATGTATTTTCTGAGTATCTACCTGAACTCTGATTGTGAAACACATATACAAAAAGAGATGAAATATTCTCTACCATACAGGAATCGATAGTCCAAATGGAGAGACAAGTTAAACCACATAAACCAAATTATAAAAATGGGAATCAAGTGAAAAATTATGGGACATAGACTTTGAGTAGCTGTAGGCATTCAAGGAATGGTGAAGTCTATCCTCTCATTCAACATACTTGCCACTGTACTCCTGATCCAGAAGGACAAGGAGTAGAAGATAGAGCAAATCAGAACAAGAGTAAGTGGTCAGACCCTCAAAACAGAAGGAGAATCAAAATCAGAATGAGATTGGTAGGGAAGCTCAGGGCTTTGGTGTCATTCAGTGAAATATGCATTAATCCACTGCCCACTGTTCTAACAAAAATTCAAGCTTGATGTTTGTGATGGTTAGTTTTATATGTCAACTTGGCACAGCTATAGTACACAGTTATTTAATCAAATACTGATCTAAGTGTTGCTATGAAGATATTTTTCAGACGTAGTTAACATCTACAATCACTTTATTTGAAGTAAAGTTGATTATCCTCGAGAATATGGATGGACCTCATCCAATCAGTTGAAGGCCTTAAAAGCAAAACCTGAGGTTTCACGAAGAAGGAGAAATTCTGCCCCAAGACTGTAGCATTAACTCCTGCCTGAGTTTCCAGCCTGCCCACCTGACCTACAGACTTTGGACTTGCCAGTCCCTACATTACATGAACCAATTCCTTAAAATAAAGCTCTTTAAAAATTTCAAAAATAAAATTTAAAAAATCTCTATCTATCAATCTATCTGTCTATCTATCTATCTATCTATCTATCTATCTACCTACCTACCTACCTGTCTATCTGTCTATCTATCATTCACCTATCTCTCTTTTATTGGTTCTGTTTTTCTGGAGAACACTGACTAATACAGTGCTTATTTCAATATAAACAGGTTTCCCACTGGTGTGGGATACAGGTGTGTATCTGTGTGTCTGGGTGGCTGTTGTGGCTTGATTTTTATGACAATTTTTATGCACATTTTTAGGACAATATGAGAAGCTTGGTGATGATATGACGGAGTTCTGAAATTAGGCAGAACAAGTAAAATGATTGGAAAAGAACCTACATACATAGTCCGTCAGGAATGTTTTCTTGCCTCTAATGAACACAATATTTGGCAAATTGACAAATTCACCCAACCTGCCTGAGTTCTTGGCGTGATTATGTTTACAGGAAATGAAGAGGCACAAACCCCCTCCAGCTCTTTCCATGCGGTAGTTAAAGCTTTCCAATACCAGGGACTTAAACACTTGAAAGATTTTCTTAAGAGAAGGCAAGAAATGGAAAGCATATCAATTTTAATTAAAAAGAAGGACCTCATTACAAAAGTGAATAAACTGTGGTCCTGATAATTATCAATTCAAAAGAGCAAAAATGGTAAATTCTAGCTAAGAAATAAGTACCAGTTCGCTCCCTTATTTAATCCATCAAATTTTAATTTCCTTCTTCCTTATATAATTGAGGAATGGCTGCCAGGTTTGGATTCTGAGAACTGCATCCTCCTGCTTTGAATGGGGGGGGCTTTCTTCTTAACTGTCACATAAGCAGTTAAAGCCTCTGAACCGGGCTGTCTCAGATTTCCCTACTTTCCACTTACTCATCCTGCCAAAAATAAGGAGGTTCATTAACCTCACACTGTTAGGAAATGCGGCTTATCACTGAGAAGTCTGGAATGTGTTCCTTCTGTGTACTGCGAATGAGGGATTCTTTTCCTAAGGTGAACGCTGTTCCAGGAGCCCACGGAATTGGATTTCATCGGACTTCTTCCTTCTTTTAATCATCCCCTGTAGCTCAGTTTCCCCACCCGGTATCAGAGAGGCTTAATGAAGCACCATAGAGAGGCTCTAACTAATAATGTCCAATGGCATAGCAATCAAATGTTGCCAAATGACCACGACGTTTGGATTTATTTTACCACAGTGTGGTATTAGAGACTTCAGGGCTTCTTCCCCAGAGAAGGGTGAAGCCAGAGGAGCAGACATGAGATTTCCTAACATCTCTCTAGTTTATTATGCTGAAGTACAATAGAATTATCTTCAAAAATCATTTTAGGGAGCCGCTGCTAGGGTTCCCAGATGCTACAACATTTGATAGCTGTGTTTTTAACATTTGCTTTATCTTTTCAGCTGAGATAATTAAAAACAACCTATTTGAGCCCCATCCAGCTTTGGAAATGCTTAAAATGAAAATATGCTTCTTTTTCTTTTCTTCCTCATTTTTCCTTTTCCTGGCTTCCAGGTGGTAGTGGCCTTCACAGTAAAACCTGATCACCATTTTAGCTTCTTCGGTCAAAGATTAATCAGAGCCCCTACCAAGTGTCGGCAAGGCAGACCGAGAGGGGAGCATTTCAGACAAGTAAGCATAAAGTGTCAGCCAACCCACCACGGAGTGCTAAAGGAACAAATCACGCTTGCCTGGACGCAATTTCTCTGTTCCACACCAACAAGAATGTGAAATTCTTCTGAAATTAACTTTCAGGCCGTGACATCTCAGCTGTTCTGGACAAAATGGGGCTCAAAGGTTAACTATGGGTTATCATCAAGGAGAAATATAATTTCTTTTTCTTTGGAGCAGTGCTTTTCAATCTCAGCACTTCTGACCTTTGTGGTCAGACTATTTTTTGGCGTGGGGGACCGTCCTGTGTGTTGCAGAGTATTTAGCAGCACCCCTGACCTTTACCCCCAAGATGTCAGTAGGGCCCTTCCCAGTTGTGATAATCAAAAATGTCCCCAGACTCTGCCAAATGTTCCCTGGAAGGGGGGATGTGGGTCAAAATCAACCCTGGGTTAGGACCACTACCCTAGAATAATGTGTTCTCAAGTTGAATAAATGTGAAAGACATGGAGTAGATATTACCTTTGAATTCTAAATATAACATGTAATTAAAGTTAGAAATATACTATTCACATCTCCAAATATTCCTTTGTTTCTCTCTTTTAATGTATTTGCATATAAATGGTCATATTTATAACTGTTATAAAAGTCATTCTGAAATAGTAATATTGGTAGCATTTGCCTCTGAAACAAAGACATAAAGTTTGAATTCTTTGCCTAAGAGTACACATGATGACTGTGTTTGCATTTACTTCTTAGGAAGATAAGAAGGAACTGGTCTCTGTACAATGAGCATAAAATAAAATTGGTCCCCATAAAAATAAATGAACTGTCTCATGTTGCCTGTTTTCTATATAATTATACCTAGAGTTATGCATGATTGTCAATTAATTGATTCTTCTTTTTTTTTTTCTACTTTTTTTTTTTTTTTAATTTATTTTTTTGTGAGGAAGATCAGCCCTGAGCTAACATCCATGCTAATCCTCCTCTTTTTGCTGAGGAAGACCGGCTCTGAGCTAACACCTATTGCCAATCCTCCTCCTTTTTTTCCCCAAAGCCCCAGTAGATATCTGTATGTCATAGTTGCACATCCTTCTAGTTGCTATATGTGAGACGCGGCCTCAGCATGGCCAGAGAAGCGGTGTGTCGGTGCGCCCCTGTGATCCGAACCGGGGCCGCCAGCAGCGGAGTGCGCTAACTTAACCTCTAAGCCACGGGGCCGGCCCCTAATTGATTCTTCTTTAAGGACAAAATCTCCATCCTCTTCTCCCCTCAAATTTCTCTGGCTGTAATATTACGTGGGTACTACCAGATGTTGCTAACTACAGCCAAAATTGAGAATTTTTCTCTCCGTGTCTAGATGGTTCTCTCTGGAGCGTATGGTTGGTTGTGGGATTTTAATGCAGTTTAGTAAAGGGAGATATTATTACACTCAACAAGGGAATATTCTGACTTCCTAAACCATCACAAACCATCAGCATCTAGATATATATAATTATGGTTTAAACTTTATAAAATTTTTCTATGGGTTTATAAAAATTCAGTTGTCCATACCTCTCATCTATAGAGGTTGGGGTTTTATGAGCCTACATTGGGGAAAGCATTCAGATTACACTGTGGTTGGGAGGAGGGGGTCATTCCAATAAGAAAAGGTAAAACAGAGCTTCAAATCCCCCCTGTAAGTTTCCATTCCAGCACCCTCCCAACACACACACACACACACACACACACACTAACGCATCTATGTCACCCTATGTCACATGTTTTCTGAGATGGCACTCTGAACAAGGCCAGGTACACTTATTACCTTCACCATTCAGAATATCATTCCCCAGAACCCTGTGGACCACAGCTCCTGTGTGAATATGTCGCCAAAGCTTTTCTGGGCACGAGTGGAAAGACAGATCTTTCCTGCTGAGATCTGGCATCTCCCAACGTGTATCCTAGAAAGAATGTCAGGCAAACACCTGAGCCACACAGGAATACTGCCGGCATCACACCTGGCCTTCATTTCCTCCCAACACCAAGGTCATGACCGGAGCCAGACTATCTGGTGAATCTGGTACAGATGAAGCTTGCTGAGGCCCCATGTGCCTGGGAATTGGGCCAGAGGAGTCCCACATCCCATCTTTCTGACATAGCTCTAGGCCAAAAGAGCAGATTCCTAGCCTAATAGGACTGGAGGAAACTGAAATTTGTCAGGTCAAATGCTTCATGTCAAAGAGAAAAGAACTGAGACTGGGGATGTTCTCGAGATTCAGCGGATGTCCCGGAGTTAACAAATCCAGAGTGACGACGGCACTGAGAACAAGACGTCTGAGCTTATTGAGCATCTTCTTTGTACAAGGCACTGTTCTGAGACCTGCTAGGCGTACAAAGAAGTATAAATTACGGACTCTGCCCAAGGAGCTTACAACAATCCTGAAAAAATTAACTAGGAAGAAAAGATGCAAAGAGACAAAGACAATAACGGAAGACGTAACTCAGGAAGCGCTCAATTGTGCCAAATAGAATTATATGTGTGTCATTAAGTTTTGCTCATTGGAGCTAGTTCAGAACTATTTAGGCTGAGGTGCTTGGGAAAAAATATAATGGATAAAATTAGATTTAAATTGGACTTTGAATGATGAGCACAGGGAAACAGAGAGAAATCCAGACAAGTGAAGAGCAAGGTAGGGCCATGTAAAATAAATAACCTGGTATGCTGATGCAGAGGTATAGATATGTAAGGAAGAATACTCACCATAGAACAGAATTTCTTGGGTTCAAATTCCATAGTTGGACTTGACCAGCTCAGCATCTCGGCCCCACAGAGCCTCAGTTTCCTCACTGTAAGTGCAGGTAGTGGTCCAGCCCATGCAGTAACAGAGAGGATTCAAAGAGATGGTGTCTATGTCACCCAGATGGCAGCAATAGCCTCTCCACGCTCTGAGTCCTCCACTTATGTCTGGAGGAAGTCCTGTGGCCACCCCAAGATTTCTGCAAGTATCCAGTGGTTTATTTTTTTAAAGGTTTTATTTATTTATTTTGTGTGTGTGTGTGAGGAAGATCAGCCCTGAGCTAACATCCATGCCAATCCTCCTCTTTTTGCTGAGGAAGATCAGCCCTGAGCTAACAAGCTAACGTCTATTGCCAATCCTCCTCCTTTTTCCCCCCTTTTCTCCCCAAAGCCCCAGTAGATAGTTGTATGTCATAGTTGCACGTCCTTTTAGTTGCTGTATGTGGGACGCCGCCTCAGCATGGCCGGACAAGCAGTGCATCGGTGTGCGCCCGTGATCCGAACCTGGGCCGCCGGTAGCAGAGCGCGTGCACTTGACTGCTAAGCCACGGGGCCGGCCCCTCCAGTGGTTTAAATGATCATCATCTCCTTCCAGTCTCGGAATCGCCCTCTCCAAATTCTTATCTCTCCTCCCATGACTGAGTTCTCTTTGCTTGCATTGACTTATCCCTGAAAGCAACATGCAGACACCACAATGATCAATGATGGGAGAAGATGGGGTGTTTGGAGGCAAGAAGAACAACTTAAAGAGTTATTGAACTGACTGGGTGTATTAGTTTCCTAGGGCTGCCTTAACAAATCACCATAAACTGGGTGGCTTGAAACAACAGAAATGTATTCTCTCACCGTTCTGCAGGCTAGAAATCCTAGATGAAGGTGACCACAACATTGTTTCCTTCTGGAGGCTCTGAGGGACAATCTGTTCCATGCTTCTCTCCTAGCTTCTGGTGGTTGTTGGCAATTGCTGGCATTACTTGGTTTGTAGACGCATCATCACTCCAATTTCTGCCTCTATCATCACATGGCCTTCTCCCAGCGTCCAAATTTCCCTGTTCTTGTAAAGACATCATTATTGGATTTGAGCCCACTCTAATCCAGTATGACCTCATCTTAACTTCATTACATTGACAAAGGCCCTATTTCCAAATAAAGTCCCGTTCACAAGTATGGAGGGTTAGGACTTGAACATATTTTTTTAGTGGACACAATTCAACCCATAACCCTGGAGGTGACCTGATGAAAGTCTGGAGTAAGGCAGTCAGTGGGAAAGGAAATATGAGCAGAGATGAAAAAGTGTTCTGAGGACTGAATCGATTCTTTTGATGTGGCTTTGAGTGATGGGAAGGAGAAAATGATGTAGATTTTGAGTGTTGCGTGTTTCTAAGTGAGAAAAAACCTGCATATTATTTGGCAAGTGCTCAATAGTTTTTGTAGCAGCTGATGTAGTAGTATATAAATTCCATGAGTAGAGGTACCCTCTTGTCTTGTATCCACCCTCAGTATGAGGTTTTCAATAAAACATGAGCAGAGAGTGGAGAAAGGAAGGACCAAGTGAGGTTACAGAGGGAGGGAGAGAGAAAGGATGGGAGAAAGATAGGAATTTAGAAGGGGAAACCATTTGGGAGAGAGTAAGCCCTCAGTGTCAACCATGCTTAACATATATTCTTGATTCTCAAGAATCAACTGGAAATATGTTACCAGATCTCAGGCAGTATCTCATATTCATTGTGCATTTGGAATACAAATAAGTGAAATAAACAACATCAGATCTCAGAACTGGAGGTGGAATGGTAACAACTAGTTTGGGAGTAGTTTGTCTGAAACATCAGCCTCTCTCCTCCCACGGAGAAGGATGAAATAAGATCTTCACTCACCAAGGACCCCTGGGGCATTCCTACCATGAGCCATGCCCTGACTCGTATTTACAGAGAGTGTGGCAGACCAGGCACAATGAACTTGAACTATGGGGACTTTGAACAACACCCTGCAGATTCTACTTGTCACATGGATGCTGTGAAAAGACCTGCGGCATTATTCTACCTCCTCAAATCTGAAAAACACAAGTAATAAAGTCACTGTGAGTTATTTATTTTTTATTGCCTCTGATGAAATTGAACTGCAAATATACTTAGAGATTTCAGATTTTAATTGTGACTAATTACATTCAGACTCATAAAACAGCAAAACGACACTGGAGGCCAAATTAGAGGAAGATGGAGCTGCATTTCACAAAAGTGAATTTACTCACCACGTTCACACTTTGTGTCTGCGAGCCACATGGTGTTACCTGGCAAAGACATGCTTATGGGGGTGTTGTGGAGCCTTAATCAAGCCTGCTGTGGGAGAGTGAGTGGGCTTCTCTTCTAGTTCCTGAAGGACTCCAAGACAGAGTTCAGCTTGCTCATTTTTTTGGTACAAAAATACAAACTAAAGCAATGAGAACAGACCGTCTATGCAGCGTTCTTGCCTAGAGGGCGCCAGAGTGCAGACCAATAACGCTACCCACAGGAGGAGCCACCCAAATCAGGAGCGGGCAGGAAGGCGACTTGGACCTCCCATTTCACCTCATTCTGGAGGTCTAGAATCACCACTCTCCCTGGCATGGGAGCTGCAACTTTTCAGAAATGACCAAGAAATTGTGGAGTCTCAGGCCAGTTGACCAATATTCAGCAAATGAAAAGTAAGCACCTTTTGAATGCTTATATGCAAAACACTGTAGATAATTGTGGGCAATCAAATATAGATGAAATCTTCCCTCGAGAAGCTCAAAGTCTGGTAAGAAAATAAAATATGTACACACATACTAAGTGGTAAGTGCCACAGACGAGCACAAATTATGGGTTGTAGAAAGGCCCATCTGTTAGCTCTTGTCTCACTCTCGCCTTATCTGAGCCATGAACTCATTGGTTGAGATGTAACAGTGTGGTCAGGAGGGAGCCAACTTCCTAGTTAACATATGGAGAAAAAATATCATCTCTAAAGAAACCACCATAACACTGGGCTTCCAGACAGTTTGTAATTTCTTTGAGGTTTTGCTGTGCCCGTTCACTTAGATCAGGACCTGGTACATAATGGCCCTCAATAAATATTGGTTGAAATGAATTAAATTGTCCTTTAAAATATTCATTGGAAAAGGAGTTTGTCATCTGCAAGGATAAGAAGTAGTTGTAAAATCCAGTTGTAACCCCTTCAAAGTTGAAGGTATTTAGCAGTGTTCATTGAATTTGATATTTTACAAATGTCTCTCTTCCTGGAAGAATGAGTGATATGAACACTTTTCCTTTTTTTTTTTTTTATAATTTTATTTATTTATTTTTCCCCCAAAGCTCCGGCAGATAGTTGTATGTCATAGCTGCACATCCTTCTAGTTGCTGTATGTGGGACGCGGCCTTAGTATGGCCAGAGAAGGGGTACGTCGGTGCACACCCGAGATCCAAACCCAGGCCACCAGCAGCGGAGCGCGTGCACCTAACCGCTAAGCCACAGGGCCAGCCCTGAACACTTTTTCTAATTTGATGAAGACTGCCATGATGGCAGATACTGTAACCATGTATAAGAATGCTCCATATTTTAAAAACAAAACAAGCAAACAAAACCAGAAAATAACAAGCGTTGGCAAGGATATGGAGAAATTGAAACCCTTGTGCACTGCTGGTAGGAATGTAAAATGGCTCAGCTGCTATGGAAAACAGCATAGCAGTTCCTCAAAACTTAAACATATAATTATCATATGATCCAGGATTTCACACCTGGAAATATACCCAAAAGAATTGAAAGCAGGGTCTTGAAAAGATATTTGTGCGCTCATGGTTATGCCAGCATTATTCACAATAGCCAAAAGGTGGAAACAACCCAAATGTTTATCAATGGATGAATGGATAAACCAAATGTGGTATATATATTTAGCCTTACAAAAGAAGGAAATCCTGACACCTGCTACAACAAGGGACGAACCTTGAAGACATTATGCTAAGTGAAATAAGCCAGTCAAAAAATGATAAATACTGTATGATTCCACTCATATGAGGCACCTAGAGTAGTCAAATTCACAGAAACAGAAAGTAGAATGGTGGTTACCAGGGGCTTGGGGGAGGAGGGAATAGGGAGTTAGTGTTTAATGGGGACAGAGTTTCAGTTTAGGAAGATGAAAAAGTTCTCAATCATGAGAATGGTTGCACAACAATGTGAAGGTACTTAATGCCACTAAACTGTACACTTAATGATAGTTAAAATGATAAATGTTGTGTTATACATATTGACCACAGTTTAAAAAGATTAAAACTAAAATTTTTTTAAAAGTTCCAGAAACATAAGAAAAGCAACGTTCTATTATATATAAAAGATAGAAGTAAAATAAAGAGTAATTTGACACCCACTCTCACTCAGTGAAATGGAAGATAAAAGCAAAATTAAAGTCAATATTTGGAATTATAAATAAATCCAGATTTTGAGATAAAAATAAGAGCAGATAAAAATAGCCAGTCTTGGGAAGCTCTGAGACAGAAACCTCTACGTCTTATATTAAATGAAAAACTTCAATTGAACCAAAAGTAAAATGGAAACCAGAGGTAATGAGAGATGTGAACACTTTATGTTGATTCCAATAAATTGCTGAGTCAGAGCTCATTGCTTGAATCAGCACTTTCAGCTCTAGGAACGAGAAACAATGTGGGGTTACACAGGTTTTCAGGAAGTGTGTGTGCGTGTGCGTGTGCGTGTGTGTGTGTTTATTTACTTGGGGCAAAGTACGAAGAGAACATATATAAATGCTTGTATTTAATATTTCCCAACTTTTTGTGTAATATCCTCTTTAAAAAACTGAAACTAGTTCTGATTTTGCCCTCTTGGAACTTTGGGGTCAATAAGCTTTATTAAGATCAATTTAGTGCTATGGGAAGAAAAGATTCACAATCCTGACCCCTCCCCTGAGGAATAGAGAGGGTCATGAGGTAAATGCATGTGGCACAGACCAATACCAGAAAATGCGTCATCAGTCAGAGTCCCGGCAAGAAACAGATGGCACACTCAAATCACGTCACTGAGCTGAGTTTAATGAGAGGACTGTTTACAAAGGTGTGGGCAGGGCAATGGGAGACCAACAAGGTTGTTGAAACATGCATGGGCAGCAACCACAGGAGAGCCGTGATTTCCCCTAGGACAGAGGGGACAGTTGGGAGAGGACAGAGAGAGCTGTGATTGCAGCTATAGGAGAGGCCTGGGGGACGGTGGCCTTTAGCACAGGAATGCAGCCACTGCCAACACGTGGCCTGAGAGGAGCACACACACCCCAACCATTCTGGCCTCTTGCCCCAGCTTGCTCTGCTGCCTCCATGGGCCAAATCCCCTGGGAAGCCATGGAGCAAAGGGGCCCAGTTGGTGCTGTTTGTAGAAGTCAGTTTCCTGGGGCTCAAAACATGGTGGGGAGGGGCGGAAGCGGATCTGGAGGGGCAAACACAGAATGCCCAATACATTGTTACTGTGTTGTTTACCCGATGCTCTTAAACTTAGTTCATAACATATCATGCTTTAAAATACATTTTACCAAAAGTCCAAATTATTATTGTTTAACTTCAATTTGCATCTATGGTGGTTAATTTTATGTGTCAACTTGGCTCTGCCAAGGAATGCCTAGATATCTGATTAAACGTTATTTCTGGGTGTGTCCATGAGGGTGTTTCTGGAAGATATTAGCATTTGAATGGGTAAATTGAGTAAAGCACATTGTTCTCCCCAAGATGGGTGGGCATCATCCAATCCATTGAGGGCCCGAATAGAACAAAAAGGCGGAGGAAGGTTGCGTTTCTCTCTGCCTAACTGTTTGTGTTGGGAAATCGACCTCCTCCTGCTCTTGGTGCCCCTGGTTCTCAGGTCTTCAGATTCAGACTGGAATTCATCCCAGAGTCTCTCTGGCTCTCAGGCCTTCGAACTCCATCCCAGGCTTTCATGAGTCTTGACTTGCAGACTACAGATTGTGGGACATCTCAGACTCCAAAATCATGAGAGCCAATACTTGATAATAAATCTCTGTATATATATCCTATTGATTCTGTTTCTAATACAGTATTTATGCATTTACTTAGGAGAAATAAAGTCATTAAGTGTAAAAAGCTAAATAAATAAATAAGAGAATTGAGTCACTCAGAGAATCATAATATAGTTGCCCATCATGCATCATGGAGGACAAAGTATTCTAAATTGTTTAAGAATAAGAACTCTACGAAGAAAATGACTAGTTATCTGTGCTTACACAAAATACTTCATGGACATTTTATTACCCTGCTCATATTAATTTTTAATTTAATCGTTATCGTCTTGTACATTCATCTTCTGGAGTTCTTAGTTGTTCCAAATTCTCTGGTGGCAGCCTAACTCCTGTCTGGGAAATGGATGAGCCAGCTTGTCTCCTCCACGACGAGTTTCCAAGGAAGCATTACAGTCATAGAATGTGAATTACTCATAACCAATGACTGTAAATGAAGCATTGTTCTGAGGAGCCGTTAACTGTCTTTGATAAGGTAGGAGAGCATATACTCACAGTAAGGGCTGAACAAATGCCGCCTTGAAGAATGAAGCCTCTTTCTCACAGTAAAAGAGATGAGTCTTGCTCAGTGAGGTGGAGCTAACGAAACAGAAGAGATCATCCACCAAATTATCTTAACAACTGTTCTCTTCTTGTTCTCCATAATTCACCCTTTAGACTGAGGGGAGTGCCAACAGTGGCTCCTCCAGGTACTGAGGCAAGAGGAGGCCACAGAGTGTCTGTGGCTGATAGAAGAGCATTTCTACTCCATGTTCAAGACCCAGGGAAGAGACAGAGATGAGGGTCACCAACACACTGGAGCCTCTGCAACCCCAGTCAGGATTCTGCTTGGAATCATGAGCTTGTGATTCCTTAATTGCCCTAACTCAGCACAGTTCTGAATGGTCATCCCATCCCCCTGGAGGATTGACCAAGGTTGCTATTGACACCGCATTGCAGGGTCAGCCCTGATGGTCTCGTGGTTAAAGTTCTGCACTTTCTACCTCAGTGGCCCAGGTTTCTTCCCAGTCACAGAATCATTCCACCCATCTGTTGGTAGCCATGCTATGGTGGCGGCTCACATAGAAGAACTAGAAGGACTTGCAACTAGGATATACAACCATGCACTGGTGCTTTGGGGAGAAGGAAAAAAAAAGAGGAAGATTTGCAACAGATGTTAGGTCAGGGCGAATCCTTCTCTGCAAAAAAAGAAAAAGAAGAACAAGAAATTGATAATAAATAATGTATTGAAAAAAGAAAAAGATACTGCCTTCCAGCTCAACTTCTCCCTTTCCAAAGCCTACTTCCCTCCTCTACCCTCCACAGATATTGATCCCTAATAAACGTCCTGCATGCTAATCTCCATCTCAGTCTGCTTCCCAGGGGACCCAACCTGCAACAATTACCAAGCCATTGGCTTACTTTTGTTAATTGTTGTCTGTCTTTAATTGAAGTATAACGTATATACAAAAGTGTGTTCAAGTTTGCATGATGATTAGTTTTCTGTGTCAACTTGGCCAGGCTATTGTACCTAGCTATTCAATTACACAATAATCGAGATGTTGCTGTGAAGGTATTTTGTACATGTGGTTAACATCTACCATCACTTGACTTTAAGTAAAGGAGATTATCCTCAGTAATGTGGGTGGGCGTCATCTAATCAGTTGAAGGTCTTAAGAGCAAAAATTGAGATTTCCCAGAGAAGAAAAATTCTGCCTAAAGACTCAACATCAATTCCTGCCTGAGTTTCAGCCTGTTGGTTTCCCCTAGAGATTTTGGACTTGCCAGTCCCACAATCAAGTGAGCTGATTTGTTAAAATAAATCTCTTGACATATATACATCCTTTCGATTCTGTTTCTCTGAAGAACTAACTTATACAGTCTCCCACCATGATTGTGGATTTGTTCATTTCTCTTTGTGGATCTGTCCATTTTTATTTTACATACTTTGAGGCTGTTATTAGGTGCAAACAAATCTAAGATTGTTTCATCTTAAATTTAAAACTTTTATCATTCTGAAATGAACCACTTTTAGCTCTGATTTCATAGCTTTTTGTTTGCATAGTTTTTCTCCCATCCTTTACTTTCAACCTATTGATATCTTTATATATAAGGTGTGTCTCTTATAAGCAGCCTGTTCAGCTTTGTTTTATTTTATTATCTAGTCTGACAATCTTTATATTTCAATTGGAATAGTTAGTCTATTTATATTTATTGTAGTTTAGATTTAAATCTACCATTTTACTATTTATTTTCTATTTGCCCTGACTTTTCTATGATTTTTTATCTTTTCTTAAGATTTTTTGGATTTATTTAATATTTTATAATTACATTTCTCCTACTATTAGATTACTGATTACACTTTTTAAAAAAAAATTTTTGATATTTGCCCTAGAGATTACAACATGCATTCTTGACTTATTAAAGTGTTATTGTTGCTGTATATTTTAATTTTCTACTTTAAATTTCATGACATTGATGTTATTATTTATAAAATTAATATTTATCTAGATTTATCCATATGTATTTTATTATCATTGTTCTTCATTATTTCCTTTTTTTTTTTTTTGGTGAGGAGATCACCCCTGGGCTAACATCTGCCAATCCTCCTCTTTTTTTGCTGAGGAAGACTGGCCCTGGTCTAACGTCCGTGCCCATCTTCCTCCACTTTATATGGGACACTGCCACAGCATGGCTTGCCAAGCAGTGCATAGGTGTGCGCCCGGGATCCGAACCAGCGAACCCTGGGCTGCCGCAGCGGAGCACACGCACCTAACTGCTTGCGCCACTGGGCCAGCCCCTGTTCTTCATTATTTTCTTTTTCTTTTTTTTTTGTGAGGAAGATCGGCCCTGAGCTAACGTCGGCCAATCCTTCTCTTTTTTTCTTCTTTTTTGGCTGAGGAAGACTGGCCCTGGGCTAACATCCGTGCCCATCTTCCTCCACTTTATACGGGACACCGCCACAGCATGGCTTGCCAAGTGGTGTGTCGGTGCACACCCAGGATCCGAACCGGCGGACCCTAGGCTGCCACAGCAAAGCGCACGCACTTAACGGCTTGTGCCACTGGGCCAGCCCCCTTCGTTATTTTCTTAATTTCCATGTTTTATTTTACTGTGTGTCATTTACTGTGCTAAATGCATTACATATGTTGCTTGTAAATCTAAAGACAACCTTGCAATGTAGTTCCCATTTTATAAATGAGGAAATCAAGGCTCAGAGAGATACAGTACGATCAAGTATGGCTTAACAACTAAAAACATAAGCTTTGGAAGCCAAGAGACCATACCACTTACTGGTCTTACCATTTTGAGCAAGTTGTTTACCATTGTAAGCTTCTCTTTCTTTATCTATAGAATAGCAATACTATTGACAACAACACCTACCTCATATTCTGGTTGTGAGACTCTGATGAGTGAAGGCACTTTAAATGTTTAATGCAATGTCTGGCACATGGCAAGACTTTGCAAATGTTCCCTCTCATGATGGTGTTGATTAGCATTGCTGCAATAGGCATGTTGCCCACTGTGGCTGCCCTCCTACTGTGCTTGTCTAAGGGAAACCCTGCCCTCTGCAGCGTGTTGAAGGAAGAAGCACTAAGCGATCCTTGAGAAAGGTGTGGTCAGAGATCTGAACCAGGCGCAGCCAGTATATCAGGTGGCCAGTGACCTTCAAAGTGGCCTGGCCTCCACACCAAGTCTCTGCTCAAAAGGTATTACCCTGACTATCTAAGATCAACAGACTCTCTGCCACTAAGATCTGAACAGGAGAAGACAGAGAATGGGTGAATTGGTAGCTATTGGAGAAACAACATGACATATTAACGGAAGAAGAACAACAGAGAGAATAGTGACCCAAGACCAAAAGCAACATCTCAGCCTTGGCTGAGTTTCGAGGCGCTGGAGGGAGAGCGAGTGCACTTGAAGAATTCAGCTCAGAATTTGCTGTATTCTTACAGCAAATCCTAACAACTTGGGTGAGACTGCAACACAGTAGAGCCTGCCAGCACATCTTCCCAGGTTGTATAGTTGTTAAGAAGTGGTGATGACATTTGCTCTCAACAGATCCAACCACAAAGACATGGCTTTTCTGCTCTGCCCCTCAGCATTTCCATAGTTAGCCAAGTGGTTCTGGGCCTGGGATATGAGTAATGTGGGTCTGTGTTGCTTAAACTTTACAAATGGCATGAAATGAAAGCTAAATGGACTATTAGGATATTAGGGTTTTTTGTGTGTTGTTGTTATTTTTTTAGGAAAAACATTTGAATGGAATGGAAACCATTCTTTAATTTTTAGACATAAAGCACCTATATTTTTATTGAAATATGGATTGATCTAGATTGAGTGTAATTTAACTATTTTGTATATAATAACACAATCTCAGAAACCGTGAGAAAAAGTTTGTCCAGCTAGTCTCTAATTCCTATGAATAAGAAACAAGTAAAACCTCTCTCAGAGAAAGTAAACGTTGGTTCATAAAGGAGCACAATACTCCTCCTCTGCAGATGGGGATAATTAGAGTGCCTATTATCATTTATTGGACCAGCCACTCCCATCCGCATCTGGAACTCGGGCAGCCCTGAATTCCAAGGGCAATGTACTGAAGACACAGGGACCTGTCTGCATCAGGGTCTTGGGAAGTGTTATCAATGACTTAATGCATCAACGCTCCATGGGAGTGCAACTATGATATTCTAAATCTCATTCCAAGAGGAAACCATCGTAGTGGCTGTTTATAAGATAACCCATTGTAGTATAATACACTTTCTAATCCTGTCCCAATTCAAGTCTAGAAACATAGACTCCATGGTTAGCAGCAAGGGCCCTTATTAGGAAAAGCTGAAAGAGGCTGACTTCAAAATAAAAAAGGTTTTATTTTCATTTAGTTATATCAGTTTTCTATTATGACTATTTTGTATTATTTTATACTTATAAAGCCCTTTTCCATTCTGAGGTACACAAATATTCTGCTACATATTTCTTCCAGGATTTTTATGATGGCTGATTTCTAACATTTAAATCTTCAATCTACCTGGTATTTATATGAAGGTAATGTGTCAGAACACGTATCTAAGTTTATTTAATCATATTAATGTATTTATTCTGTTCCCGGAGTTTCTATTTCATTCCACTATTTGTGCTGTCACCACCACCTATTTTGATCATATTAATATTAAATTATGTTTCTATATCTGGTTGGACAAATATCACAAGTTAATCTTTTTTTATTTTGTTTCTGTTTTAACTTTTCTCAGCTCTACTCAGGAATTTATTCTTTTAGATGAATTTAGTTTTACTTGAGCGTGTTTCAGAATAAATCCCACTGGGGATTTAAATGCAATTGTGTTAACCCTTTAAATGAATTTGGGAAGAACTGACATCTCCAATATTCAAAAATGGGGTGATTTTCTTTCAATACAATTTTTTTCATGTAACTATCAGATTTTTTTGGTTGCCTTCACAGTGTTTGCAAAATTCTTTATGAGACTATTTAGGCACTTAATATTTTGTGTGACCAATATAAATGTGAAATTATTTCCATTAAATATTGTACTTAGATTTTTTTCTTGGATTTTAAAAAAGTCATTAGTTCTTAATATTTATTATGTGTATAGCCACTTAATTTTTAAATTTGGGGGTTAGGGGACTTTCTAGGCAGAGAATTGTCACTATCTAAAAGGAATGAAAAGGTAAATTTCTTCTCTTTCCCAATGTTATATATCTTACTGTGTTGGCTGAAACTTCTAGAGCATTAAATGATAATGATGGTAGAAAGCAGCCTTCTCCGGTTCTTGATTTTAGTGGGAACATGTTAATATTCCATTGGGAGGTATGGCTTTGGCTGTTAGTTTCACATAGGGACCCTGTCTTGTGTTGAGAAACAGTGCTATGTTCCTGGTTATGCTGCCTGCTGCTCCTCTCCCTCTAATAATAATGACTAAAATAATAACAGTAGCAGTAGCTTGCATATATTGAGCACTGAGCAATACTTTATAGACATTTAGTATAATTGCCTCAACATCTATAATGTAGAGCTGTTATTATCCCCAGTTAAACATAAAGAAACAGATACTTAAAGATGTTAACTAACCAGTCCTTGGTCACACAGCTGCTAAGTGCTAGAGATCAGCTTTGAACCTTGGTCTGTAATAGTCTAGAGAGTGAAATACTGATTTTTTGTTATACAAAGAGCTTGTGGTTGTTATTCTTTATGTGCCCTCTCGTGCATAGATTTCCCACCCATCTCTGCTCTGCTCTGTGCCCCAAGAGGATAACCTCTGCAGACCGTACTCCCTAGCCTCCCTTGCTGGCTGTCTTCTGATTGGATTTGACCAAATAGGGTCACTGACATGACATTGGAAGGTAAGGAGAGGAGCTGAGGATATTTCTTCCTCTGCTCTCTCGCTGCGCAGACATGAAATCGTTAGTAGTAGTTGAGTTCACAATAATAGCTCTTTTACCGTAGCTTCAGCATTAGGTTCCAGCACCCTCTCTTCTCTTTTCCTCTCAGCCCTCGGGGTGGTAATAGCTAACCTTGGGTTGTCTCTAGGGGCCTCAAGACCTTGTCTGTTTCCATAGACTTGCTAAGTCTGTTTTAAGTTCTCCCTCATTAAAGTCTGTATTTGAAAAATCTGATGGCCTAGGGGTTAAAGTTCGGCGCACTCCACTTCACCTGCCTGGGTTCAGTTCCCGGGCGTGGAACCACACCACTCGTCTGTCAGTTGCCATGCTGTGGCAGCGGCTCACATAGAAGAACTAGAAGGACCTACAACTAGAATATACAGCTATGTAGTGGGGCTTTGGGGAGGGAAAAAAAAGAGAGAGGAAGATCGGCAACAGATGTTAGCCTAGGGCAAATCTTTCCCAGAAAAAAAAAAGAAAAGAGAAATCTGATGGGGACCCAGACTAATTTAGAGCTTCTACTTTTTTTTCTTCTACTAAAAAGTGTATCTTATAAAACTCTGAGAAGATAACAAGAGAAAATCCAGGTGACCTTGGGTTTCATGATGACTGTTTAGATCTAAAAACATGATCAATAGAAGAAAAAATTGATAAGTTGGACTTCATTAAAATTAAAAACTTCTGTTCTGCAAATGACACTAAGAGAATTAAAAAAACAAGCCACAGGGGCTGGCCCAGTGGTGTAGCAATTAAGTTCGTGCGCTCTGCTTCGGCGGGCTGGGGTTCACAGGATCAGATCCTGGGCGTGGACCTACACACTGCTCATCAAGCCATGCTGTGGCGGCATCCCACATATAAAGTAGAGGAAGACGGTCATGGATGTTAGCCCAGAGCCAATCTTCCTCAGCAAAAAAAAGAGGAGGATTGGCAACAGATGTTAGCTAACAGATGTTAGCTCAGGGCTAATCTTCCTCACAAAAAAAAAAAAATACAAAGCCGCAGACTGGGAGAAAGTTTTTTCAAAACATATCAGATAAAGGACTGTTATCCAAAATATACAAAGAACTCTTAAAAGTCAACAATAAGAAAACAAACAACCAATTAAAAATGAGCAAAAGATCTTACCACATAAGATAACAGAGATGGCAAATAAGCATATGCAAAGATGCTCAACATCATAGAGAATTACAAATTAAAACTAAGAGATACCACTGTACACCTATTAGAATGGCCAAAATCCAAAACACTGACAACACCAGATGCTGGTGAGGATGTGGAGCAACAGAAACTCTTATTCATTGCTGGTGGGAATAGAGAATGGTAGGGTGACTTTGAAAGTCAGTTTGGCAGTTTCTTACAAAAATAAACATATTCTTCCTTTATGACCCAGTAGTTATGCTCCTTGGTATTTACGAAAATGAGTTGAAAACTTACGTTCAGACCAAAACCTGCACATGAATGTTGATAGCAGCTTTAATTATAATTGCCAAAATGTGGAAGCAATCTAGAAATCATTGGTAGGTGAATGTGTAAATAAACTGTGGTCCATCCAGATAATAGAATATTAATCAGCAATAAAAAGAAAAGAGCTATAAGCCACAAAAAGACATGGAGGAACCTTAAATGCATATTGCTATGTCAAAGAAGAAAATCTGGAAAAGCTACCATACTGTACGATTCCTACTGTGGGGGAGGAAAAATAATTTCCCCCTAGGCTTCTGAGTGCTTAGCTGAGACCCTTGTAATAAGAGACAGATGACCAAGAGAAAAACAAATAGAAATTTACTAACATGCCTACCTCATGTATACATGAGAGATACTCAGGGGAAAATGAGTAACTCCCTGAGGTGGCTTAGAATTCAGGATTAAATACCATCTTGATAAGGAAAGGGGAGAGAGGATATAGGCCTCTTAGTGGAGAGAAGACGATTTTTAGGGAAGATGAAGGGGCCTTAGAAGACTAGATGGGAGATATGATAGCTTGTGACAAAGTTTGTCTGGGTGTGGTGCCGACTTCTACTCTCCTCTCCTGTAATGAGAGTCAGTCTTCCCTGGTTGATGAAGAGGATTGATGACAATTGAGTTCCTTGGAGAATCTGTCTTTAGGCAGATAACGGGAGTTCAGAGAAAGCCTCTCCCTGAATTTGCTGTTTTTCTAGTGCCTTCAGCTCAAAATAAGCAATGTACCAAAGCAGCATATTTTGAGGTGGCATATTCTACTACCCTTCATACTATGTGACATTCTGGAAAATTCAAAATGGATATATTAAATGATCAGGGGCTTAGGGGAGGGAGAGATGAATAAGTGAAGCATTAGGGGTTTTTAGGGCAGTAAAACTATTATTCTGTGTGATACTGTAATGGTGGATACACGTCATTATACATTTGTCAAAACCCACAGAAGGTACAACACAGAGTGAACCCTAATGTAAACTATGGGCTTTACTTAATAATAATGTGTCAATATTGGCTCATCAAGTGTAACAAATATACCACAGGAATGCAGTATATTAATAGTAGAGGAAACTGTGGCGGAGGGCGGGGAATATACGGAATCTCTTTGCACTTTCCACTCAATTTTTTTTGTGTGCCTAAAACTGCTCTAAAAAATTGTCTATTAATTTTTTTAAAATGTATCTTAATCTTTTTCAGCATGTGTAGAGATAATTGTGTAGCTTTTACTTTGAACTGTAGATATGATATATTAAATTGATAGATTTCCTACTGTGGAATGATCCTTATATTCCTGGAATAATTCCATTTAATCATGGTATGTTCTCATTTTTATTTAGCACAAAAATAGATTTGTTAGAATTTCATTTAGAACTTTTGCACCTATATTCATAGTGAGAGTGTCTCATATGCCATTTTTTTTAGTTGCGTGGTTTTGGTGTTATCTTTCTCAAGCATTGGTATCAAGTTAGTCTAACTTCATAAAAATAAATTGAGGTTTAAATATAACTATATATTATTCATATGTGTTATAGTATATACAGTATAAAGTATTTTATATGAAACTACCTGAACTTGAAAAATTTTGGAGTAAAATTTTAAATTTCTGAATAATCTTTTCAGTAATATATGCATAGTAATTGGCCTATTCGGGTTTTCTGCTTCTTTTTAAGTGAAGTTTTACCGTTTATACTCGGCCAGAAAATTGTCCTTTTCATAAAAATATCAAATTTATTTATAGAATGTCTATTTTTAAAGTTATCCTTATTTTTATAGTTTCCTCTGAATCTGTAGCCACGTCATTTTTTTCTCTTCCACATTTATGTACTTTTTTTTGAATCAAATTTAGTTAATTAAAATAGTAAAAATTAAAAGTGAATGCATGTGTTTTGTTGGGCTTTTCTTATTCAAATAACTAGCTTTCAGATTTATTAATCTGTCAACTATATTCCCCTTTCCTGATCTTAGGGAGAAAAACCTCTTCCTCCATCCATCTTAGGTTCTCCAGCTGGGGGGCAGTAAATTAGACTGGCGAAAGACAGATTAACAAGAGAAGAGCAAACAGAAGTTTATTAAGATGTACATCACATATGTGAACATGGGAGCAGTCATTAACCCAAAGGAGTGGTTAGAACTTGCATTTAAACACCAGCAGAAAGAGGTTTGGGAACTTCCGGGCAGGGGAGGCACGTTGTGGTAAGGTAACCAGGAAAAGTGTGGTCAACAAGCATTATTTAGAAGGGTTTGTTATGCAGATTTCAGCTGGTGCCTTCTCCATCACTCAACTCTCCCCTTCCTGGTACAGGAGAGGAAGACATCTCTACAAATGGAAACTTCCCTTATAAATGTAAATTTCCCTTACCAAAGGGAAACCTATACCATGTTTTTAGAGTTTTTCCTGTGTCTGCTCGTTCTCAGTGGCCTTTAGCTCAAATAATCCCTATGTCAAAGAGGTATATTTTGCGGTAGCGTACTCTGATACCTCTCACTGATAATATTTTTATTGAGATATAATTGACATATAATATTATGTTAGTTTTAGGTATACAACATAGTGATTTGATATATTTATATATTGCAAAATGATTACCACAATAAGTTTAGTTACCATCCATCACCACACAGTTATGAATTTTTTTCTTGTGATGCGAAACTTTTAAGATTTACTCTCTTAGCAACTTTCAAATATACAATACAGTATCGTTAACTATAGTCACCATGTTGTACATTACATCCTCATGACTTATCTTATAACTAGAAGTTTGTACCTTTTGACCCCCTTAACCCATTTCTCCCACTGCCTCACTGCCTGTCTCTGGCAAGCACCAATCTCTTCTCTATATCTGTGAGTTCAAGTTTTGGGTTTTTTTTAGATTCACTGAAAAAGTGAGATCATACAGTATTTGTCTTTCTCTGTCTGACTTATTTCACTTAGCATAATGCCCTCAAGTTCCATCCATGTTGTCGCAAATGTCAGGATTTCCTTCTTGAATAATATTCCATTGTGTATATATATATGTAAATATATATGACACACTTTCTTTATCTGTTCGTTTGTTGATGGTTGCTTAGGTTGTTTTCATGTCTTTTCCATTGTAAATAATGCTGCAATGAACATAGAGGTGCAGACATCCTTTTGAGATAGTGATTTTTTTCATTTGGATAAATACATGGAGTGGAATTGCTGGATCATATGGCAGTTCTATTTTCAATTTTTTGAGAAATCCCCATACTGTTTTCCAAGTGGCTGCACCAATTTACATTCCCACCAACAGTGCACAAGGGTTTGCTTTTCTCCACATTCATGCTAACACTTGTTATTTCTTGTCTTTTTGATAATAGCCATTCTATCAGGTGTGAGGTGATATCTCATTGTGGTTTTGATTTGCATTTCCCTGATGACTAATGATGTTGAGCATCTTTTCATATACCTGTTGGCCATTTATATGTCTTCCCTCACTGATAATTTGATTTCAGCTTTTCTGTTTATTATATCCATTGTCTTGTGAACCTTAAATTTGTTTTGATATTATTTTCTTAATTTCTTTTGATGAATAAGTATTTTTAAATTTTTTAATACTTATTCCTTAATAATTACATATAAGGATATGAATTTGCTTCCGAAAAGAAGTTTAACTTCATCTGCTAAGTTTTAGCAGTTTTACTATAATGTACCGAAGTATGATTTTCTTTTTAATACTGCTTGGGCCGGCTCCGTGGCTTAGCGGTTAAGTGCACACGCTCCGCTACTGGCAGCCCGGGTTCGGATCCAGGCGCACACCAACGCACCGCTTGTCCGGCCATGCTGAGGCCGCGTCCCCACAAACAGCAACTAGAAGGATGTGCAACTATGACATACAACTATCTACTGGGGCTTTGGGGGAAAAAAAAGGAGGAGGATTGGCAATAGATGTTAGCTCAGAGCCGGTCTTCCTCAGCAAAAAGAGGAGGATTAGCCTGGATGTTAGCTCAGGGCTGATCTTCCTCACAAAAAAATAAATAAGTACTGCTTGAGATTTGCTGAGCTACTTGGGGTTTCTTGAATCTGTGGATTGATGTATTTTATCAATTTGGTCAAATTCTTGGCCATTATCTCTTCAGTAATTGCTTTTACACATTCTCTCTCTCCCTCTCTCTCCCTGTACTCCAATTATACATGTGCAGTTTTAATAAGACTCGGTCTAACTCTGGTTCTTCCCTGTTTGTCAGGCAAGACGCTCTAGGGATTTGAAAGCCTGGTGGGTGACTGTCTCTTCAACCACAGAAGACTGGGACAAATTACTTATTACCTCTGTAGGTTCCAGCTTGGTTCTCTAGCTCTTACCCCCTGCAGCTTTAAAATGTGGCAAAAATCTTAAGGGGACCATTGGTCATTCCTGTCCATTTGAGGAAAGATAATCTCCCAAGAACTCTGAGGTTAAGGCAGACTTGACTCTGTCTTTTAGAAACCTTGGCCTGGCACCTCAATCTTCCACACGCGGCCCAGAACACAGGAAATGCCTCATGGAAAACACCAGCCGTGTTTGGGGCTTCTTAGGTTGTACAATCGCTCCTGCCAGCACCAGCTCTGAGTGACCACCAAAATCTTCTCCAGTTCTCTGTCCCCCTGTGTGGGCCAAGTCTGATCGTTAGTCCCTATTGATAAGTGGCAGAAGCCCTGCCTTAGGAGCACCCCACTCCCTGAATTTCCAGGTCATCCAATTATTGTTGTTTCCACAACTCTATGATGCCTTTAAAAATATGAGTTTTGTCATTTATCTGGCTGTTTTCTAGTCATTGTGTTGGGAGCATTGGCCTGTTGCAAATCTGCATCCCACCTCGAAGCTGAAGTCACAGCACAAGAGGTTCTTTTTTTTAAACAACTTTATTTAGATGTAATTCACATGTCATGCAATTCACTCACTTAAAGGGTATGATTCAATGGCTCTTAGTGTATTCACAGAGTTGTGCAGCTATCACAACAACAGATTTTAGAACATTTTCATCACACCAAAAAGAAACTCAAACTCTTTAGCCGTCATCCCTCAATTTCTCATCCCCTCCAGCCCTAGGCAATCACTAATTTACTGTGTTTTTCAATAAATTGCCCTATTTGGGACATTTAGTACAAATGGAATCATACAACATACAATCATTCGTGTCTGGCTTCTTTGACTTAGCATAATGCTTTCAAGGTTCATTCATGTTGTAGCATGTGTCAATACTTCACTCCTTTTTATGGCTAATAATATTCCACTGTACGGATAGACCACATTGTGTTTATCCATTCATTGGTTAATGGACATTTAAGTTGTTTCCACATTTTGGTTATTATGAAACATACTGCTATGAATATTCACACACAAATTTTTGTTTGGATGTATGTTTTCATTTCTCTTGGGTATATACCTAGGAGCAGAATTGCTGGGTCATATGATAACTGTGTTTAAACATTCAAGAAACTGCCAGGCTGTTTTTCCAAGGTGGCTGCACCATTTCACATTCCTACCAATAGCGTATGAGGGCTTCAATTTCTCTACATTCTCACCAACACTTGTTTTTGTCTGTCTTTTTGATCGTAGACATATGGGGGTGTGAAGTGGTATTTCATTGTGGATTTGATTTGCATTTCCCTGATGACTAATGATGTCAAGAATCTTTTGATGTGCTTATTGGCCATTTGCATATCTTCCTTAGGGAACTGTCTATTCAGATCTTTTGCCAATTTTTAAAATTGGGTTATCTATCTTTTTACTATTGAGTTGTAATAGTTCTTTATATGTTCTGGATACAAGTCCCTTATAAGATACATGATTCGCAAAATTTTTCTCTCATTCTGTGAGGTTTTTTTTTCACTTTCTTGGTGGCATGTTCTGAGGCACTAAAGTTTTTAATTTCAACAATGTCAGTTTATCTGTTTTTTTCTTTTGTTGCTTGTGCTTTTGGGGTCATATCTAAGAAATCATTGCCTAATCCAAAGTCATGAAGGTTTACACTTGCATTTTCTTCTAGAAATTTTTTAGTTTTAGCTCCTCCATTTAGGTCTTGATCTGTTTTCACTAATTTTTATATGAGATACAGCTCCAATTTCATTCTTTTGCATGTGGATATCCATTTGTTCTGGAAACATTTGTTAAAAAGACGATTCCTTCCCATTGAATTGTCTTGGCACATAATTTTAACATAAAGTTTTTCAGGGTCTTCACTTTATAAACGGTTTCTAGTCAGTAAATTTTATTTCCTTTTGAGCTAAGGTTTGAAACGTTTACTTTTTATTCTCAAGTGGTTAGATTTTCTTGAATGGTTTACCAGCATTTATTTTTATTTTTATCACATTCTGGTGATAAACTGTGTCATGCACAAATAAAACATTTTAAAAATCTTATAAATATAAGATATGTCTTTTGGTTAATGTTTTTCAGAAACTTGGAAAGGTGTATTGAATCTTTGTAATGTAAAATGTTTAATATCTATTAATTAAATCTTAATTACATTATTAACATCCTCTACAGCCTTTTCTTTTGTTTTTGTCTTCTTAATTTATGAATATTGAGAGTAATGTGTTTAAGTTTCTCTTATTTCTTGTATTTCCAAATGCTTTTATTTTATTTATTTTAAACATACATTTTTCAATGTGTTAAATTTTTTGACAATTTTATCTTCACTGTGGTTTTTTTCTTTCGTCCATGTAAAATAACCATCTTTGCACTGTTCTATGCTTTTCTGCTTTGGGTTCTATGTTATTATGCTTTCTTTTGGTTTGCGTTTATTTGATATCTTTTTACATGCTTTAATTTTCCATTCTCTTGGTTATTTTACTTACTTTATTATTAAATTAATTAAACAAGAGGCCATTGGACAGAGGTGGCTCTGATGCCATGGCGGCCCGTGTAAGCAAACCAAAACCTAAGTCTGTAAATGCCTCCAGATTACAAATTCAAAACGTTGAGGAGAACCAATCACAAACAGCCACCTGGGCTTTAAGCTGTAGCCAATTAAACAATTTCCTTACTTTTCTTCTGTGCTTTCTCTGCATAAGTCTTTCCCCTGGCTCCTGTCGCTGGAGCACTCCTAACCACTTCCCGTTTGTCCCTGCCCGATTGGAATAGATTTTTGCACAAACGAACTCGAAATTTTTAATATGTCTCAGTTTATATTTTAACAATACTAATCTTTTCCTTTTGATAAGAAAAGTTAAAATATTCAATCAAATTCCATCTATTTAAACTTATTTTGGTAGCAAATATATACTGTCATACTTTGTAGTAAGTAATAATAATAATAATCAACATCGTTTGAACTTTGTGAGCCAGGCACTATAAGTCCTTTTTGAGTGTTATTCTATTAATCCTCACAATTAGCCTATGAGTTAGGTTTAGAATAACCCACATTATAGATGAGGAAATAAACTTTAGGGAGCTGGCATTTTATGTCTTTGTTTTCCTGTTTCCCTGCTTTTTTGCTTCTTGTTTTCTCTTTTTTTGTAAATTGACTATTTTTAACGCTTTTTTACCTCTAGAAAGAGGTTTCTTTAACTAGAAACTTGAGTGTATATATATTTTTAATTATCTGATAAGTTTCTTTAAATCTTAAAATATGCACTTGAATTGATATTCATCTATTTACTATTGCCAAGGAAAGACAATTTCTGTTGATGCTTCTTTACACAAAGTTAGAAAATTAGTTAGCTTTTTATTTCCTTGCTCTTTTCAGCCATCTAATTTTTAACTTTGCAATAATCTGGGATTTTAAAAATGTGTGTGTGTGTGAGAGAGAGAGAGCGAGAAGAGAGAGACAAAGGCTGTTTTCATTTTCAGGATCATTTTTTAAAATACATGCACTACGTTTTCAACAATATTTCAGATAATTATTACAATATTTTAAAATGTATCTGAGTGTTCTTTATCTGTCACAGTTTCCACATTCTCAAGTTTTTTACTTTGCTTTGATGCAATACGTATTCGTTTTTTTTTTTTTCAGGAATGGCACGGAAATAAATTACTTTCTAAAGCCTTGACTATTTACTTTGCTTTTGCAGATGAAGGAAAACCAGCTTAGTCTAGATTCCTGGGTTATGACCTTTCCCCTTTAAATCTCTGTAAATGTTACTCTTGTTTATATCTGAAGTTCATTACCACGAAAAAGTCTGAGACAAGGATTATTTTTCTTAATGTATAGGTAAATTGACTTTTCTGCCTGAATACTTAGAGGGTGGGCTTTTTGCCTTGAGATCTATAAATTTCACGAAGTTGTGTCTAGATATTGATCTCTGTTTTTATTCATCCGAAAATAGGTAAAGTGTTTTCAGATTTAAATTCTTGGGGTGAAATGAAATTTTTTCATTTTTAACTTTGATAATTATTTTTTTTCTATTTGCTACATTAAAACACACACTAAGTTGAATTTATCGATCTTTTATTCTATCTGGATTTTGGGTTTTTTCTTACCTCCAAGATTATGTTTTATTTGAGTATTTACATTGTTTCAGTGTTACATTTAGATCACTGATCATTTGGCGTTCCTTCTTTTGTGAAGTATACATCTGATTTTATCTTCTTAGACAAAGGAATCGAGCTATTCCAACATGATTTACAAGAAAATTCATAATTCCACAGATGATTTGAGATATATCCTTTATCATATACAGACTTTCCATATACATGATCTACTTCTGGACTTTCTATTCTGTTCCATTTGTCTGTCTATTCATGGAACATTTCCACATTGCTTCAGCTGCAGAAGCTTCAAGGTGTACAATAACACCTTATAGGGTTAAGACCCTCTCCACCCCATTTATCTTCCTTTTCAGAGTTTCCTTAGTATGAATTTTAGAATCAAACATCTAGCCTAAGAAAAAAACAAACTTATTAGTATTTTTATTATGATTGTATTCCATTTGTTCATTGATTTAGAAGGATGACATGTTTATAATGTTGAGTTGTTCTGTTCCTGAAAAGGAAGCCTCTTCCTTATTGTTCAAGTCTATTATGCATCTTTCAGGAGTGTTTTATAGTCTTCTTCATTTGTTTTTTGTCCATTTCTTATAACATTTATTTCTAAATATTTTTCTTTTTTTTCCCCCTTGTAAGTGGGGTCTCCTTTTGCATGGTCTTCTTCTAATTTGTAGGGGTGGTCAGAGTGCCTCCTGCTGTGTAATGATCTTTTCTTCCTGTGATGTCTGCCTTTGGCTACCTTTCTCCTTCATCCTCAGGCCTTCCCACTGCCTCCTCTTTCCTGGAAGACGTACACCTGTGGTCCTGTGGAATTTCAAGCCTCTTCCTTTCAAGCCCACGATGCCCAGTGCTCCAATCCCCCAGGTCTAAGACCTGTTCTCAGAATCTCCGTGCTCAGGAGAGGCCCTCTTCTCCTGGGGGAGATTTATCGTTCCATCACTGTAATGGGTTCAGGACATACTATCCCAAAATATGGCACCTTGACAGATTGAATATTTTGGGCTGAAGGAGTTTGAGAAAATGGCAGAGGCAGGAAGGTCACTGACTTCCCCTCCCCTTGTCCTTCTCCCCTGAAACAGGTCATAAAACTCTCTTGGAAGAGGTGCCCTCTGTATATCCAGAGGATGCCCAGGGGAAAGGAGCATCTGTATCTCAGAAGACAAAGGGACACCAAGAAGAATCTTGACAGACAGGCCTTGCCATGTGTCCCCCGGTTTACCACACTGCCTCATACTCCTCAACCTGTCATATTCCTCCATGACCGTCCACCCTTCACCAAACCTAGCATCAAAGTACACAGCTCTAACTGTTTCTTTGGCTCTTCACTTCCTTGTGAAGGCTCTCCTGTCACTTAAAACTTATATTAAATAAATTTGTATGCTTTTCTCTTGTTATTCTGTCTTTGTCAGTTTAATTTTCAGACCCAGCCAGGGACCCTAAGAGAGTCAAAGAAAACTTCTTCCTCCCCAACAAATGCTACTTCCCCACTGCTGTCTTGTCTCTTCCAGTGATTCCTTGAACCCGGAACTGGCTCTGCTAGATTAGAGAGCTCTCCCCCATTACACGTCCAGTTTATATTATTCTTTGTCTCCTAGTTTTATTGTAGATGAAGGTTATAGGTGACCTTATTTTTTCGATCCTCATTGATCTGTATGCTTTTTGAAGGGTATGTAGAGAGATTCACATTTAGGTAGCTGCTATTTGGAGCAGGGTTGGGGGGGTGCTGCCGTCTGCTTTTTAACTTGGAAGAGCATACTATAAACGTTTGCTCTTGTTTATGATGTGGCAAAGTTAAGTAACTACTATATCAACATTGGACAAGGAGAGACCAAAAACTTTAAATAATTTGGCCAACAGCTAGGTTAGAAATTGGAGATTAATTTTCTGTAATCTATTATTATTATTATTTAAATTTAAGTTCTCACTACAAGCTCAGCTCTTTGAGAAACGAGAGTGGTCCCTGCCCACTGTCCACCCTCCCAAGAAACTTCTAAACTAAGTGACATTATGCTTTGCATTACCATTGCAGATTGACCGAGAGAATGAACACATAACCTATTTGAGACTCTGAATATATTTGTGAGTTAAATAACTCATTTAGACAACTGTAGTGAAACTAGTGTGGTACATCAAATGATCATGAATCTGCTACTCCAACTGTGAACTTTACAAAGAAACTAAGTCATAGCTGTATGTATATGTGATAAAATAAAATATACATAGATCTCTTTTCCTTACATATTTGAAATCAAGAATTTTTCTTCTAAGTAAAGCACCAAGAACTTTCCTTTTTGTCTGCCTATGAAAGTTTTGAAAATGATAAGATGGCAAAATCTCATTTTAAAAACAGCTCAATGGAAATTCAGTTAGGTTTTGTTACAGTTTTGCTTCTGATGTTTCTAGATGCCTATTTATTAAAGCAAATGAATCGATAAAGAAAGACTACTTTTGCTTTGTCCTGTCAAAAGTGAGCTTAAGAAAATGAAATAGGGCTATGTCTTTTCTATGAAGATAGAAGATTTTACAGGTGGATGGACCATTTTCTTTCCCAGAAAGCAATTACTATCTTTAGTCATCTAATCATTATTTTCTTCAAACATGATCTTTCTAGGCATTTTTTATGACAAGTGAGTTTGAATTTGAATCATCACTAAGACATTATTATTCATATCACATTTCATATTTTAAACAAAGTGACTCACATTTTAGTTGTAAAAGTCAATAAACATAAAGATTCTGGGAATCTCCCAGAGTAAGATCCCTCCTACCAGCCCTGAATTTCTTTAATTAGTGATGTTGCATTGTAAATTGGTCTTTCTCTCTTTTTGCTTGTGTGTGTGGATGTCTAATCACTTGTTACTCGATTTGTATTTCCATTTTGTATATACACAGAGCTCAGGTACTAGAGTCTAAATATACAAAATAAAGTCGCTGTGTTCACAGACTCTTCCTCAGCGCTCCCTGCTGATTTCTGGAGGCTGGGGCTTCATTTTGCCACTGCTGCTGTCCCTGCTCATAGCTGTTCCCAGTTGGAGGAGATTAACAACCTCTGCCTTATTGCAGCATTGTTCACAATAGCCAAGATGCGGAAACAACCCAAGTGCCCATCAACAGATGAATGGATAAAGAAGATGTGGTGTATATATATACACATATACAATGGAATACTACTCAGCCATAAAAAAGGCAAAATCGTGCCATTTGTGACAACATGGATGGACCTTGAGGGTATAATGCTAAGCGAAATAAGCCAGACAGAAAAAAACAGACACTGTATGATTTCACTCATATGTGGAAGATAAGCAAACACATAGATAAGGAGAACAGATTAGTGATTACCAGAGGGGAAGGGGTTGGGGGAGGGTGAAAAGGATAAAGGGGCACATATGTACAGTGATGGATAAAAATGAGACTACTGGTGGTGAACACAATGTAGTCTATACGGAAACTGACGTACAATAATGTACATTTGAAATTTACACAATTTTATAAAACTATGTGACCTCAATAAAAAAATTAAAAAAAAAAAAGAAACCTCTGCCTTGCTTCCCAAGGCCATTTCTCTTTGATTCGTCCAAGCCTTCCTCTCTCTACCTTCCTCCTTCTGCTACCAGCTTGCTGCCTCCCCACTGGGGCCAGACTTCAACTGAGCTTAGAACAAACAGCCTGCCTGGAGTCACATTCGGTACAATAGTGTCTCCATGCCTTTTATTTTTTCTAAGTTTTTCTAATTCAATGCCCAGTGTCCTTCTGAAAAAGCAAACTCAGAGAGCCAATTTCTCTCCCACCTATCACAATTTCATATGACACTCTTTCTGTAATATCTAGTGCAATATACTCTCAATAAATATATTTACAGATGCCAAATTTCATGTGTATCTTAATAGTTGGAATTGAAAATGCTTCCTTTAATGCAATTCACCACTTTCCCAGAATTAATATGCACTTACCACTCTAGATGAGAAGGTGGTCTCTAATCTTCACAAATTGGAGGCAGATTCCTGCCCTGTGAGCGCACGGGGACGTATGTTCATTCATTCCTTGGGGAGAAATAAAGACATTTTTATGTGCTATGTTCCAAACTTCTTTTACCCAACTTTATTTATAGGTCGGTTTACTGACCTCCTTAAATGACTGGAGGCTGGGAATTTTGATTCATCTATTTTGAGATTCATGAAAATGAAAGAAAAGATTGTTAAATTTCCCCCAAGATTTTTTCTCAGAAAAGCTATGTCCAATAAGCACAAGGTTTATATGTGGACTGATACCTCAATTGTCAAGTATATCTATTTCGTGCAATTGACAAAGTCACGGATTTACAAGAAAATAGTATTGCGTGCAACAAGAGAAAGAACTTTCTAACAACCAAAGCTCTGGAACATAAAGTAAGTTGGTTGGGGATTAATGAGCCTCCTAGCACTGTGGTGCACAGTACAGGTCAGCTGGTCCCTGGTGATTCGGAAGATTCAAGCACAGCCCGAGGAGGGGTAAACTAGCTTGACTTTCAAGTCGCTTCTACTCCGACAGCTAAGACTCTAAGATAGATAAGCACAAGATGAAAGTTATATAACATTCCAGACAAACAAAACAAAAATGGCATTTTCAAAGGTATCCTCAGATGACCCATGTTGAGGAATCTGAGGTCTTGCATAAATATTTTCTTATTACACACAAGTTCATTCTTGTTGTGCCTCATCTCTCTTTCTGTCCATTTCGTTGCAGTTTTCCTCATCATTTGAACCCATCAACAAGAAGAGCATAAATGTCTTCTCATTTCTTTTCCTAACACTGTCTCAGGTGAATTGGAGGGATAACAGAGGTGATAGCAGCTTTATGAGATAAATACTTTATGACACATTCACAAATGCCAAGATGATAAGATAGAAATGAAACAAATGTGTGTTGCCTGCCTTCCTGTTCCCATCCTCACTACTGCTATATTTTTCTTTTTTTGGACATTCACATAAAAATCTACAGGATTTAAATAACAACATAAAGGATTAGTTTCAGTCTTCCCTCCAGTTCCAAAATACTTTGATTTTGTGACTTTATGAGTTCCCATGATTTTGCGGACAATAGATCCATAACTGGCCAGGAAGCAGGAAATGTTTGGGGGTTGCCCTAATCTCTGAGGGTCTTTCTCCCCACAAAAGGCCCTTTATTACCACAGTAAGACAGGGTCCTGGGCTGGATGGATTATTGTCCCCTTCCAGTATGGCACACCTAAGTTTTTATGCCCCAAAGCTTTTTCTACTTGCTATTGGCCCCCTTCCTCCATAGCGGATGGGCAGATAGGAAAGTTAAAAATTCCTCTTTACTGAGACACAAATGGCTTTACTAACTAGTAATGAGTAGATGCTGGATTATTTGTAGACTTTGCTTTTTCTTTCTTGGAACCCAGTGAAAGCTCTCAGGTAAAGGGAAAGACTTGGGACTTCTGGTTTCAGGTCTGACACGTAATGAGTTTGGAAATCATTCTATCCTTACAGTAAGAAAAACCTCAACTTTATCTTAGAAAATCAATGACATTTCTTGGACTCACAAGAGAATTGAGAATGTGGGGCAAACCGTCACACCAAAATCTGGAGAGAGACAACCTCGATCTGCTCAGCTGGAGCAGAAGCTACTGGAGCCGTGAACTGGTAGGAACCCTCAACTGGTAATTTTGATGAATTGCTCCAGGCTAAGTGTAGGCTAGCCTGAGAGTGACAAACTCCCGAGGCCACAGTCTTAGGAGGGCCCCACGGTGTCGTGGGCTTAACCTTCAGGAAACTCACAGGTCCTCAAGATGAAGATGTGAGAGATCCACTCATGGCTCTGGTAGGAGGTGAAGAGTAATCTTTATGAAATGTGTCCATAACAAAAGCCCATGCTCCATGGGAAAAGACTTTCTGGAGCCATACCCCAGGTAGGAAAATATTCCTCCCATTCCAGTGCCCTCTAAACTTCCTGTCTACTTGAATAGGAGAGAAAAAACCTTGTAGTCAACAAAGATCATGGCTTCAAGGAAAAACATTGGGAATGCTGCAACCAGGAAAGAGAGTAGGAGGCAGGGAGAAAAAAACCAATAGAGGAAACACTTGTGAAGGTCACAGATCCAAGACACAGACCCATTAAAAGACTGAAATTTATTCATGAGATTACAGAATGCTTCTCTTCCCCTAAACTTACCACCACATCAACAGGGCTCCAGTATAATAACAGCTGAAAGAACTGATACAGACTGTCTCTGAGGAGGAGCACTTTGGGGAGCCCAAAGTCAAGAGAGGAGACAAAAACAAGGACACTGGAGGAATCTGAGACCTCTGGCATATACAACTACAGCAAACACTAAACATAGCCATGCTTCTAGCCAGATGACCATACGTTTTTATACTAAAGCTCTATTTACCTTAGTTCCTATTACCTAATACAACATTTCTGGCTTTCAGCCAAAAATTACAAGGAGTGCCAAAAGACAAGAAAAAAAACAATCTGAAGAGAAAACCAGAACCAGATTCAGCTGTGATACTTATTGTCAGACAGGAAATTTAAAATACCTATGTTTAAGATGTTAAGGCTTTAATGGAAAAAGTAGACAATATGAAAGAACAGATGGGTAATGTAAACAGAGAGATGGAAACTCTAAGAAAGAAGCAAAAGGAAGTGCTAGAAATCAAAAACACTAAAAGAAATAAAGAACATCTTTGATGGGCTCATTAGTAGACTTGGCACAGCCAAGGAAAGAATCACTGAACTTGAAGATAGGTCAACAAAAACTTCCCAAACTGAAATGCAAAGACGAAAAGGTGACAAAAACAAAACAGAACAGAGAGGCCAGCCCCATGGCATAATGGTTGAGTTCCGCAAGCTCCACTTCAGTGGCCCAGGTTTGCTGGTTCAGATCTAGGGTGTGGACCTACACCCTACACCATGTGGTGGCAACCCACATGCAAAACAGAGGAAGATGGGCACAGATGTTAGCTCAGGGCTAACATTCCTTAAACAAAAAGAGGAAGATTGGCAACAAATGTTAGCTCAGGATGAATCTTCCTCAACAACAACAAAAAACAAAACAGAACAGAACATTCAAGAACTATGGGACAATTTCAAAAGGTACAATATACATGTAATTAGAATACAAGAAGAAGAAGAGAGACACAATGGAGCAGAAGAAATACTTGAAGTAACAATGGCCAAGAACTTTCCAAAAGTAATGAAAAATACAAAACCACAAATCCAGGCAGCTCAGAGAATATAAAGCAGAATAAGTAACAAATAAAAAACACATGTAGGCATATCCTATCCACACTGCAGAAAACCAAAGACAAAGAGAAAATCTTGAAAGCAAGAGACTTGGGTTTCAACAGAAATGGGTGCAGGTTTATCTATCCTTCTTACTAGCCAAGAAATATCGGACTTTACTTCTTTTAAAGGTTGGTGGTTTTCTCGCTTATATAAGGGAAGAAAGGATACATGTAAAAATATCTCATTGTAGGTATCACTTTCTTCTTTATATAAGTGAAGATCAAATAAGGTCATATATGAATGAGGAAGCATTTTTTAACTGCATCATTTTCTAAATATGAAGAGTTACAATTGTTAATAAATTACATCCTCATCACTATTCCAGGGACCTTGAAATAAGCTTTCTCAGCAGGGAGAATCTTGAAGTGTATTTTGAATCACAAGGCATTACCCTAATGGATGGAAAATTAGATATTGGCTTTGGCTTTGATGGGAATGGAACTGATGTTTCCAAGGCAAATTTAATACAAAAGGTGAGAGGAGGATGAGATACTAGCTCATGAGGTAAATGGTTATGGTGGGCATAAACTAACTGAGATGCTTTAGAATCAGGCAGGAAATGTATACATATATATATACATAATCTCAAAATTTTCAGGGAGGTATCTGAATCCAGGAATAATGAATTTTAATTTTTTTGAACTTACTAGAGCAAAAATATACCAGCAGAAAAAGATTAGAAAAACAGGCTTTAGTAAGAGAGGAATTAAAATAAATACATTTGCATTGAGCATTAGAATTGACATAAAACTTTCACACGCAATGTATCATTTAGGTTTTGTAACCAAAGGCCTTTAGACTCCAATAAATTAAGATATTTCCTGACTTTGCTTGACATCAATTATGGTTGAATAATTATTCTCCCTGCCACTATCTTTTAAACTCTGAACCAAGCAGCTCATGAAAATATTTTTCGATAAGGGTAGGAGGAGGGAGCAGTGATAAGCACAGAAAATTTCCATAGACATTTTTTTAAGATCATATCCAAATGAATTATTTATATAACATTTAGTTAATAAAATGCTTCTGTGCAATTATCTCACTTTATCTTTGATCTCTAACGTTGTAAGGTAGGCAGCAGCAATTGTACTTATTCTCTTCCGGATTAGGAGTCCTGGTGCAGCTCTCTGAAGCACCATGCCTGCCATCCCACAGATATTGAATGCCAGGGCTGGGACTTAGAGAGTCTGAGAGTCTAACTCCCAACTGTCTTAGTCAGTTCAGGCTGCTATAACAAAGTACCACACACTGGGTGGCTTATCATCAGCAGACATTTATTTCTCAGGGTTCTAGAGGCTGAAAGTTCGAGATCAGGGTGCCAGCACGGTCAGGTTCTGGTGAGAGCCCTCTTCCAGGTTGCAGACTGGAACCTGAAACCTGTTATCATCTTGCTACTGCACAAAGGCACAATCAGCTTTCTGCAAGACAAAAGCCAATTGTCAAGAGGCAAGATGGTGGCAGAGAAAGGGCATTTATTAAGTGATAAGCTAGCAAATCAGAAGATGGGGGAACTAGTGTCCTAAAGAACCATCTCAAGGAGGGCACAGAATCTTCAAGCAGTTATATACGCCAGTGGGTTATAGGGGAAAAGGTTAGGAATACTGACCCACTGGTGTTACAGACTGGGAGATGCCACACCAGATCTTTCAGTCATCATTGATGATGGTCATCAGCAGAGACTCCCTGTCCAAGGGTCATCACCTTCCTAAGGAACTCAAAAGAACAAAGTTATCGTCTTATCGAAGCTGAGAGGTACACACACAAGCAGGAGTCGTAAAATCTACAGAGCAAGTAGATCTCCTGGAGGGTGCAGATCCAGCTGGGTTAGTTAATCAGAGGCCATTCAAACTTACAATGGGGTTTCTTTTCTACGATATGTCTTCCCTTACATCAACCTTGTGTTGAGCCGGTATCATTCTCATTGTGTTCTCGCATTGTGAAAAGAAAGCAAGGTAGCTCTCTGGAGCCCCTCTTATATAGACATTAATTCCGTCATGAGGGCTTCATCTTCATGACCTAATCACCTCCCAAAGGCCTCACCTTCTAACACCATTACATTGGGGTTTGGATTTCAACACATGAATTTGGGGGTAGGACACAAACACCCAGTCCATTGCATGACCCCACATTGGTTTTTTTATTGTTTTACTTGTTTTTGTCTTTTTCCTGTGTCATTAGAACACTCTTTATTTGACCTTCGCAATAGACAAGTGATAGTTTCACCTTCAATCATTCTAACATTTTCATTTCATCTGCTTATTTGAGGCCCCTAATCAAATCTGTTTCTTAAATAATGCATTTAAGAAAGGCATCATTTTAATTTTCTGTTCCATCATGTTCCTAAAAGCCGCCTTTTATAAAAATGTATTCAGTAATCTTTGATGGATAATTTGTTTAAAGTTAAATCACCCCTGGCTATTTTACACACTTTTACCAGAGAGTTCTTTCTTATTCCTCATCTTGGAAACCTAAATGCAGGGAATCCACTTCTATCAACATCTCTTCGTATGTGACCCCATCAGTTCTGTTATCAGTTGTATGGCTCAAAAGCCAGTTCTCATCCGGGCTGTAAATCATGTGTCCACATTTCTCAAATCAGCTACAAAGGTGACAGCAAATTTTTTCAAATATATAGAATATGTCGACTTTTTTTTCAGTTCCAAAACAAATCTGACAAATCCTATTAGACCTTTTTGTTACCATTGCTGTCTGCACACAGAACTTCCTCCCTGGTTAGATTGATCATAGTGAGGTGGAAACATAATTGTGCTGCCACACTGCAGCTAATTCAACATCATTTAAGCTGCCCTGGGAGGTTGGACGTTTTTTCTAACTGACTGAATCGCTTTACAGAGCCGCTGGATTACAGTCCATATTCCACCTCTGAGTCACTCAACCATCCATCAGGGTCATCTCAAGGGGCATCCTACCCAGCCCTGAATTAGGAGGAAGGCGTCAGGGTGTATTGACAACAGATCTTAGTGTCTGAGGCATATTAACTTTATGTGCTAACTCATTAGCAAAAGGATTAGTAAAACAAACACATAGAGACAGAGACTGTATTGGTGGCTACCAGAGGGGAAGGGGGAAGGGAAGAGGGCAAAAGGGATAATTCGGCACATGTGTGTGGTGATGGGTTGTCACTAGTATTTGGGTGGTGAACATGATGTAATCTATGCAGAAATAGAAGTATAACGATGTACACCTGAAATTCATACAATGTTATAAACCAATGTTACTGCAATAAACAAAAAAAAAAAAAAAAAAAAGGATTAGTAAACTGTAACATCAACAGGCATTTGGAATGCTACAGATATTTCCAAAGGTGAGGGGCAGAACTGATAATGTTTATGTGGCATTAAACTGCGTTGCCAAATCTCATTTTTTAAATGATAACTAAAGATTCGTAGAGCATTTTAGATTTTACAAACTCTCAATTCATGTTATTTCCCTTGATTCTCACAATCATATATTGAAGTATATACTGGGGAAAGATTAAAGAGGGGGCACTCAGATGGAGTTGAGAAGAGCTGTACTGGGCATCCAGCTTAAAAGATAAGGGGTTTCACGTCCGCCTGGACCCTTCTCTCCTCTTCCGTTACTCACTGGGTTAGGCTCACTTCAGCTTGACACCCTCCTTTAAGATAGTGCCTTTTGGTGGAATTCTATAGCCCATTTGCATGTTTTCAGAGCTCTTGGGTTGTGTTCATCATTAATCTTTCTGGGTTAAGGACTCATTTGAGAAATTGATGAAAGCTATTGATCCATTCCTTAGGAACTGTACATACATATCCTCCATTTTACATACAGTTTCAGGAAGCTCATTATTGGGAAACAGATTTCAGCCATTTCATTTCATTTCAGTTTTTTATTTTGGGCCATTCTTCCCTTTCACAGCTTCCCACTACCCCCACACCAGAGACAGAAATGAAACAGAAAAGGAGCTTAAGTAAAGAGTTAGAGTCTTGACTCAATCCTTTGCGAAGCTCTAGTTTTAATATCCTGAACACTTGCTTAGAGGACCCATTTAAACACATGTGGAAATGCTATAAAGAGAAATGATAATATCCCCAAAAGCTATAGGGGAAACAAAAAACTGGGTTTATTGCTGTAAGTTATCCAAACAAGCCTGGTTGACATGTCTGTTTACCAGATCATTACCTTTCCCATCCCTTTGGCTGTAAAGATGCACCTAGCATATAAAATGAAATACCAAGAGCATTTCAGGCTAAAGACATGCTGCTTTAACATGTATGAGTAAATATCATATACATTAAAGGCTAGAGATAATTAGTTTCCATCTTCTAGAAAATCAGCCTCAGTAGCCTTCAGTATCTGCATGAGGACTACAAACACAATTTTAATCCATGGTCAATCGTTTGAGTCTACAAGAATGAAAGATCTTACCTCTCCCTCAGGTAAATCTAATTTCATCTTCTAAAGGCTGGAAGTTCAGTTTTCCTTTCCTCTTTTCAATGCCTAATCATGTCACCCTCAACACAAGTTTACCTTGTTTACAAAGAGTGGGGCTTACCTAAGAAAGAAAAAATGAATGCTTACATCAGGTTATTCAACAGCTAGATTACTTGAACTCCCATCACTCTCAGATGGGCCATCAGGCTTTGGATCAGTTATTCATATAAAATCAGATTTAGAGACTTTCTGTTTTCAAAGGAACACATTTATTAAGACAGCAGATTATTAGATCAGTGTTTTCATCCTGACCCCTTCAATCCCGAGTCACCACACCTTTTATCAAATTAATATGTTAGCATTTATTTGAAGTTTTTTGGCAAGCAAGTATGTTGGAAGAAAATAATAGCAGTAAAAAAATAAGGAGGAGATATAATATCAGTTAACCATCTGAAATTAGCATGCAAATTCTGATTTTATAATCTTGCTTGCTGGAAGTAATTTAAAACTCTTAATGTTAATCAGTAGGGATTTAATTTAAAGTCTCCCTCCCCCAAAAGATCTTAATATGGGCAGGGTACCTCCTACCTTCTTTCGAATACATTTGGAAGTGAAAAGTATGATGTGACTCAAATAAATATGAGTTTGGAAACTCACACACACACACACACACACTCAGCTGTTCTGTTCAGCTTATGCAGAATGACAAAAATGAGCGATTGATTCTTTAGGCACATTTAATTTAGGTTCCTCCACTTTGAAAATTGCCTTAATTTTTCACATCACATTTAGCAGGCAATCATCTATCACCCAGTCTAATAACACTGGATACATTTTATAATTAGCCATAAAAGAGATCTTTCTGCTAAGCCTGAAAATTGTTTGCGCTTCCACATCGTACAGACCGTAAGCAGCCAGTAAGAGCCTTTTCCTGGTAGCTCACAGTGTGCATTTTCTGTTGCCTTGGCAACTGTCTGGCTAGGGGCTTCCTTGCTCGGAGAAAGCGGACGCCTTTGCCTGATGCAACCCCTCGGAAATGATAAGGATCACTAAGCAAAATGATGCCGACAATGGCAGGTCTAGATACACAAATATCAGAACTCGGCCTAATTTACATCTGCAAGGAGTACAAGGGAGGGAGAGAGAGAAGACAGATGGATGGGGAAAGGGTTGCAATTTTAACCAATCCTAATTAAAAAAACAATACGGGATGAGGTCAGCACTCAGCCCTGCTGTGAAGCCAGAGTGGATGGTGTGAGCCATAAAAGGTACATAAAGTTTGTGAGACTCATTAAGGTCTCTAGTAGTTTTGTCAAAATATAATCAGTATGCCCAACTCTGCGTTTTGCTATGCAAAGACTAGAAAGGCATAAGAGAAAATGAAAATCTCTTATTCTGTTTGGTCATAAACATCCCTGGTTCAGCCTGTAATTTTTGTTTAGGTTCATTCCCACTTCTGTCCTTCAGGGACAAAATGACAAACATCGGGGGCTGGGATCCCCTGACCCCTATGCAATTCAGCAGCCGTGCCTGCTCCTAATAGGGAGGTATAATTGAGATGTCACTTTTCAATTCAAAGTGCACCACAGTGTAATTTTGCTTTGAGGAGTTCCTGACAGCATTGAAATCATCAAGAGGCTCTGGGGTTTCTCGAAGTCTCACTTAGAAATTACTCATTTTAAGTAGCAAGAACAAAATCTAGATTTCAAAGTTTACCAACTTTCCTTGAATTTTAATTCAAAACACATAATGCCAATCTCACAAGTGCATATCATTTAACAGCTAACAAAATCATCTTACCTTCATAATCCTTTGCTAATACAACAAAGCCCTGTGGGTATTGCCATCCTCATTTTAGGGGTAAGGAAAGTGAAGTAGAGAGCTAATTGGAGTCGTGTGGGAACCTGTTGGATGAGCTTTTGGGCTAATAAAGAGGCTCCTTTCTGGGGACAAGACCCTGACTCACAGATCTAGAGCCCAGTGGCTATGTATGCCACAAGATGGGATGGTTAATTTTATGGGTCAACTTGGCTAGGCCACGGTGCCTAGATATTAGATCAAACACCAGTCTAAACGTCACTGTGAAGGTATTTTTAGATGAGATTAACATTTAAATCAGTGGACATTGAGTAAGCAGATTATCCCCCATAGTGTGTGTAGGTCCACACACACACACACACACACGCACACAAGACTTGTCCCCTGTCCACAGCAGTTTGATCCAGAGATAGATACTTGACCCAAGCTAGGCCGTGTTTGTTTCTCCCTTATGATACGAAACTTGGGAAAGAGAAGTGAAGACCAAGAGTTGTGGGGGCAGAGTCACAGTAACAGCGGAAAGTCTACAAACTTCTATTATTGAAGGTCCTAGAACTGTGCTGGTCCTTTCTTCCTCAAATCTGATATCTTTAAAGTTTCCTCAATTGACTAGAATCTTCCAGTATCTCCCTTCCCAAAATTAAAAGCAAGAATTCTCTTGTTCGCCCTCTCTCCTTGTTTTTTGTTGTTGTTGTTGTTGTTGCTTAAAGTTGGCCCAAATTGCTTTCTGTTCTTTGTAGCCAAGAGAAACTTTCCTTTCCAGTATATATGCAGAATACCTCAGTGTTTTGTTTGGGGGTAGATTCTCCCTCTTATCTGTGAGCTCCCTGGAGGAAGAGACTGTCCTTTGCATCTCTGTGTCTTCAGCACCTAGCAGCCCCTGACACACAGAAGGTCCTCAATGGATGTTTGGCAAGTGAAAACATGACTTTTTTATTGCTGCTGTAACAAAGTGCCACAAATTTAGCAGCGTAAGACAGCACCCATTTGTTACCTCACAGTTCTGCAGGTCAGAAGTCCAGGCACTGCGTGGCTCAGCTACTTCTCTGCTCTGGGTCTCCTAGGCTGAAACTAAGGTATCAGCAGGGCTGTGTTCCTTCCTGGAGGTTTGGGGGACAAATCTGTTTCCAAACTCATTCAGGTTGTTGGCAGAATTAAGCGTCATAAGTTGTAGGACTGTTGTCCCTGTTTCCTTGCTGGCTGTTTGCCAGTCACCATTCCCAGCTCCTAGCAGCTGCCAGCGTTCCTTGGCTTGTGGCTAGCTGCCTTCATCTTCAAAACCAGCCATGGCAGGTCAAGTGCTTCTCATGCTCCTCCAATCACCCCTCCTGCTGCATCTCCCTGCCTTCCTCTTCTGCACTAAAGTGCTCTCGTGATTATGTTGAGCCCACCTGGATAACCCACGACATAATCACTGTACTTTAAAGTTAGCAGATTAGCCTCCTTAATTCCATTCTACAAAGTCCCTTCACAGCACTACCTGAATCAGTGTTTGATTAAATAACCAGGGGGTGGCGTCATGGGGAAATAGCTCCAGAATTCTGCCTATTGTAGTAAATGAATGAGGTCAGGGTAGACTGGCATTGTTTCAGATACGTCCAGGTCAGGTAGGAAAGGGTGCAGCCTTTCTCTCTTCTAGAACCCTCTGCTTCCAGTGACCCTGCTCTGTGTGGCTCTCAGAGAGGAGAAGTTTGATTCCCAACAGTACTGTGACCTCTGTCTTTGGTTTGTAGCAGAACTTGGAGATCTTTATGGCCAACAGTACATCTATTTTACCAATAATTTTTTTCCGCTAAACAATACATAAAAAACATCATGACCAAGTGGGGTATATTCCAAAAACCATAAAGCTGGTTAAATATTCAAAAGTCAACCAATGTAATTCACACATTAACAGACCTAAAAGGAAAAAACATGTGATCCTCTCAATATATGTAGAAAGAGCATCTGATAAAAGTCAGAATCCATTCATGATAAAAACTTTTAGCCACCTAGGAACCTATCCTTAACCAGTAGGGAATATCCAAAGAATTAAGTATCATCGTCCTTAATAGTGAAGACTGACTGCTTTCCCCCCACGATCATCAACGTGGCAAGGGTGTCCTCTTTCTCCACTCCTGTTCAATGTCGTTCTGGACACCTAGTCTGTGCAATAAAAAGCACACAGATTAGAAAAGAAGAAACAAAACTGTCCCCATTCACAGATGTTATTATCTACATAGAAAATTCCAAAAATCTACCAAAAAAAAAAAAAAACTCCCAGATCTAGTAAGTGAGTTCATCCAGGTCACAGGATACAAAGTCAACATATAAATGTCAATTTAGATATACTAGAAATGAACCACTGTAATTCAAAATTTTTTAAAAATTAGAAATCTAAAAAAATACATACGGGATCTGTATACTGAAAACTACAAAACTCTGATGAAAAAAATTAAAGGAGATCTAAATAAACTGAGAGGTACACTATGTTCAAGAATCAAAAGACTTAGTATTGTTAAGATGTCAATTCTCCTTAATTAGATCTATAGCGTCCACACAACCCCAATCAAAATCGAAGAAGGCTTGGGCCAGCCCAGTGGCATAGTGATTAAGTTTGCGTGCTCCGCTTTGGCACCCCGGGGTTTGCAGGTTCAGATCCTGGGCGCAGACCTACACACCACATCAAGGCATGCTGTGGCGGCATCCCACATACAAAGTAGAGGAAGACTGGCACAGATGTTAGCTCAGGGCCAATCTTCCTCACCAAAAAAAAAAAAATCCAAGAAAGTTTTATTTGTAGTGTTTGAAAAGCTGATTGTAAAATATTATTTTTAACGATCAAATGATCTAAACAGATATATCACCAACGATGGTATATAGGCATATTAAAAATGATTAACATCATCTGTCGTTAGGGAAATGTAAATAACACCACAATGTAATACCACTACCCACCTATTAGAATGGCTAAAACCAAAAAACTTAACAATACCATATGCCAGCAAGAATGCGGAGCAACTAGAATTCTCATAGATTGCTAGTTTGCTGGTGAGAATGCAAAATAGTAAACTACTTTGGTAAACAGTTGAGCATTTTCTTACTGTGTTAAAAATACACTTGCTATATGACTCAGCAATCCCACTCCTAGTTATTTACCCAAGAAAAAGATAACTTATGTTCACATAAAGACCTGATAGTGAATTTCTATAGAAGCTTTAGTCATCATTTCCACAAGCTAGAAATAACCATAGGACCTCCAAACAAGAATGGATAAACTATGGAACACCCATACAGTGGAATGCTACTCAGGAATAAATAGGAACAACCGTTGATTTACACAACACCATGGCTGAATCTTGAACGCATTTTGCTGTGCCAAAGAAGTCCAGGCCCGAAGGTTGCATATTGCATGATTCTATGTATACAACATTCTGGGAAAGGCCAAGCTACAGAGAAGGAAAGCAGATCAGTGGTTGCCAGGGGTTGGGTGATGGTGGAAAGGGTTGCCTCTAAACGGGAATCATGAAAGAATGTGGGAGGTGGGGAATGAGATTGTTCTCTAAGGAAATGTGGCAGTCAATAAATGACTATGCATTTGTGAAAAAAAATCCATAAAAACGTAGGTCGCAAAGAGTGAATTTTCTGTCGCAAATTGCATTTTAAAAATCAACAAGCATGTTGGGTGGAGAAGAGATTCAGGAGGGAATGCAGGCTATGAGAAAGAAATCTGAGTTACACGTGAATCACGTAAGCTCACTGAGAGTGAGGAAGAAAATTGCTGACCTATGCACCTTTGGAAGCCTAGTTTGACTGGATTCCACAAGATAAAAGACAGAAAGAACTGTGCATGGCACTGTACTTTACTTGGTAAATTTGTTTTTCTCTGGGGCATGGGTTAGCAACTTTAAACCACTTCATATGTATACTAGGACTGAACAAATAAGAAACGTATTGTAGATAAAGAGAGTCAGGTTTCTCACAGTCAGAGAGAAAAGTTACAAATAAGGTGGGGGTGTGGGGCGAGACGGAATCGTGTGGTGTCGGATTGGAGTCAGAAGTATCAATATGGACTTAGGTTTTTATAAAATACATGTACAGGTAAACATATGCGGAAATAAATAGACATGTGTGTGTATGTATGAGTTAGTATAACACATGTGTTTCCTGGTTCTGCCTGCTGAAAAGGACCTAGAAGCAATGAGAACATCCAGTGCCCAGATCTTGGTTCCTAAATTCTATTTTGCAATAAAATAAACCAGGGCTGGTGGAGAAGTGGTTGATTCCACAGCTGCAGCAAAGAATATACAAGATAAATATGGGGACTTTATGGTGCCCAAAAGTAAGGACATGCTCTAATAAAAAGGATGGAAGCATGCACTATGGTGCAGAAGCCAACCTGGAAGAGTTCCCAGGGGCCAAAGCTGAAACAATTTGAGCAAGAAAATAAGTAAATATAGTATTGGATGATAACCCTAAGAGTAATTAAATAACTCTGAGTTCATACTGATGTAAGAAAAGGAACTGAATAAATAAATAAATGAGGGAGAAGGAATAACTCTTCCTTCTAGAGAAACTTCAATTAGTAAATATTGAAAGAATGAAGAAAATAGAAAATCACCATGAGAACCCCTCAGTAAAAATCTCAGTCAAGATCCACCAATGGGTGCTAAAACTAGTGAGCAAAATTTTAAGAAGAAGCAGGTTATTTTCATAGTCTCAAAGGATCTACCTCAAATTAAATATTTATTAATTACAAAGGGGAAAACAGTAAGTTTACAGTTGAGAATCCTGGCCGACACCCCCCTGGCCTGGTGGTCAAGGTTAATATCTCCAGTAATAAGACAGGTAGACATCATGTACCTGCTGATATGACACACTAGGAAAACCCATCATCTCTGTGGTCTTCATCCCCCAAATGCACAAGCTTAATCTAATCATGAGAAAACGTCCGACAAACCCAGCCTGAGGGACATTCTACAAAATAACTGATCAAGACTCTTCAAAAGTGTCAAGGTCGTGAAAGGCAAGGAAAGATGGAGGAACTGTCACAGATTGGGAGAGATCAAGGAGACAAGACAAAGAAATGCAAGATGACATCTGGATTGGACCTCAAACAGAAAAAGGACATTAGTAGAAAAACTGGGGAAATCTGAATAAAGTCTTCAGTTTAGTTGACAGTACTGTACAAATAGCCAGCCCTGGTGGTCTAGTGGTTAAGATTCGGTACTCTCACTGCCATGGCCCAGGTTCATTCCTCGGTCAGAGAACCACACCACCCATCTGTCTGTTGGTTGTCACACTGTGGCAGCTGCGTGTTGCTGTGGCGTTGAAAGCTATGCCACCAGTATTTCAAATACCACCAGAGTCACTCATGGAGGACAGGTTTCAGCAGAGCTTCCAGACTAAGACAGACTAGGAAGAAGGACCTCACCACTCACTTCCAAAAAAATTGGCCATGAAAACCCCATGAATAGCAGCAGGGCATTGTCTGATATAGCGCTGGAAGGTGAGAGGATGGCACAAAAAGACTGGGCAGGGTTCTGCCCTTCTGTACACAGGGTCGCTAGCAGTTGCAATTGACTCAACAGCACTAACAACAAATTCTACAAATGTTAATCTCTTTGTTGTGATCCTTACACTATGATTTTGTTAGATGTTAACATTAGGATTCACTAAATGAAGGGGATATAAGAACTCTGTGTTATTTTTGCTATTCTTCTGCATGTCTAAAAGTATCTCAAAATTAAAATTTTTTTAAAAGAATATGGGTTAATTTTCACTATAAATGTCCTAGTTCTTTCAAGCTACTCGTCTCCTGGTGGAGTGCCTTCTCTCACCAGAAGCCATGTTGATTTTCTCCTGCCAGCCTGTAGATAGAGATTAATGCTACGGGCAAATGCATTCTTCCCTTTTTGAGATTCAATTATTCACTCAGTGCCCACATGGTTCATGTTCACCATCGCATAAACAAACACACTAAACATGTTGTCAGTTCCCTGGCTCCTATTTATAGTCCTTATGTTTCGAACAATGGAACTGTTGATCCAATAGATGCTACTATGTCTCAGGAAATCAGACAGATTGTTCAGGAGTCATTTAATTAAAACTTTCAGACAGAATTACAGTTCTGTCTGTTGGGAAGGAGTACGTGAAGAAGGTTCAAAACCTAATTTCAGAGGGATCAACACAAAATCCAGCTGCTCTCATGATTGCTGAGTATTACGTGCTTATGACCTTGGCCCTGGCAAACACAGTCTCCTTTCCCAAGTAGGGCGAGGCAGGTATCAGACGGCAAAGGCTGCTTGGCTCAGTGTGGGTGTGGGTGTCTGTGGCAGGGAGGTGAGTGAGGGAGCGTGGAGCTCTTCCTTGAGCCCAGAACCAGGGCTCTGCACCTTCTCATAGGTCCACACAGCCCAAGGCACTTTGTGTTATGAAGAACTCCTGTGGATTTTCCCCAAGTCATAGACACTGCCCAAGTGAAGGGGTGCAGGTGTGTATTTGTGTGGCGGGGGTGGGGGTGAGGGGCATTACTAACAATGCATGAATGTTCACTGGCAGGGAACAAACAGGAACAAGCCACGTTATGAATTGATAGCCACATTATGAATTGATCTGCTGAGTCCTTCTGGTCTACCCAAAGAACAAACTACCAAATGACGCAGTGAGGTTGTGAAACACGCCCCATCCAGGTTTTCCAGGATTTGTCATTCAAGTTGATGAACAGCCTCATCTCCGGGAGAGAAGAGGCATTGAGGGAGGCTTGCTTTCTGCCCAAGACGTGCTGCGGGCAGGATCAGAAGCTGGTCAGCGCCACATTTTGGCTGGTCTGGTTTGTCGTCTCTCGTAACCAAGTCTGGCGTGGGTTCTTGGGCAGAGCACAGTGACTTGAACATTAGAACATGAGTGAAAATGAGAAGATAGGCTGAAAACTATCAATAATAAAGTTTACAAACTAGGGAAGGATCCAATGTTTGATTTCCTCACTAGCGTTCAGCTCAGAATCTGTAACAAGTCAAGTGGAATTGAACATTTGATCAGGAAGCTCCTTCCGTATTTGAGCTCATGCAGAGACAGCATATCTGACTCTTTCTCTCCTGGCAGCTAGTGTTGGGCTGTGCTTGCAGCAGGTGCCCTGTAAGTATACGTAAATGTCCATTTTTTTCTAATTGTGTGTATTTGCATATATGCCAATGCATTGAGTTTTACCCATTTTTGTTTGGGAAACATGGGAAGTGTTCCCTCCTATCACAAACCATGAAGGGGTCCCCTAAAACCTGCCATGTCCCCAGTATGGGCATTAGTGGTAGATCCCACCAGCAGTGTGACCTGAAGTTAAAGGTGAACGTCTGACACTTTGAGAGATACCACTTGTGCTAGCAGAAAATTTTATAATTAAGAGAAACTGAAATAGTCTATAGACCTCTACAGGTAAGGTAATTCCATGATGGCAGTTTTGAATTCATTGAAATTCAGTATATTATTCTTGCTGTTAAAAGATGACTAGAAACTAGAAATCTTAACTCTGCAAGTACTATTATGCATTTCTCTTCATTTTTCATTTCACCCTGGAACACGTCCACCTCGCACAAGGATAAAAGGTAGAAGAGTGATATCGCATCGTCACGGCTGTAAGTAAGAAAGCATAGAAGCCTTTGCCATTGCACGGTCTATGACTTCCTGAAGTAGGACTGACTGAGTCTTCATTGCCTGCAAAAAACATGTTCAAAACAATCACACATTCTCTATACTCTAAGCCACAGAGAGCAGTGTTCCAGTACAGGTCCTCCACTCCTGTCAAGAGCTAACAGCCCACTACTGTCATTTAGAGTGGAGGTAATGCCTTTCTACTGAGAGATCAACTTTCTGATTCCAAGTCAGGGACCCTGGTCCGAACAAATTAACAGCAATAGCGTGTGTTAAGGGGATGACGGTGGGTTCCATTAGATGACAAGCACAAAATAAAAATGTTTTAAACATTAAAAACTTCCACTGATAACATTTAAGTCTAGGATGCAGTTATGTGAGATAGGTAGTATATCTAACATCTCCAGTACCACACAGATGTTCTCTCTCTCTGTCTCTCTCTCTCGCGCACACACACACACACACACACGCACACTCACACACATTGCACTTGAAGAAGTTTTGCATCTTCTACAGTTGCTGAGGAAGAAACATTATCTTTCCTCTTGCAACTCAGAGAAGACTGCACTGCCAGCTGCAGGCTGATGGGTGGGACAGAGACCTCTCAAGGGAGAAGCCAGAGACTGGAGAGTGGTTCTGAGAGCAGGAAAGGCCATGTGTGTGTCAACAGACTCAACCCCACACGAGTTGAACGCATAAGGTATTACAAAGTGCTGTTCCAGTTTCCCCTAACCAGGAGGGCTCTGCCCTCAAGGGAATGACAGTCTAGCCTGGGAGTAGAGGACAGGCGTGCAAACCCACGTGCGAGTTAAGTGGAAACACTGAGTTATAGAGAAAAGACTCATTCCTTCCAGAGTAGGGGAAGGAGGCGTTAGGGAAGGAAGGTTTGGTAGAGGAGGTAGCATTGAGTTTTGTTGTGACAAATGGATAAAATCTCTACAGGTAAAAAGGAGGGGAAGAGCCTTCCAGGAAGAGAGAAAACAGACCAATCAGACAACATTGATGGATTTGAAGTGACTGATGCACAGGGCCATGGGAGTAGTGAGAAATGCAGCTCATAGGATGTTTGGGGTTGTCATGAAAATGGTTATTTCTCCTTTGCAAAGGCGTGGTCCTGACCATCTCATGTTTAATATGCTGCTAAGATTCTCAGAAGATTAAAAAATCCCTATTGTTTTGTTAATAATCATGGTGGCTCAGCAGATTTGTTCCCTGCTGCATTCAGAAGTTCCAAAACCGTGCCTCTGGTTGCACCCGCTCTGACATTGACTGCGACGCTGTCCTGTAGAGTTAGGCTGCTGAGGAGAGAAATACAAATGTCAGTTGTTGTCACTCATCATGTTTAAAACTATGAGAAATAGTCCTGATCGCAGGAGCACTTTCCTCAAACTGCTGGAATTAAAAGATCTCGGGGTGATTCCATTTAAATCCAAATGCAAATCTTTTTGTGTCTAGATATATTAAATAGAAAGAGCTGTCTCTGACTTAAGTGTCCTACTGTGATCATTCTCATATTCTCGATAGACAAGAGTAAATGCCGCTGGGTTCTGAATAAATGTGGGAAGCTCAGATGTGTTGCTTTATCAGCATTTGGCTGGCTTACTCAGTTTAAATGTTGAACCAAAATAATAACACATTTGGATCACGTGATTGTCCTTAAAATGACATTATGGTACTGAACACGGAAACCAAGCTGTCCTTCCATCCAGCGGGATGAGAGGAAGAGGTCTGGAATGCAATGCCTGGGTAGCCAACAACCTGAAATTTCTTAGGAACAGAATGAGAAAGTCCAGCAATGGTATTGAGTCATTTCCATTTTTTAGATAAGAAAAGCCAATAGACCCGAGTAGAATATATTCTTTTTAATCTGTTTTTTCCATTAACGTTAGGGCTCTCTTACAAACATAAGTGAGTCATAGATACTCAGGACTTGTCAATATGGAATCCCTGGGAATATGTTCCATGGGAGTGGAGGTGCTACATGTCCCGATATTGAACTCTTAAGGACTTCTGGCTTGCCATCTCTCTCCTTGGCTCTTCACTGCAGGTCCAGACTTTTCCTTTTCCTTCCTGTTTTATTTCCTGTGATTGTGTCTTGATGACCATTTGGCTTCTTGTTCTCAACTTGTCCTTCATCCGTACCACCCTGAGATAAACATGTGTCATGGAATTTAATGGACACATATTAGTTAATTGGAGTTAAAATGAATATGTGTCATTGAAATTAACATGTTTAATTTAACATCTTCAATAAATTGAGACATGAGAGAAACATGGAGTATTCATTTGAAAACATGGCAGAGTTGGAATCTTTGGTTTGAAAAACAGAAAATTTTGGAAATGGTAAAGACCAAAATCATGGTACCATGGCTAATGGTGAAGAGTCAGTGAAAGATGGTTTAACCTTATAATGCCTAGTGTCTGATGGGCTATCTACCTGGTCCTCTAGGTCCAGACCATGACATCCCACCACTACTCCCTAATCCAGGACCTCCTTCTGCCAACAGGGATGACCTCCACAATCCCCTCATCAGTTTCCATTTGTTCCCTCCTCGATTCAGTTCGTCCTACATATGCCTACCAGGTAAACCGAGTGAAGACACAACTCGAACCAAGTCAATCTTCTTTTTAAAAAACTTCAGTAATTCTCCATTGCTTGCTGAACTAGGCACAGATTACTCAACATAAGACTGTCTTTAGACCCTAGCCTTTCTCCTCAGCTTTATCTTCCACTTTTCCCACATACACCTGCCCTCAGCTAAACGAATGCAGTCTCCCAAATGCAGGGCACAGCACTTTCCATCCGCTAGGGCTTTACTCTGTTAGAGTACAACTTTCAGAAAGGCAAAATTAGACTCTTGGACAAATATAAAATGAACATATGTTAAAGATTTTATATAACTCATTAATTAATGAGAGAACCAGTCAGATGTTATGACCAGCTCAAAGAACATCTGAGAAGCTAAGATATTTATAGGCAACTTAATAAAGTAATGTTAGAATAAGATTGTTGAGTTGGATATGAAACTGGTAAATGTCCAACAGGCCATAAAACTTTAGGGTCATCTGTTCCACCAGACAGAAATTGTTGGCATCTATATCAGACCAAAAAAATTGAACAAGTAACTTTATTACTTTGATCAGGAATAAACAATGAGATGAACTAAGTGCATTCTTTGAGTCAACCCTTAAGTGACCTCTGCCCTGTATGATATTGAAGAACATGCCACCCATCATTTTTGCTGTGTTTCCAAATTTTGGATAATTTTTCTAACAACTTTTACAAATTTAAAACTGTTGGTCTCCCTCCACAACAATCATGAAAACCAGCTCTGTAGACCCCTACTAGGCACCCTAGGAACAAAGCATTGGGAGAAGGCATGACCTCCCTGGTAGAGGGTTGAGGAAAGTTGTATCGGGGGGGCCAGGTTGCAGTTAAGATGAGGAGGTAGATAAGTCATGAAAGCTGAGTGGGAATGTCCAGTCGTTATAATAAGTATTCCACAACTCACAGTGAAAGGAACTCTTAGAGTTAGTCTGTGGAAAGGGAGGGCTGCCAACACCAAGAAGGAGGATGGAAAGAGATCCCAAGGGGTGGAATACTCATCAGGGCATTAAATTGGGATAAGGAGTAAGTAGGGGGCTAGAAATTAGGCAGGGGCAACATGCTAAGTAAGAGATAGGGAGGAGGGTGGCATTGGGTCAGGGAAGGAAGGAAATCTATAAGTGATAGAAGGTGACAGCCAAAGGACTGCCCATGAGTTGTTGCCCAAAATACGTTATCCACTCAGTTCTTGTTCCTGATTACAGGGCGCTTAGAAGTCCTAATCAAATGCCCACATTTTGCAGAGACCAAAAGGAAAATCCAAAGAAGTTTATTGTCTTGCTCTGCGCCCTGAGACTCGTTAATGTCCCAACCTCAGGCTTCAGTACTTCTGGTCTGGCTTCTATTTAACCATTTCCCAAGTCCAAAGACAAAAAGTGAAAAATAAATGTGTGATTTAACTAAGTAGTGAGTTTTCTAGGTAGGATTTATGGCGATTGGGTGATGCTTCTCATAAAATGAGCCTAAGCCATTTCTTCCCTGTTGAAACATAATAATTATAATTTAAGTTGTTAGAACATTGGATCAGAGAACTCCTGTTTGTTCTCTCCTGAAAGAGCACGCTTGTGTTTTGCTAGAAGGAGAATGAAGCGAACCACACAATAGTTGTTTTCTAGTCTGACTCAGGAGTTTTTGTTTTGTTTTGACTTTTCCCTTTCAGAAAGTCCAAGCCACTCTTTTTCATCCTCTATCTTAGAGCCTAGAAGAGTCTGGATACCACCAAGCTATGCAGGATAGTGAAGAAAAATGTGCAAGGAAATTTCAAATGTTGCCAAAAATCTATAACTGGGTATATGGTAACAATCCTTTGATTAGGGTTGACATGAAGGGGCAGCACGAGGAAGTTGTTTTGGGGATGATGGAACAGGTCTGTGTCTTGATTGTAATTGTGGTTGCATAACTCTATGCATTTGTGAAAACTCATAGAACTGTACATGAAAAAGGGTGAATTTTACTGTAGGTAAAACTTTTAAAAATGTATCCCATGATTACAAACAATCAACTGGAGTTAGTCTTTTAATGCTAAAATCCTATTACAATGATCATCTTTCCATTTCTTAGAGTTCTACCTCTCATGTGAGTGTTATTTATGGGAACATTTTTAACCTAGCATGGACCTGCTCTTGAATCTGGTCACCATTCCTCCAATGTGCCTCGTATGTTTCCTCCCTCCACATCCTGACTCATACCTTTCTCCCTGCCCCCATCCTCTCCCTCCACCTTATGGCAGATACTCTTGATCCTACCCCTTGCCTGATCCATCACATCTTATCCATCCTGGGAGTCTCAATCTCTTTCCATGAAGCTTCTTCAGGCTTCTGCAGTTCATAAATTTCTGGGTCCTCTGGACTCATAGAACTTACTATCCTTATCGTTTTTAGCCGTTGGTTCTCCTGCACTGCCCTGTGACATATTTCAATCATTGTTTACATATGTTCTTGCCATAAATTCACTCTTTGTGAGTTTACCCTCACTTTCCCAGTTAAATAAATTATAATCTCCATAGGGATGGATCTGGCGCTGTGTGTATTGTAGGAGTTGAATAAACATTTTTGAATGGAGAGCCAAAATGCCTAACTGGTTGGAAGGCTTGGAGTTGGTTATGCCTGGATTTGAATGATCTTGGGTAGGCTATTATCTTTATCTGTCAAATAGGAGTAATAGCAGCATAGGGTTCTCATGATGTTAAACATGGTAATGTACATAAAATTCCAACAGAGTGAATAGCATATCACAACTCACAGCTGTACCTTTATTCAACAACTAGTAATTGTGCACTTGCTGTGTGCTTGAGACATGGCAGAGAAAAAGCCAGATATAATCCCTATTTTTGTGAAGTGCACCTTCTGGTGGGGAAGAAACAGAAAAGATAAATGATAGCTATTGTACTGTCTTGTGGGAACAAGGTATCCCCCAGTCCTCTAGTCTTCCATTATTATCCAAATAGTTGATGCCCACCCTCACCGTATATATTATGGGACATCCAGAGCTCTCCCAAATACTCCTGAAGATCCTCAGATGTTTAGGGTCATCTGGTCACCTCTCTCTCAATTCCTGTTCCTTTTTTTTTTTTTTTTTTACTGTTATCATTTTTATTTTTATTTTTTTTTAATTTTTTGTTTATTGCAGTAACATTGGTTTATAATAATGTATAAATTTCAGGTGTACATCATTATACTTCTATTTCTGCATAGATTACATCATGTTCACCACCCAAATACTGATTACAACCCATCACCACACACATGTGCCTAATTATCCCTTTCACGCTCCTCCCTCCTCCCTTCCCCTCTGGTAACCACCAATCCAATCTCTGTCTCTATGTGTTTGTTTGTTGTTGTTATTATCTACTACTTAATGAGTGAGATCATATGGTATTTGACCTCCCACTGACTTATTTCACTTTGCATAATACCCTCAGTGTCCATCCACGTTGTCACAAATGGCTGGATTTCATCGTTTCTTACGGCTGAGTAGATTCCTGGCCCTCCACTGAAGCTGAGCCTCCTCTCCACACCACTGCAACCCAGACAAGAGCATGGCCTCTTCTCTTTCTTCTGCTCATTTTTACTAAGTGTTGGAGAAGAGAGAGATGGACCAAAGCAAAGCATAGGACAAAAGCCAGCTTTAAACAGAATGGCAGATGGCCACAAAGTCTTTGACATTCTTCCCATGGAGAGATGGGGTCTCTGTCCCCTCCCATTGAGTCTGGGTGGGCTTGTGACTGCTTTGACCCATGGAATACAGTGGAAATGGTGCTGTGCCAGATTGCAGCCCAGAGCTGGGAGCTTCCACTCCCTGTGTCTTGGAGCACTTGCGCTTGGAGTCTGAGCCATCATGTAAGACATCCAACTGCCTTGTAGAAAAGACCCTGTGGAGAGGCCCCGAGACCCACGAGAGAGAGAGAGGCTGACAAGAGCCCAGCCTCCCAGCAGGAGGACCCTCCAAACCAGCCCAGCAGTCAGCTGAATTCCATCAAGTGACCTCAGTCAAGTCCTCATGGAGCAGAAGCATCACCTGACCTGCAGATTGTGAACATAATAAAATGGTTATTATTTTAAGCTACAAGGTTTGGGTGCTTTGTTACTCAACAGTACATCATCGGAGCCGTGGATAGCATTGACACTTTCTGTCTTGTGACCAGCTCCCACCATCTGGGTCTAGACTCAGCCCCCAGCTCTCTTCCTCCCTGAGCCTGCAAACTCCTTGGCCCTCCATGTAAAAACAGAAAGTTGAATCTCTGTTTCAACTACTCTTGTTCCAGGATAGTTAGGTACCAGGTTCCTATCTGCATAAATACAAAGCTCCATGGGGGATGTCCTAAACCAGTATTGTCAACCTTGGGCCTACACTTCTGAAAGCTTTGAAATAACAGTTTTTCTTTAATTGTCCCACACCAAATTCTCTAGAGGGACCCTCTTGCCTCCATCAGTGCACAATCCAAAGGGTGGCTTGGGTGGGCATTTCTCCAAGCCACCCAAATAAACATATGATCTAAGTAAAACCAATGTGCTTGCTATACAAACACATCTTCAGAACAACTCCCTTGGTGCCTTTATCCATACAACCAGGTACCTGCTCATAAGCCCCTCCTAGAGAGTACTTTGGAATTGCCAATTCTCCCCCACTAAGTCTAAGTTGAAGAGGACATGGATTAATTATGTATCCCTGGAGAATCTGTGCTGTATGCTGGTCACCTGCCTAAGGTATGCACACAGGTGTGCAAACAACTGTTAAAATGGGATAAGCCACAGCAGGTGAAGAAAGGATGCCTTGGCCCCTTCCTTCTGGTCTTGGTGGGTGGGTTTTTGGCTGCCCCCTTTATGGATAAACAATACTCCATCCTGCACAGCCTGGAGACATAAGCTACTGAGAATGGCTGGAGATTTCTACTCCCAGAGCCTGCTAGGGGCTCCAGGTAGGGCCCTGACTCAGCTGGTTTCCTTTATAGAAGTTGAAGGAGTGCAGAAAAAGAGAAGGATGAATGGGAATGTGTGACATGTTATGAGGGTGACTAGAGCTGGACCAAGCTAGGTCAAACAGAGGGGCCAAAAGGACCGTAAAAGTCTCCGGGCAGGACACTGTCAACATGAGTCAGACATGACCTCAGGCCCAGGCCTGCCTCAGTTCACCATTTGTAATCCACTCTGTATTTCATCCTTGTCATGAAGACGAGACTTCTATTAAGTGCTTATCACTTGGTTTGAAAGCTTGCGACCTCAAGCCAGCTCCCATCTAAGAGGTCCTGCCCGAGGGCCCACACATATAATCTTTGAAAATTCTGTGTGTCTTCTTTCCTGTCTTACTCCTGGCTTAGTACTTAGTGTCACAATAAAACAAAAAACAGGAAAAAACTCATCAAGGCAACTGACACTTGCCATTTAGTCAAATAGGAGTTTATTTTGAGCTAACTCAATTGCAAATAAAGTGAAACAAATAAGGGATGAAACATCTATCTTAACTTAAAATAAAGAACTATTTCAAATGCCTTATTTTGTTTCATACGGCTACATGAAAATACTTCTCCAAAAAGCACTCCTAATGCAAGTAAGCAACGCCAGTACACTCACTTACTATCCTCCTTCCTTTGGGTATTAAGGCAAAAGCAAAGCCACAATCTCCTTTGTTTAAACCTTTAAATATGTAACAGGATAGTTTAGCTTGTAGAAATTACCTGAGAACATGTGCACATATGCAAAATGAAATGGAAAGTTGAGACCACAATCTTGATAATCCAAGTGGGCAGAATAGCTCTTCCCAGACATCAGCAATTCCTTAAATTATCACGTAAGTGTAGATGTCTTAATTTATGGGGCTTTGTAAGTCCAGAATCATTGTGTGTGTAGCTGCAAGCTGCCTGGAATGCATGAGGCATTAGAACACAATGCTTCAGAATGCAGGCTTTGGAGACAGCCTCAATGAAACCAAGTCCCGAGTCCATCACTTACTAGCTGGGAGCAAATCATAACCAGCTGGTCTCCGTTTTCTCATCTTTCAGATAAGTTTACCCATCCAAGGGTTGTTCTGAGTGTTGGTGCAGAACAGTGCCTGGCACAGAGTAAGACACGATGGCTACTAGCTGTTACCGTTAAGAAATCGTTGGGTGTAGCGCCTTGGGTTTAGGTGGGTGGGATATTGATAACCCCATTTCACAAACAGCCTTGCTGAGGACCAGAAAGTGCAGAGCCCTGGAAATATGCAGTGTCTCCCTAAGGCCCCAGCCATGCACCATGTATGCCAGCTCCCCAGCCTCTGGGCAGTTGCTGCAGAGAAGCCATCTCTCTGGGCCAATCAGCCAGTACAGAAAGGTGCACCGCAGGTGTATATAACATTGTATATGTCAATTAATATGTAGTATTAATCTTGCAGGATCATCATAAAAGCTCAAATGCTCTGCAGAGGCGCAAACATTCTTCCTTTTCTATTAATTGTTATAATCATCCTTATGAGCTGGGGAGACGCACAAGGCGATAAGCTTTAAACTTGCAAAACAATTGTTCAGTGTTTTCTGTTTTCAGTGGGTGAGATGGCTCCCTCTCCTTTAGGTGAAGACTCGGGTTTTCAGATTGGCAGCCTTGTGCTACCACCACCATTTAGAGGAGGCTGGTCTGATCCATGCCTGGAATGGAGCCCACAAAGTCCACTGGGCCCATCTGCTCCTTGAGACCTGTGCTGAAACTGACTGATCAGGTCAGTGGTCCTTCTTGTTTGTGCTGTTTGACAAGTCTGAATCTTTTCCAGCCTAATTATCTGGTCCCCAGCCTCTGTTGGTCCACAGCCTTCTGCTCTCACTCTCTGTGCAAATCAAGGCACCAGGAACAGAGCCACAAGCACCATCTCCAGCCACCAGCCTTCCAGCTGACTGGTGACATCCCTTGGGGAGCCATCCAAACATCCTTCCTGCTCTCTTCCTCCACTGTTCACTCCTTTTCAGGACTTCAGCATAGAAGAGGAGTGTCCCCTCCATGTCCACCATCCCTCCCACCACTCTCCAGGAGTGGGGAGGGATGTCCCTTCTCCTTCTCTGGCAGGATTTCCCCCAATCCTTACCCCCTTCCTCCAACGGCCAACCCCTCACAACTCAGCTCAGAAGGTGGACAAGGTGTACTCCAATCTCTGTGAAAGGTCCTCTATGATCCAAACTCATCAGGCGAGACTCTTGGAAGAGAACCACCAACAAAGGTAACAGAGATGAAAATCCACTGCTCTACTATCCCACAACCACCATGCACAGGAGTGTGTGTGTTTGTGTTTAGGGTTGTTAAACAGTTACGTTTCAACTTAAAATTAGCTGTAATTTCTGAATGAAAAAAAAAAAAGTAATGCAAAAAATGTGTGAGTCAGATGACTTAGCTGTTTAGAGGAGTGGTCCACACACTACTTTGGCAACTTTCCTCCTTCAGGACAAAGGTTTTGAGCACAGTCACTACTATATGGAGTTTTGTTTAGCCATGAATTGCACATATATATTATCGTATTAATATTTTGTAGACACTACAATATACAAAAAATTTTAAAGAATGATATAAAAGTTACCATCATAGAAATTCTAGTATTTTCTTTCTTCTTGTGGACCCCTGAAGACCATGCATGGTACTAATCATTCCAGATGGTCCCAGGAAAAAAAACTACCTCTAGAATCTGAGCCATCCTCTTTGACGCTATCGTATCAGCTCAAAAATCACTATTTCTAGTTTCAAGTTCACCTGGGAAGACAAGCGGATTGACTCAAAAAGATCCCATTACCACTCCTGGGATAACAACTCTAAGACCCTGGTCCCTTGACAGCAGCTTGCTGGTCAACCTCTCAGGTGCTTGATAACAAAAGGACTAGATGAAGCACAAGGCCCAGGAGAGTAAGAGAGGCAAGTATGGTTGTTCCTGTTGTCCGTAAAATTGTTAATGTCTTTTCCCAAGGGCGTCATTTTGCTTAGCATTCTAGACTTTCTTCTTAGAGATGTCATAAACATATTCAGCACAATCATAAAAATGCCATTTGGATCGATGTGACACAGTGTCCTTTCTCTCCCCACCTCTGAATTTGGGAATTATTACTCCCAAGTTGTTATTAAAGCGATACTAATGTAGAAAGGCCAGGCTAATGTGCTGCCGGGAATTTTTATTCTTCCTCATCCTCCCACCCACAAATATACCAGCATCTCCATCCGTCTTCTCTGCTTTCTTTCCTGCTACAGTGAACAAAGCTGGTAAATTCCTCTGCTTGTGTGCTAGGTCCTATCTCCTATTCCCTTCTCACATACTCTACTCCTTGCTTATTCTCAATCTCTCTCTTTCTCTCTCCCAGATCAACTTTTCCCTCCCTACTAGACCAGTATACAAACTTGATCCATCTTTAAAATGGATCAAGGTACTGTACCCAACACACATCTCAAATCAGTTCACATTTCACTCTCCACTCCCACCACCCTCTTGACCCCTTACCCACCTCCAGCTAAGGCCTCTCCATTCTTTGCTCCTCTTGTCCTGTGACACAAGTTGCAAGACTCGCTGAGTGAACTTAATCCCCTCACTGCCCCCACCTCTTCATCCTGGTCCAGTCTGTCCTCCATTCTCACCAATCTAGCAGCGTGGTCTTGCCAACCACCATGATCCAGCTCACATTGCCAAATTCAGTGGCTCTTCTCTGTCATCCTCCCAATAGACCTCTCAGCAGCCTTCTGCACAATTCCTTCCTCCTTCACAATTCATACTCTTCTCTTGACTTTTTGATGCTGTGCTCTCCTGATTTTCTCCCTACCACTCTGGGGCTCCTTCTCTGTCACGTTTGCTGTCTCCTGCTCCTCTCTACCCAACCTCTGAATATTGCAGTGTCCTGGACTTGGACTTAGTCTTGCTTCTCCAACTATACCCCCTTCTTAGGTCTGCTCAGTTTGTCCCATGTTTGTAAATCTCATCTGTGCTCTTTCTAGTCCAAAAGTTTATCATTAGTTTAGACTTCTCTTCTGCACGCCAGACTTACATAACCAGTGGCCTGCTTGGTTCCTCCACTTAAATATCTTATGAGCATTTCAAACTTAATATAACTAAAACATCAGTGTGGTTTCCACCCTCCATAGTCTGTTTCTCCCTGCATTTTCTGCACCTTGGTATATGAGATCATTGCCAACTGTTGACCAAGGTAGAAACCTAGGAATCTACCCTGTTGTCCTCCTACCCTCCACATCCAATCAGCCACCAAGCCCCATGTGTTAGTTTCCTGTTGTTGCTAATAGGAAACTACTAGTTTCGTATTCCACATATTATTTTCCTATTTGTATTCTTATTACCACAAACTTGTGACTTAAACAACACAAATTTATTCTTAAAGTTGTGTAGGCCAGAAGTCTGGCATGAGTCTCTCTGGGCTAAAATTAAGGTTTCAGCAGGACCATACTCCTTTTTGGAGCCTCTAGGGGAGAATCCATTTCCTTGTTCATTCAGGTTTTTGGCAGAATTGTCTTCCTTTCATTTGTAGGACTGAAAGCCTGTTTCCTTGCTAGCTGCCAGCTGAGAGCCTTTCCCAGTTTCTAGAGGCCATCCACATTCCTTACCTCACAGCCCCCTTCCTCCATCTTCAAAGCCAGCAATAGTGGGTGGAGTCCCTCTCGTGCTTTGAATCTCTTCTTCTTCCATGCATCTCTCTGATTCAGCTGGGAAAGATTCTCTGCTTTTCAGGATCTATTAAACTGGACCCACTTGGGTAATCCAGGATAATCTCCTCATCTCAAGGTTGTACCATTAATCACGTCTGCAGAGTCCCTTTTGCCATGTAAGGTAACATATTCATAGGTTCTGGGGATTAGGCATAGATATCTTCAGGGTTCATTATTTTGCTTACCACATCCCATCTGTTCTGTACCCAACACACATCTCAAATCAGTTCACATTTCTCTCTCCACTCCCACCACCCTCAGCAAGCCACCATCCTCAATCATTGGGCTGAGCCAATGGCCTCCTCATTGTTCCTTCTGCTTCCACTCTTACTCTTCCCCATGCAGGTTCCATACAGTAGGCAGAAAGGTATTCTAAAAACTTAGACACACAATCTTCTCCCATCTCCATCTTAACCCTTCACTGTCTTCCTTTTATTGTTGAGACTTAAATTCAGATTCAAAAAGTCTTAGTGTCCTGGTACCTGCCTCCGCCTCTAGTCTTCTTTCCTACCACTCAGCGCCTTGCTCACTAGACGGTTGCCTTCCTGTTCTTAGAAGATTCTTTACCTTTCTCCAGCTCTTTAAATGCTTGGCTGGATCTCATCCTTTAGGCAGCAGACCACATGCTGTCTCCTCAGCTCCTCCCTCCCTGACCATCTCATCTAAATCAAACCTCTGATCTCATCCCATTCCAATTACCATCTCGTTACTCTGTTTATTTTCTACATAGCAGTGATCACAATTTCTATTTATTTTATCTTTTTTGGTTATATTTGACTTGTTTATTGTCTCTCTCCCCCAGTTGAATGAAATGGAGGGCAACCATTTTATATGTAGCGTCGTCCACTCTCTCCATTGAGTAGCGCAGTGCCTCACACACAGCAGACAAGTGACAATTATTTGTTGACAGACTGAATGAACCAATGAATGATGACCACTCACCAAAACTTGATGAAATTTTTGCAATGTTATAAACCAATGTTACTGCAATAAACAAAAAATTAAAAAAAAAAAATTTAATCTACAGGCAAGCAGAGAAATTCTTCTGAGTATTAAGCATGTATCAATCATCCAAAAATGAGCAAAATATGATAATATATTTCTGGTCCTTACCCATAAAAAAAAAAAAAAAAAACTTGAGTCTGAGCCACAGCTGCATACTCAGTAAGAGAGGAAAATCTTCACTAGAGGGCTTATGCATGTCATTGTTTTATGAGAGTAAGCAAAAGAAAATAAGTTTGCTAATAACCATGAATAGTGCCTAGATTCAGGAAAGCAAAAAAACAAATCAAATGGGTAGGGGGAAAATATTGCTTCTGCCTTAAGAACTAAGAGCATCTGAACTGTTTGCTGTGAAGAAAGCAGAGGTGAGGTAGAGAAAAAATTGCCTGACTCTGAGCTGGTGTTGTAATCAACTACCGAAGATCTATGAGGACTGTTATCAAAGGACAGATGGGTCCTGCTCACCACCAGCCCACAATAAATAGTTATTTCCGTGAGTTCTTGCTTCCCCATGCCTAGTCTACAAGAGCATGTGGATGTGACTGTGTGCAATCTTTTTTATTATTGACTTTTACAGTTTTGTCTTTCCTTCCAGAGACAATTTGTTCATTGCTTGAGAAAAAAAAAATAACTGCTTTGCTCAAACAGTTAAGACCTATATTGCTTGGTTATTTGGCTTCCATCACCACATGCATCTTTTCTGAGACAACTTTACGGTTGAATCAGTTTTCATCTAAAATCTATTTTTGCCTTCTGTGATCCTATCCTGACAAATGTTTCAAAAGGTTCAGCTTGATCTTCCTTGCTACAGATCTAGAGCAATGGCTCTCAATTGGGGCAATTTCACCCTCCAGGGAACATTTGGCATTGCCTGGAGAAATTGCTGGTTGTCACAACTTAGGGGAAGGGGTGGTGGTACTAGCATCTAGTAGGTGAAGACCAGGGATGCTGCTAAACCTGCTACAATGCACAGAACATCCTTCACAACAAAGAAGTACCTGGTCTAAAATGTCAGTGGTGCTGAGGTTGAGAAATCCTGTGCTAGCGGGAGAAAGGGCACATCTCAATCATGTGCTCAGTTCTATCTTGGCAGCATAACACAGAGCTGAGAAGGGGCAGGATAAACTACCGTGGCAAAGGTATATTTGTGTACTCAGAGATGGCACCCAGAGTTTTACTCCTCTTTGCAATAACTGACTTTGAGATTAGCATCCTCAGCCTAAGTAACTCATAATAGTTTACTTATCCTTTTTCCAAAACAACACATAATAGCAGTTGAAATCCACTTGACCCTCTCTGTGGCATTTCATCCTTCCTGACGCCCCTCTTCCTTTGGTCTCAGGACATACTTTCTCCTGGTGTCCCCCTCCACTACTTCCTCCCCATCTCATTTGTGAACTAGTCTCTTCCTGCCCACCCACAAGTGGTGGTATTTCTTCATTCCACATTTTCTCCCCAGACAATTGTATTCACTTTCTATTTTTGACTTTCCCTATATGCTGGCAGCTTCCAGAAGTACTTATGTAGGTCAGACCCCCTGCTGGGCTCCCGACTTCAATGTCCAGTTGCTTCCTGGTCATTTATGTGAACATCCCTCGAGCATCTCAAATTCAATACATCTAACATTGAGCTTCTTATCCTGTTTCCTATCCGCAGTCTTGCTTTTTCTTCTCTATACTAATGAACGCATCACTATCTACCCAAGACCCAACCCTGGTGGTCAGTCTTAGCTCGTCCTTTTCTTGCACAACCATTTCCAAACCTCAGTTCAAATCAGGGATCAAGTAGGGTCAAGTTTTTCTCATTAACATCTCTTCTATCCCTTTCCTCCTCTCTTATCCCCACTGCCATTGCCTTCACTCAGGGGACCACCATGTGCCCAAACATCACTGGAGCCATCTCTTACTGGGTCTTTAGGATTCTAGATTTTCCTTTTCTCTCACGCTTCAAAGTGACTTTTTTAAAACAAAAGTCTGATCATTTCAATCTACCAGTTAAATATTTTAATGGCTCCATGTGTACCCGGTGGATCAATTTCAAATGCCTAGCCCTGGCCTACAGGGCCTGCCAAGGACTAGCTCAACGTACCTCTCCAGCCTTGATTCTTTTTGCATCTCACCTCATACTCAATATTTGGGTCACACTGAGCTTCTTGCTTTCATCAACCTGCCCTGCCTGTAACCTTTTCTTACACGGAGATCTCTACCTGGAATTATTACACACAAAAAAAAACGCATACAGACACACACACACGCCCACACACAGACTTCCTCTAAAACCCTTCCTGGATGCTTCCCCATCTTCCTTCCACTTGTAGGACTGAGCAGCCTCTCTTTGGGGCTGTCTTGGTGCCTTTGATTTCTTGTGCTTATTTCTATACCTCTATGTCTTTGTTTAGACCATATCCTCTTTGATGGCAAAGGGCCATGTTGTACACTGTGTGCCTAACAAACAGCACCGCAGCGGCAACAGAGCTGGCACAATAATTATTTGTTGAGTTAATTAGTTGAATAAACATCCACTTTGTTCCAAACACCTCAACAATTCTTGGCTTAGCCAATTTTGGGGACTGAAACATCAACCAATCTGGCTTGACATCCAACTTGCCACAATCCATTTTCGTATCACGTGAAAGTTGAATGTTCACTAGGGTTTGTGGAAATGAAAATATAAGTAATACATGAATAGCCATTCTCCGTGGAAATAAAAGGCTATGATAAACATTTATGTAAATCAATTTTCATCTTAAATCACCTCACTTTTTCCAATTACATAGTCTTAGTGAAAGTCAATACTATAGGTCTTTCAGAATTTCCTAACAATAAAGTAATTTGTAGTCTCACACTCATTTATACAAATTATTATTAGTTTTATAATCTATAGCAAAGCTGAAAACATCCAACATATATTAATTCTAACCTATGCATAAGCTTACTTACCTAACATTTCTCCATCCTACCATTCCCCCGGCCCTCATCCCCTAAATATAATGAGCAATTTGACACAGGGAAGGATGACTCTGATGATTCATTCAAATATTTCTTTATGAATAAAATTTTAGTTGGTAATATCTTTGGGTTACTCCTTCAAGCTATAACCAATGACTCAAATATGTCAACAGTCATCAAATTATCAACTTCATCTCATAAGCCTGTTAACCAATGATAAGTGTAGCAATATGACTACAATATCTTATATAGGGAGAACTAATAATGTATGTAGGCTTACCCATTAACTGGCACATCAGGTGTATATATTAATCAAGATTCTTGGATCCTAAGCAACAGACTCTAACTCTATCTAACTTAAACGGGCAGGGGAGGGTACTTATTGGAAGAACGTCAAGAGCTCACTGTATCAGTGGGAGAGTTTAGAGACTTGGGCTTGGAAAGAGAAAGGATGGGCTCCTCTGAGAGACAAGAGTGTAGGAATAGTAGGGATGTCCCACAGCAGGAAGGGTCTGGTCATGAGGCCTCCATCCCAAATGAATGAACTCCAACTATTTTTATTTTCTTCCTCCTGCTCAAGATCCACTTCCAAGAATAATGTGTCCAATTAGCATGGGTTAGGTCACACTTGACCTTTATGTAGAGCAGAGTAAAACACTGTATTACAGTCTATCTTAGTCAACGCAGGCTGCCATAACAAAATACCTTAGCCTGGGTGATTGTAACAACAGAAATTTATTTTCTCACAGTCCTGGAGGCTGGAAGTCTGATATCAGGGTACCAGCATGGTGGAGTTCTGGTGTGGACCCTCTTCCTGGATTGCAGATGTCCACCTTCTTGCTGTGTCTTCACATGGAAGAGATAGAGAGAGGTCTCTGGTGTCTCCTCTTATAAGCGTACTAATCCCATCATGAGATCCGCAGCCTCGTGGTCTCATCTGACCCTAATCACCCCCCAGAGGCCCCATCTCCAAATACCACCACATTAGGGATTAGGGCTTCAACGTATGAATTGTGGAGGGACACAAACTTTCAATCCATAACACAGTCCCTCCAGATTATAACCCACGAGGAAGAAGTAATTGCCCACAAAAGGTATGGGTTTGCCTGGATAGCCAGACAACAACCAATTAAATTAGTGAGTCGATTGATTGAGAGTTTGAGGGCATGTTGTAATTATGGAAGACCATGAAACACTGACATATTTAATTAAATTAAGTATAGGGATTAATTAAATTGGAATCATTTAAAGAAAACAAAACTATATTTAAATACATCTATGAAAATGCAAGTTATTGAAATAAGAATTATCATTTCCCTTTCCTTCCTTCTTTTCCATCTTCCTTTAACAGTTTTCCTAAAAAAGAAGCAAAGACCAAGTACCAAAAGATTAAGGAAAATAAACGGGAGGCAAAAAATGAACACTGACAAAATGTTACATATTATGCTCATTTATTTTGAGGTTTGATGGGAAAAAAAAAACATGAATTCTTTTAGTAGCAGGACGCTAGGGCTCCAAGCAAACAGAGCCCAGTGGGGCATGGTGAGTGGAGGGGACATTGCCAAGCCCTTTTTCTGGATCAGGCACTGTTCTAAGTCTTCACAGGTACTAATTCACAGCAACTACATGAGCTACTGCCATCCCCATTATACAAATGCCTGATGCCTGTAGCATCAGTTGGTTCCCTATAGTAAAATCACACCCAATGTAACAACAAGCATGTGTGTGTTGGGGACTGGTAAAGTGGAGGTGGTCCAGGTGCTGTGCCAGGTATGGAAGACACAGCAGTGCACCAAGAGACATGACGCCCTGCCCTCATGAAGTTGACATTATGGGGAGGAGAGACATATAATTGACAAGATCAATGAGTAAATATACAGTATATTTGAAAGTTATTATGCTAAGGAGGGAAATAAAGCATGGAAGAGGGATGAAGATTTTGGGAGAGAGAAAGGGGAGTAGCAATCTCAAACAAGATGGATAACAGCAGTGTTCCTGTTGAGAACTGACCTGTCAATATTTTAAAGGGGCAGAAACAGGACCTAGGGAAACGTCTCTCAAAGGACTGTATGCATGAACCTCCAAGTTGCATGGGAAACGCTAACCTGGTGAGAAGCTGGAGGAAAGTCAGCCCACGTCTTTCAGCTCCAACCACCTGTTATCACACAGGGTTGAGATCAATGATCAACTGTTATGCAGCTCTTCATTGTGTGACTTATGAATGTTTAGAGAGTCTGCTCCATATACTCAAGCAGCTTTCATATATGCAAATTAAGATTTTGGCTCCACCAACAAAACATGGCTTGAGTGCCAATATTTGCCTCTGGTGTTGATGGTCTTTTTGTATTTCTCCTTGAGCATCTTTCCAGCAACACCAGAGTTAGGTCAAGACCAGAGTTTCAGGATCTTGAGCACTGACTGAGGGTGGAAGTGATCCCATGTCCTATGCCTCTTCTCACAGACTCTTCTGCATTGTCTAATTAAAATGTTTTCTGGCCCAGTATTTTTCTTTCCTCAACTGGCAACTCCACTCCCTGCTCTCTACATGATGCCTATAAGTTCTTACTATCTTTACCTTCGGGGCTCGCCAAAGGCTATTGTTCATAAATGAATTAAAAACCAAAATGATGACATCTGAAAAAGAAACAATCCCAACTGCTGTATCTCTGAGCTATTAATGTAGCAGAACTTGGCCATCTAAAGTCCACTTTTCAGGAAACATCAGATTCCCCCTGGCATCTAAGCACTTGGAAGAAAATATCTTTTGCCGTTTAGAAGGTGCTCCTGAGCAACTGGCAGCAAATGAATACCACCAGGAAGATCCAACGACTCAGACATTATGCTCAGTGAATGGGGTGGGCATCTTTACCTGAAAGGAAAGTGGGGTTTGATTAGCCACCCATGGTGAAATCAGGCAGACAAGGAGAATTGATGGGAAAATAGAGATGAAAGGAGGGAAAAAGACGCAGGAAGGTAAAGTAAGTGGTGAGGATGGTCAAGCAGCAAGGCAGCCTTGCTGTTGGCAATCCAACTCAGCAACAAAATCGCCATCACCAGGGACCAGTGGACAGCGACTAAGCCTTGAAGAGAGACTTTTGTGGTGTGTGGGAGCAAAGTGCCTCATATGTCCTGGCTACTGACTGTTGTGGGTTGAATTTTGCCCCCTAAAAAGATATGTTCAAGTCCAACCTCTGGTATTTGTAATTGAGAACTTGTTTGGAAATGCAGTCTTTGTGGATGTAATCAAGATGGGGTCATACTGGAATAGGGTGGGCCCTAAGCCCAATGATTGATGTCCTTATAATGAAAGGAGATTTAGAGATGCAGACACACAGGGAAGAAGGCCATGTGTTGACAGAGGCAGAGATCGGAGTGATGCCGTCACAAGCCGAGGAACGCCAAGAATTGCCAGCAGCCACCAGAAGCTGGAAGAAGCAAGGAAGATCCTCCCCTAGAGCCTTCAGAGCGAGCACGGCCCTGCCAACACTTTGATTCTTGACTTCTGGCCTCCAAAACTGTGAGAGAGTAAATTTCTGCTGTTTTAAGCCACCCAGCTGGTGGTAATTTGTTACATTAGCCCTGGGAAACTAATACAGATACCAGACTGCTACCTGGATAAAGCTACCTCAACTAGAGCCAGACAATAGCTGAGTTCACCTTTCAGGTGCAGAATTAATATTGTGTGTGCTTACTTTAACCTTCTTCCTCTCTTCACTTCCTGCCCTCAGACCAAACTCTTGCATAGTCAAGAGAGACCTAGATTCTTCACAGAGCAGAGGTAGATGTTTGGAGAGAGCACACATCACTGACTGGGGGAACTTATAAAGCAAAACACTGCATTTACCCACTAGCACCAGGAGGTGAGTAGATAGATTCCTTTCCTTTAGAGCCTGAGTCCATGAGACCCTGATCAAAAATTTAAGAAAAATGGAAGGCTCCACTGAGAACTTCCTGTCAAAAATTACACCTCATTCAAAGTGTAAGGATTGGGTTCTAAATCTTCTGACACATCCCTCCTGCTTCCCTCCCCAAGAGCTCACAGCTCACGTTGTCAGCAGGGTTTGTGGAGTGATTGCATCTTCAGGCAAAGCTCTTTGTCTGACAGGCTGGATATTTTAGACACAATTTTTTCCTAGGTGGCATGAGATATTAAAAGTGATCTCAGCAAAATATTACACTGTGCCAACCTTACCTTCCTAGCCTCTGAGGGACCCTTAGAGTGATGTGCCCACAAATGCACCCTAAATCATGGTCCAAAGCATGAGTCCCTGGACACCATAAGCCATCCTGGCTGGGGCTCTGTGTCCCTTGTTCCTGGCTTTTTCTTCAAGACTTTCTGTTCCCCTATGTGTCTAGAAGGACAGCGGTTTATTAAGGGCACACACACATTTCCTCTCTGAACAAGTGGGCGCCTGGAGTCAGACCCCTGGCCTGGGTTCATGCGACCTGGGCTCCTGAGAATTAGAAGGTGCTTTTCAGGATAAGACTGACAGTCCAACCTAAGTGCCAATGTAGGGGTCCTGGCAGTGAGATGGAAGCAAAGCACAACAAGACCAGGTAGAGAAGATGAGGTGATGGACTGGGATGCAGAGCTTGGATCAGGCATTTCCTGAGGTGCCCAGGCATCACCATGAGTTGAATTGTGTCCCTCAAAATTCATGTGTTGAAGTCCTAACCCCCAGTACCTCTGAATGTAGCCTTATTTGGAAAAAGGATCTTTGCAGACGTCATTAGTTAAGATGAGGTCATACCAGAGTAGGGCGGGACCTAACCCAATATAACTGGTATCCTCATTAAAGGGAGAAATTTGGACACAGATACACACACAGGGAGAGTGCCGTGTGAAGATTGGAGTTATGCTGCCACAATCCAAGGAACCACCAGAAGCTGGGAGAGAGGCATGAAACAGATTCTCCCTCACAGTCCTCGAAAAGAACCAACCCACCAACAACTTCACCTCTGACTTCTTGCCTCCAGAACCGTGAGACAATAAATTTGTGCTTTTCAAGCCTTCAGTTTGTGGTGCTTTGTTATAGCACCCCCAGGAAACCAATACGAGTGGCATGCCTAATTGAGGAGATTGCTGCTACAAACCCCAACTTTATATGAACAAAGGATAATTTTATTTATTATTCTTTCTGTAGGAACACTATAAAACATTACTTATCTAACACCCCAAAGGAACTTTACTACAATCAAGTGTTTTAATATTTGCAAAGTCTTTCTTTTTAAGACTTGGAGTTTTGATCACTTTCTACCCAATAGTTTAAAGAGTGTGGAAACATATCTGTGTGCCAATTTAACTTATAGGTTTTTGAAAAGAAGAACATTTTACAGTCAGAAACCAATTCTGTTTTGTTTTCATCTTTGAAATCTGCTTTAAAGATCACATTGTAACTACTCTTCACTCTACAAGTTTTTCCAATAGCTTTTAAGTCAAAAGCCAATAAAATTTTGACCTGAGTGGACCCACCTCTCTCTACAAGATAGGAGTCTGTTTCTTCTCAGTCTTCTGTTGTTTGATAGATTAACAGAGTATGTCAGGATGGTATGCAAGACAAAGTCATTGCCGGCAGAGAGCTTGGAGAAATTTAAGGTGGAATTTGCAACTTCAAGCAAATTTTTCCCCCAAAGAAACCTTTTCACCCTGACAAGGTGCATCCTTTTTTAAAATGTCTACCTTGTAGAGAACTAAATTTGTATCTCAAATAGTGGCACCAAAACAAGGCCCAAGTGTGTATAAATTTTCAACTCACAATATGGAGCCATAATAATCATCCTCTTTAGCTATTTCTTCCCATTTCGCAGTGAAATATATACATTTAGGCGACAAAATGTCATTTTCTCAGAGATGTTAATTACATGAAGATCCTTAGTGTAAGCACATAAACAGTGATTTAGGAAGTGAGATCACAGTCTAACCATGTTATATAAAGGAGCCCAAGCCTCAGAGTGAGACAGACGCAAATACATTCTCCTCATTCCTCTTTGTGCTGTTAGATTGGCGAGACTTCCTAACCTTCCTTTAGTCCGAGTTTGTATTATCTTTGTTGGTATCAAATAGGCTTCATCTGTCCTGGATTTATTTATAATCTTTCTGATGACAATTCAGAGAGCATCTTCCCTGCCGTGACAGCATAATTATATCCATGTGTCGATTCGGGGATGTCATATTTGTCCTAACATTTGTATGTTGAAGGAATAATGAGGAACTGAAAAGACTGAAGATTGGTTAAAATCTTCAAAGGCTGAAATCGGTTTAAAAAAAGGTGGAACAACAAAGATATACACCAACTGATGTATGGTGTGATGGTGAACACTGGATGAGAGCTTTTAGAGTCCTCTATCAACTCAACAAGGCAAAGGGATGCAGAATAACCGTTAAATCCAGTGACACAAGTAATATTCTGTTTCCTCTAAACATTTCACAAGGTCAAAACCTGGACCCACCAGGTTCTCCCTCAAAAACAAATGTCTTCCCAACGTCTCTATTTCCATTTACAAACTCTATCACATCCCAAGTTCCCCGGGGTTGGAACCTCAAAGTCACTCACTAATTTCACAAACCTCTAAGCACTGAGCTCACAGCCTGGTGGGGAAGTCAGAAATCCATCCCACAGAATGTGCTACGAGCCATGGCGTCAGAACTCAGAAGTGTCCACGGATCTGCAGACATGAGATGCCCCAACCAGCACAAGAGGTGGGCATGCTCTCCTCCATTACGTCCAATCACCTACCAAAGAGAAACTGCACTTTACTTCTTCAGAATGATTAGGGAGAAGTATGTGGACCTCACTCTTCATGAGAAGGAAGCTCCATCAGTGCCATTTTATCACTTCTCCTCCCAGATAAAAAGTGAGTTTCATGAGAACAAATCCAATAAAAGACAATAAACAAAGGGGATTTTTTTCTAACTGAAATAGAAGTGCCATGAGAGCAGAATTATTTTCTATTTTGTTCATGCTTGGCAGTTACTAGGAGCTCTATAAATATTCATCAAGTAAATGAATGAACAAATATGTAAATAAATGAATAAATTTCTTCTCTGTCTTCTCACGGTCAGGGCAAGCCAGCAATCCTGGGTGAGTGAATCTGTTTGAGAGACACAAATGAAGCTGGAGTGGGCTGTGCCAAGGGCCAGACAGCACGGAAGGAGAGGGCTGGAGTGGAGGGCAATGACCAGTGCATCTGATCACCTACCTAAGCGAGGTCCTCCTACCCAGTGCTTATCACTGATAAACTGACGTTTTCATCCCTGCAAGTCTGGTTCTGCATATTCTGTTGGTTCAGAAATCACGTGAGAAAAGAGGGGTGTTGCTTATTGATCCCCTGAAATCCCCACATTTGGTATATGGACATATAGAGAGCATTTGGTGTAGATATGTGGTATGTAAGCTGGGAACCTTGAGTAGTAAATGAGAATTGGAGAAATTGAAAAGGTTGTGGAGTCAAGGTAAGTAGCTTCTGGGAACTGCTGCAAATGGCCATTTCTATCACCTCCACAATCCCACACGGCCTGGGCTTGTGGCCAGCAGCTGGTCCTACAGGGACAGAGATGCTTCTAATAACACCCGTCTTCCATCAAGCTGGAAACAGAGGCCTCACTCTGTAGACTGCTGCAGTTTGGTTTTGAACTAGGAGAGTGCAGCTTGCTTAGGCATTCAATGCTTTCTTGGCAATTGTGGTGGAACGGCATTTGCTGCTTTCTGGATTATCTCAGCCAGCTCCGTATGCAGGGATTTTAAATTATTATCAGTAAGCTCTGTGTGTCTGGGGACACTGGGATCCCGTTTTAAATTGGGAGTGCCAGACCAAGACAGCGGCAACTTCACTGTCCCAAACTCCATCAAGCGTACTCAGGCATTGAGAAGAAAGTGAGGGATTAATCTCTCCTTACCATGTACCTTGTCCAGAGGCTTCGAGTGTCACATCACCATTTCCCTCCCACCACTACCATCTCTACCATCTCCACCACCACCACCATCACCATCACTATGACCATCACCTCCATCATCATCACAACCACCTTCATCAACACCACCATTATCATCACCACCATCAACATCACCATAGCCACTACCACCACCATTATCTCCACCACCACCATCACCACCTCCATCACCACAAACTACCATCACTTCCATCATCATCACCACAACCACCACCACTACTATGACCTCCACCACCACCACCACCACCTCCGTCACCAGAACTACCATCACCTCCATTGCCACCATCACCTGCACCATCACCAACATTACCACCATCTCCTCCATTACCACGCCCACCACAATCACCCCACCACTACTACGATCACCACATTACCACCAGCATTACCGCCCTACACCATGTAATCTCAAGTTGGATCTGCAATTTTTATTGTATAAACTCTAACCCCGAATTTGTATTTCAGAGATCCAGACTGGTTTTATTCACAGAAATGTGATTCGCCAACAAAAGAGGAATAAGGGCATGTGTTATTTTTATAGTTAAATTATAGACAAAAATAAATCATAACGTTTAGATGAATCTCTCCTCAAAATAAAATGAAGGAATGGCAGCACTTTTTTTCAAATGTCATTTTGCGTGAGAGCGGAGAAAAACAACTTAATTCAGTGTTTGTAAATCCAAACATCCAAAGTACAGCGAAATGTCTTGTGTCTGGCTTACTCAAGTTTGCTAGAAAAATCAAGGAGGAGCTAGAATGCCTTGAAAATGTGCTTCATTTCATTATGAGAAGAAGAACTATAGAATAATTAAAAAAAAAAAAAAAAAAAAGAAACCAGGTTAATTAAACGAGAGAGAGAGAGAGTGATTCCATTAGGAGGAAAGTTTCCCTTTCACAAGAGAAGCTGGGCAGGCAAAGAGGGGGAGATGAAATCCTAACAGCCAGGATGGGCAGGTGTGACTGTGAGGAGGGGCTGTAGATGGTCCCAGATAGGAGAGTGCAGCCGCCGAGCATCAGCCTGCAGCAGGTTCAGTCTCTAAGCATCTCCGACGTGCTCCAGGTGAGGCTGCTGCTGCTGGTCTGTGGAGCATGATGTTGAAGAGCAACGCATTTGAGAAGGAAAGAAACAATCTTAGAAGCAGGTCGAACTCAGAAACGCAGCTGGGCTTTCCTGAGAGCAGCAGAAGCGGGAGGGGGTGGTGACACATGAGAGGCACTCCTACTAGTGCAGGAAAAAATGCGGCAGATAGAATTGCTCCCGGGGCCCGGAGCATCCGGAAGAGGAAGGAGAGCATCCTGAGGAGCACTGTGAAAAGTATCCTCTACAGATCCCCGTGGGAGGTGGCTCTCACCCTGCTGCACTCTGGATCACCAGGACAGGTTTAAAAAATACCAGTGCATGACATAGCAGCCCCACCTGTGTCAGTCAGGGTTCTCCAGAGAAGCAGAACCAACAAGATGTATGAAAGAGGGAGAGATTTATTTTAAGGAATGGGCCCATGAGATTGTGGAGGCTGGCAAGTCCAAAATCTGCAGGCTGGATACCCAGGAAAGAATTTCAGAATTCCTCCTTGCTCAGGGGAGATCAGCCTCTTTCTACTAGTGCCTTCAACTAATTGGATGAGGCCCACCCACATTATGGAGGCAATCTCTTTACTCAAGTCCACTGATTTAAACGTTAATCTGGTCAAAAAATACCTTCACAGCAACATCCAGACTGGTATTTGACCAAATATCTCAGTACCATGGCCCAGCCAAGTTGATGCATAAAATTAACCACCACACCACCGCAGAGACTATGATGTAATTGGTTGGGGTATGGCCTAGGCCTCAGGATTTTTAAAGCCCCTCAAATTTCTAAGGCACAGCCAAAGGTGAGAACCATACTCTAGGTGCACAGGCTTTTGAAGCATCAACAGCAGGTTCAGTTCAGGAACTTTCTTTGATTCCCTGAAAACCAATGTGAGTACCAGAGGGAAATCATCCCCAGAAGCTGGATTTCCTAGACCTTTACAATTCCTCAGCAAGAGGAAGCAAGTCACTATGTCACAGGACAGAAAATGTATGTCCATAAGATTCAGTAACAACCATGCCGCTGGAGAGAGCCAACCTTCAAAGTAGCCTGAGGGACTCCAAACGCCAGACTCAAAGGGGAAATGAAAACTAAGATGCGAAAGAAAGGCTGCCACCACTGCAAAGTTCTGCGTTCTGTAAGAAGATAGCATTGTCTCAAATATGTCTCCAAAAATACCTCCTCTGATAGAGGAGACAATATGTAGGTTAAACGGTGCCATTGTTGACCTCTTGAAGAGAGATTTTTTGCGGTGGAGTTAACTTCCTAGGTCATGGTGCCCTGGCACCAACGGTATCCCGCAGACATGAAACCAAGGGTGATTTTTCTTCTCTGTCCACCAACCCGCCCTCAGCTCTCCCACTGAGCTTCCACTTCGTATTTGACATCAGTACCATGTATGATGTCCTGAGAACCACACTTCGCTTGGGGTAGCTCCTCTAGGCACTGGGGTTAGTTAGTGATATAAGGTCAGTGCTGTGGGTCCTGCAACCTCTTTATATTCTAAAGTGGGGAAAGAGAAATTGAACTAACTCAACGTCTAAAGTCCTGAAGGCATTAAATCCATTGTGATCGATGGCAGCCCAGTTCACACGTGACTGACGAAGAAACCCAGACTCTAATGAACAAAAAAAGAAATGAAAGAGGGCTGTAATAATTTAAAATTAGGAATTATAGATTTTGGACCTGACTTCACAAGAACAAGAGTATTAAGTTTTGGACGTTAATTACTTTAGACACAAAATTAGTTGAACTTAAACTTACATGAGTTTTCAGTGTTGGTGGCCTTTCATTTCTCTCTGAAAATTTGTGCTGGTCCCTAGGGCTGTTTACATTATTTCAGCTCCTGTCCTCCAGGCACGTGGGAGAATCGCGCTTCTGTGCCCTTTTTGAACTCAGTCATTGCCATGACCATGAAACTTGTTTCAGCCCATGAAATGTGAGCAGAAGGCACATTGTCACTCCCAGGTGAAAGCTGTAGGCACCAATGTGTGCTTAGCTAAGTGTGACATTCCTTCTGGCACATGGCCAGCGATATTCCAGATGGTAGCCACGTTCTCAGCTTTACCAGAGTAAAGACCATAGTGCTGCGAGCAGAGCCCCCAGCTGACCAGTGAAGTCCATGGAAATAAACCTTCCCAGCGTTAATCCACCGAGATCCAGGGATTGTTTGTTACTGCAGCATAACCTGCTCTGTCCTACTAAAACAAAATTTAATAAAAGAGGGCTTTACATTCAACTTTGAATCATCTCCAGGTGGTTGACATTTTATTCCAAGATCCTCTTAATGTTGACTTTTAATCAAATTGCAGAATATCAGATAAGCTACATTGGGCAATATGGCTGGAAAAAATGCAAAGAAATATAAAAAAGAATAAATTTCCTGCATTGACTCCAGTGTGGCTCAAAGTTAATTTGAATATTTCACCATTCTGATTCAACTGACAGCTTCTGGGAGCAAAATATACACTGCCAAGCAGCAGTCCCAGGAAGGTGCCCCAGGGGGAAGTGGGCTGCTGAAGGTGGGAGCAGGGCTAGCCTGACAGATAGCCCATCAGAGAAGGACAGTACCCCTGGGCCGACCAGGGGCTCATGCTTAAATCCAGCGGGTAAGCATTAAGAGAACAGAAAGGAGCGCTCCTAATTCCCCATCATGTTAACATGTGGAGGGAATGCCACTTGACTTACTCTCTCAACTCAGTGTTGTTCCAGTCTCCCTGATCACTCGCCATACAGGAGTGGGTGATGGCCCTGGACTTATGTTCCATGCCTGCATGGAGCTGATCTACAAGAAGTCTGCAAGCAACAGGGATTCCATCACCCTTCTTCCCTCTCCACCCAGGACCAATGAGAGGCAGCAATCTTGGGTAAACTGTCTGATTTAGAGGTCCCCGCTATACCTTTGTGACTTGCTCCAAAAACCAGATGAGAGAAGGGACAAGCAGAGAGGTAGCAAGCCCATCAGGCGAATGCAGAAGCCACATCCAATGACCTCCCTTTGACCAGCAGCTAAGCTGACGTTTTGATCTCCATCTGTCTGCTTCTTGTGTCTGCCTTTCAGTTGGCTCACAACTCCAGTGGGAAAGAGAGGGATGTTATTTACAGACCTCTGAAAATCCCATCAATGTGTCTCCTGCTGACCGGCTGTGTGGACCCATATGGAAAACCAACAGCCATGATGTGGTGGCGAGAGCAGCAGGGGATCTGTCTGGGGCCCAGGCCTTGAGGTCGTGCTGGTTTCTTGTGACTCCTGCTGGTACCAGCTGCTCACTAAGGCCAAGGGGGCCTCCGAGGGACAGAGACTCTGGCAGACACAGAGAGCTGCTGGGTGGTTGGGAGGGGTGTGTGTGTGTCTTTGGGAACCTAGAGGTTGGTCTTACTGTGCAGACACAAAGGAGGGGAAAACCCCTCTGCCTCAGCAGGAAGTGGCAGTGGAGAGAGAGGCAAGAAACTCTCACCCATTATGAACCAGGGGGAACATCTGGAAGAGAGTGAAACCCAGAAATACCACGTGGTATTAATTAATTGCATCTAGAGGGGAGCCTTCTTCTCCAGGAAATGTCATCTAGTTATTTTCTACAACACTTTTTGGGGTACTTACAAATTTCTTAGCACTATTACTTAAATTTTTTATTGTAGAAAAGATAATGAAATAATGAAGTTTCTATCGTCTTGTTACCCGGCCCACCAACCCCATAAGATATTAACCACAGCCCTGCTTAGAACATACCTAATATGTTCTCTTTAGCTTACAGGAAACCACAAAGAGAGGGAGGAAATGGCTGAGACATACAGTCAAAACCAGTTAAAATCGGTTGAAGGCAACATGGCAATCTGACTTGACATAGACCCACAGCTCATTATACACTCATTATAATACATTGCCATATTATGGGACACACTCATTGACACCATGACAGTTTGCAACTGTCGTGGCAATGGCAGGATATAACCACGTAAGGAAAGAAAAGAGGTAGCATACTTGTTCCTCTGAAAAGCCTACCCAGTTCCCCAAACACCTATGAATATTCCTCCCCTTCATTACCCTGACCCCTCATAACAGCTGCTTAATCACCCCAAGAGCTGAGAAGTTGATTTGTGAACCTAGTTCCCACTTCTTTCTTTGGCTGTTGAATAAAGCTTGTGCTGTTGAACACTCAGCTTCGGTTTTGTTTCAAAGCCAAGACACCAAACGGAATAGAACCCTCTGAGGAAGAGATGGATTGTGGGTACAAGACCCATCCCTGGGCCTCTCCTCAGAGCTCCTCCAGGTGTGAGTCAGACTCCCACTAGAGTGAGGTGAAATTGCTAACAATCTATGCCTACCTTTTCCTTCTCACTGCTAGTTCAGGCCTTTGTAACCATTCCTCTGGATTTCTTGGTCCAAACAATGATACTGAAGGAGATCAGTATCCCCCACTTACTTCTCCATCCACGCCCACTGTGAAAGGAGAGCGAGGTTCTGCATGGGCCAAGAGAGAGGCAGGGGTGGTGCTCAGCTGCAACTCACCCTCCCGGCATGCTCTGAGGGTCCCCTGGCTGGGCAGTCCTAGTCCCATAGCGTGGGAGAGAGCAAGGTCCATGCAAGGGAATCCAGGAGAAGGTAAAGACAGATCCTTCCTCCTTGGAGTGTGGGAGGCTGTTTGCTCCTCCTTTTCTTCCTGAAACAAGGACTCAGAGATCCCATTTTCAGGTTAAGTTGAAGTCAGGGTTTTCCCAGAAAAACAGAACCAGTAGGATATATACAGCATTTATTTCAAGGAATTGGCTCACACGATTGCAGTTGGGCAGGCTGGAAACTCTGGGTTTTGGCACACAATGGAGTTTCTTCTTCCTCAGGGGAACCTCAGTTCTGCTGTTAAGGCTTTTCAACTGATTGGATTAGGCTTACCCACAGTATGGAGGTGCTCTCCTTCACATAAAGTCGACTGCTGAGAGATGTTACTCACATCTGCAGAATACCTCCACAACAACACCCAGATTAGTGTTTGACTGAATAACTGGGGACTATGGCCTGGCAAAGTTGACACATGAAACTAACCATCACAGTAGGACTCCTGAAATGGATGGTAGAGAGCTCCTGCTTGACATCAGGGTCTTTGGCACCTCTGAGGTTATGGAGTCGCCAAACGGCCTGCCGTGCAAAAAGTGGAGGAAAGATCGGAAAGGATAAGCCCACAACCAGCAAAGGGAGACAGAGTTAACTTTTCCATCGTGGTTATATGAATTTTCCCCATCCACATGCTGAGTTTAAATATGCATATATTAAATGTCAGCCTGAAAGTTGTTTGGCCCAGATACCAACTTCAGCCAGAACAAATGGCCCAGGCTAAGACCAAGGGACATCCATGGAGATGAAGACAGGTCATTCCAATCCCAGGGATGACCACAATGGGACTGATACAATGATCAATCCCCACCTGGGAAGAGCAGGATAGGAAGTGGTCCCTCACCATTGGCCAAAAGTCTGACTAACTCCAACAGCCAGGGGTCATCTTCAGCAAAATGATTTTAAATCTCATTTTTACTGTCTCAAAACTCATTGTCACCAAGGCAGACTACAAAATGGGCAATGTCACAAGTGGTTACTGAAAATCAACAACACTCAAAGTCTTGATGTTAGGTTTTCTTTTTCAGTTAGCAGAAGTAATGCACGCTTGTTGTAACAACTAAAACAGTGCAAAGATGTTAAGAAGGAGAATCTTCTCCTCCAGACCACTCTCCAGCTCTACCTTCCTGGGGGGCCTACTGTTAATAGCTCATACTTCTGCTGTCACAGTCTTTCCTATTCCTATAAAACTTTTCTAAGTATTTATACACAATCTGGGGATTTTTGTTTGTTTTTACCAAAATGTTTTTTCTATAAATATATCAAAGACATCTCATAAGTAGATATAGATTTATATTTCACCTTCTCACTTCTTTATGTGTCTCTGTAGACATATGTAGTAATTTTATGTGAAGGTAATCATAGCATATGTGCTGATATTTTTAGTGTACTTTTTAAGATGTTGTGCTTGCCTCTCCCACCCCTGTCATATCTCCTTCTGCACTTTTCTCCCTGTTCATTTAATCATATACAAATACACACAGTTGTTTTACTGTCTGTTTTGTTTTAAATGCAATTGCTTTATACACACACCCACACACTTTGTTTTTCTCCTTCAACGATGACACGTGGGATTCCTGCAAGTCAACTGCTATTGGCCTAACTTGTTTATTAATAACTGCATGGAAGTCCCCAGTGTGCTTAAACCCATCGTTTATTCTGCCATTCCTCTCTTAATGCACATTGACTTGAGTGTCATGTTTTATCACAGAAACAAAGCTACATTAACCATCCTTGTAACTATGTCTGTATATACTGATCTTTTTTTTCTGGAGTAGTTTCCCAAGACTGAGATTGGTGGGTTAAAGGATACATGGTTTTACATGTAGTATAATATGATTTTACAATAGATATACATATATGGTTTTACATATTTTAATAGATGATACCAGAGCACATTCCAAAAAGGATGAACCAATTCATATTTCCCTTGACAACATTACAGATTTTCCATTTCTCCACATTCTCAACACAGTAGAGGCTTTGCTTTCTAATATTTGTCAATTTAAAGTTGTATCTCATTGTAACTTTACTATTGAGTTTGAGTATCTTTCTCCTCATGTTTGGTGCTCCTTTGAATTGTCTTTTCTGTGAACCACTTATTCACATCATTTGCCTAATTTTCTATTACATTATTTACCTTTTCTTATCAATTTAAGACCTTTTGAATATTTTATATTTTTTCCAAATCTATAGCTTCTTAAAATTCTCCTTATAGTATATATATCATTATATAGTTTTTCTTTTTATAAAATCAAATATATGTTATATATATATTTATATGTATGCATGCATATGTGTGTATACAGACTTATAAAAATACAATTCCATGTACATACATATGTATATACATATAGGATATATTTATGTATCCCAGCTTTCTTAAGATCTCCTCAATTCCTAAATTGTATACTTAGTCTTACAGATTTTCTTCTACTGTTTTTATTGCTACATTATTTACATTTAAAATTTTAAACCATTAGTTCTTGTTATCATTCCTAAGTAAAAAAGTACCCCAAAATACAGTAGATTGAAATAACAGCCATCTAGTTTTTCTCATGATTTCGTGGGTCAGGGATTCTGGAAGAGCTCAGCTGGGCAGTTGTTGCTGGAACCTCTCAGGGGTTTCCAGCCAGACATCAGTAGGGCTGCAGTCATCTGAAGGCTCAGCGGGGCAGTTGTTGCTGGAGCCTCTCAGGGGTTTCCAGCCAGATGTCAGCAGGGCTGCAGTCATCTGAAGGCTCAGCTGGGCTAGATGTTCAAGACGGCTCTTCCACATGACTGGCAGCTGATGCTGGCTGTCGGTTGGGAGCTCAGCTGGGCAATCCACCAGAGTACCACCACAGAATTTGTGGACATGTTTTAGAACCACCACAAATTCCTCCATCAAGAGGCTGAGTCTACTCCATCCCTTGAACCTGGGCTTGGCCATGTAACTTGCTTTGACCAATGGAATGTTACAAAGGTGATGTAAGCAGAGGCTTGGAAAGTGCTTGTCATTGAGGTGTGCCATCTCCGGCTGCTCATAGGAACTCTAGAACCACCACCATGTGCAAAAGCCCAGATTAGCCTGCTGGATGATCAATAACACATAACCCAGTTACCTCCATCAGCCCTGCCATTGGTAGCCTGGTGAGTGAAGCTATCCAGAACCAGCCAGCCCTCAGCTACTCTGCCAAATGGCCTCAGAACCACCAGATGACTGCAGACATATGAGTGAGCCCAGCTGACATCACGTAGAGCAGAGACAAGCTGTCCTAGCTGAACCAAACCAAATTACCAACATACCAAACTGTGAGCAAATAAATGATTGCTGCTTTAAGCCATTTATTTTGGTGTGGCTTGTTATACAGCAAAAGCTAACTGATACAATAGCAGCCTTCTTCATGGTCCCCCTCACCCAAGCCTCTCACCTTCCTGGGCTCCAAGTTGTTTCACGGGGATGTTAAGGGACAATTGTCATCATTTGTATGTAAAATTCTGAATTTTTAAAAAAGACTTCAGGCATTTCAATTCTTAGATGGTATGTGTTAGTTTTACTTTTAATTCCTAACACAGTTTTCAGAGAAGGACACAACAGGGAAAGCACCCATACTTTTTCCTCTGTGCTATAGAATAAGTGCTTGTCAAACTTTTACATGTTGTGACTATCTTAGAGTCATAGAAATGGACTTGAAGAGACTTCAGATATTACCTCCAGTCTCCCTCATTAACAAAGGTAGAAAGTGGCTTTCACAACTTCTTGGACCTTCACTTTCTAACATTTTAAAGCTTATTTTACGAAGTTTAATTTGGAAAAGGTGAAGAAAAAAAAGATCAGTGCCCATAATGTTGCTATCTGTCCCTCCCAGAAGATATGCAATGTTATTTATGGTTCTAATGCAGGGTGACAAAGTGTAGGACAACCCATCTTCATCTCCCATAATGCCATTATGTATCTTTCAATCCGATTACAGACAGAGCAAGAAAATCCAGAACTAAAAGCAAGAATCGAGTCTGATCAATCAGAATTAATTTTACCAAAATGATATTTGAGATGCAACTATATGGCTTTGTGATTAGACACTGATGCTGGCATCCTCCCTGCAGAGAATACTGATGTTAAGATTCTGGTCCCAAGTGGGGCTCCACATCATCACCACAAACTGCCAACCCGCGCCCAGAAGTCCCCCTTGAAAACCAGCTTGTCAAATGTCGGGAGCGCTGTGATGAGTCTACATGGATCCGTTTAGAACTCCTGCTCCTTCTCATTCATATTCATCACAAGCGATGGTGGCATAATGTTTCTGTCAGTCCCTAATGCCTCCTAGAAATATGGGCATTTTTAACAAGTGATTGCCTGATTGCAGAGCAAACACTCTGGGGTAATCTTTTCTGAAGAGAGAATGCTTTGTTAAAATAGGACATTTCCAGCTGTCTTCCTCTAATCTGTCCCCGTTCACTGTGTCACTATGCCAACATCATGTGGACACACCACATGTGACACATCGACTGTTTCCATGGCTCTCCCTCTTTCTGACACAATGGCCATATTTTGGGTGGAAAATAGTAGTTATTTCTTCGACACAGGAAGAACCACCAATAACAGTATTCTAGTAAGAGATTTAGGGGAGGTAGAAAAGGACTGAGTCACTCTTCTCTCCCCTTCTCTCCGGGGGATAAATGGTGTGGTCCTGGGAGACAGTTTGAACACCACTGGGAACTCCTGGGAAGGATGGCTGCCCCTTCTGTGGCTCAGTGCCCATGTCCAGGGCTGCATGGAGTATCAGAGGGGCTCAGCTCTCCAGGCTAGAATCCTGGCCCCACCACTCACCACATCACCCCCTGAACAGACAAGTTCCTGAACTCTGTACCTCAGTATCTCCATCTTTAAAAGGGGGATGAGGATAATAACATCAACTTCATAAATCTACAGTGAGACTTACCTGGGCTTCTTTTCCTCATAAAGCTCTCAACACAATGCCCGGCATATTGTGAGTGATCAAGAGATGCTAACCTTTATTATCATTACTAATAACATATTAAAGTTTTTCACTACAGAAACTTTCCACAGATCTTGTCTTTTCCCAGAATTGGCGATGGGTATTATATTTTGGCCAAATATTTGGTTTCCAATGGGTAGAGATGCATTGTATCTGTAAAACAACATTTTTCTGCATGTCTTTCTTAGATGCCCATCTAGCCTCGTCTCCTTTAAATGCAGCTACTGGGTTGGGACTTCAAGTCCACTCTGGAAATCATGAGCACTAGACCGGGAGTTTAAGGACCCTAGTGTTCTGACTATGTGACCTTCAGGCACAGAAAGTCATTCAACCTACTAACCCTCAGTTTCCTTATTAGTGCAGTAAGGTTTGAGGCACCAGATAACCTCAGAGATCCTCTCCAGACTAAAACTCCAGTTTAACAATTTTATAACCCATGTTTTGCAGAATTTGTCTGCTGTGCTTCTTCCTCTATTCCCAATCTCTGGCATTTAAGAGGCACTAAATAAGCATTTGTGGGATAAATAAATGGATAGATAAATAAGATCCACTTTTTTCCGTGTTAGAAAAAAATAGTTCTTACTTCATTGATTAAATAAATACTTCAACAAAAATTAATACTCTGCCTACATGACTGAACTGCCCATGTATTAGCTATATGAAGCAATAATAATGCCTAAAATTCAGCAATGATATGTAGTTCATGAGGGTAGTAAATTAAGTTAAAGTATTCTAGTGTCCTTGCATTTTCTGGGAAAAGATTAGAGGCACTAATTTATTTGTCTTTAGTAAGTCAAGGGTGTGTGTTTTACCGTTGATTGTAATCAGTAAAAGAATAATAGTGAATGCATAACTTCTGTAGTGGGTTGAATAGCGTCCCCCAAAATGATATGTCCAAATCTTAACTGCTGGAACCCGTGAACGTGATGGTATTTGGATAAAGCCTCTTTACAGATGTTATTAAGTTAAAGATCTTGAGATGAGATTCTCCTAGATTACCTAGGTGGACCCTAAATCCAATGACAGGTGTCCTTCTAACAGATAGAAGAGGAGAAGACACAGGCCCACAAGGGAGAAGACAGTGGGAAGACAGAAGCAGAGATTGGAGTGATGTAACCACAAGCCAAAGAATGCAAATGGCCACCAGAATCTGAAAGAGACAAGAAGGGTTCCCCCCAAGAACCTCTAGAGGGAGTCTGGCCCTGCAGACACCTTGACTTCATACTTTTGGCCTCCAGACCTATGGGAGAATAAATATCTATTGTTTCAAGCCACTAAGTTTGCAATAATTTGCTACAGCAGCTCTAGGAAACTAATACAGATTCCAAGCTCATAATAGAGAAAAAAAGAATTTTTAAAAACTAAAAAATAGCTTATCTTTATTATAGTTGCAGAGGTGACAAAGAGTGTGCAACATATAAAACCAACAATGAGTTTATATTCAGAATATATAAAGAGCTCCCATAAATCCATAAGAATAAAAACACAGCAAAATAGAAATGTAGGCAAGAGACTTATTTGAATAGAATGTACCCAAGTGGCTGACAAATACATGAAATTCGACAGAAAAATACAAGATAAAACCACAATGTGGAAGCACCATACACCACTGTGGAAAGGCTAAGATGAAAACAATGGATGATGCCAAGTGGTGATGAGGACAGGAGGCAATGGGAACACTCACACACAGCTGGTAGGAGTGTGAATTGGTGCCACCTCTTTAGAATACTGTTTGGCATTATTTACTAAAGGTAAACATGAATATCTGTGACTAAGGTATTACACTTCTAGGTATATACCAAATGCAAATATGTAGCCATCTGCACCAAGAAAATGTTTTTAGCAATGTTATTCTTAGAGTAGAGAACTAGAAACAACCCACATATCCATAAACATTACTAATGATAAGTGAATTGCAGTATATTGTAGACAGTAATAAATATGGACAAATAGTAAGCAGTATAAAAATGTTCAAACAACAGCCACATGGAACAACACAGAATCTCAGAATCCTAACGAGTGAAAGAAAGCAGATACAAAAGAATGCATATTATATATAATTTATTTATATATAAAAGTCAAAACTAAATGACTGTGTTTCAGGATGCATGCTTAAGAGGCAAAAGAATAAATCAAAGCAAGGAAGAGACAACAAAAGCCAAGATGGTGGTGGTCTCTGGGTGAGAAGGAGGAGCGGTGATTGGGAGGGATGAAGGAGGCTTCTGTGGTACCAGTAATGGTTGGTCCTGGTCAATTTACGATGCATTATTATGCTCCACATTTCTGTTTTGTATACTTTTTTGTAGTGTGCTATATTTCCTAATAAAAATGGTTTAAACATTGTAAAATATTAGAAGGGAAAATATATGTAAACTGCAAAGGGGTGCGTGATTGAGTCTCCATTTGAGTGAATGCTCTTCCTTTTTACCCTTAAGTCCATTCTCTGAAATCAAGGAAAGATTAGGTAAAAGTGATACTAAGTAGTGTGGCCCAGGACTGGGACAGAAAAGCTCTCTAATATGTGGCCAGAGGGGGCTCCTGATCCAGGTTGGAGGCCGTGGCTGAAAGTTTGCAAGAAACCTGGAGCTAACCCATCTCTCTGAACCACCTCCTGAAGCCCATGTCCAGGGTATGGGAATACAAACTCTGCCACCATTCTATGGACCACCTGGAGATGAAGACCCTCCAGGGTGTTGCTGTGTCTCATCCCTGATGTCCTGAGATCTCTCCAAGATCAAAGCCGAGCCTGATTCCAGTTGGGACGGTGAGCCTTCCAATCCAGGAGCTGCAGCCCCAGCTGAAGGAGGGCCATGAAGCCAAGGATGCTAAAATTTCAAGGACACACGACCTTAGATCTGTCCACAGTCAGCAGCCACCTCAGCATTTCTGACAATCTGTAGAGTGAAAGTTTCAATAGATCAAAAAGAATCAGCCTAACAGACCCAGGAGACTGGACAACACGTCTTGTGTGTCCCCGGCAACTCACACTTACAACTCACATCTCACACTCCTGGGAGCTGTTGGTGAGAACTGAATCATAGTGAGATCTGAAAGTTCACAAGGAGTCTACCAACAGGAAAAGAAAGACCTTCTTATCTTCAGACCCTAGAACTTGGACTGTAAGCCCAAGAGCTGTAAGTCCTTGCACCACCAGCTGTGCCCCAGGGTCACATGTTGTTTGACCCTCAACCTATGGTGGAGAGGGATTTTCCTGGGTATAGGAGAGGTTTTATTTTCTCAGAGCCATTTATGGACCCAAAAATTTCACATTCACCACAGTCTCCAACCCTGCGTTCACTTTTCTGACCTGAGCTCCCAGAAGAAGGGGAAAAATGTGCTTTCTTAGAACCTACCCCTAAAAGAGTTCAAATTTTAGACCTTCTTGACCCCCCCAAGACCCCTGGAGAAGAGAAATAAGACCCCACAAAGAACACGTGGGAGAGAAATACTGGGTGTCTATGACTGAGAGCTTTCTTCTCTTATATTCTCATTTTATTTTAAAATATTTAGAAGATATCTGTAGGAGGATAAGTAAAAAACTAATAATTTAGTTGCCTCCAAGGATGGGAGCTGGGGGACACAGGTAGCAGGGAATGTCACTGTATACCCTTTGTCCACCTTGAATTTTGTACCGTGTTTGAATAAGACCCATTTTTCAAAAAACAAATATTTCAAAGAAAAAAAATGGTAAAGCTAAGAATAAAGAAGGAAAAGAATCATATGTTAATTCAGAAAAAAGATTCAGTGCTAAGTACTGACTGTTGTTAACTATTTTTAACCTATACTTTTTCTTCCTATAACCCTATCATGCATTGTCAGGCACATCAAAAACTTACTGAGTGAAAAGAATAAGGCATCGCATAGGACCTGGCCTGATGTCTTGAAAAGAACATGCATTTGATTAATAAATAATAAATGACCTTTTTAAAAATCAAGGTCTTTCTTCTATATCCAAAACATTTATCCTAAATCAGGAATTTGTCTCCTAAATCAAGGCCATTCAATGTTTGACACTGGGCAAAACAAGCAAATAAGTCTGAGAAGCCCTAGATGCTTGATTTCTGGGCCTGAGGACCCCATCCAGGACTTCAAATCCCTCTTGGACCTCCTTTTGTGGAAGATCAAGCCTTTCAGTGCTTTCTGAGCACACTGAGAAAGAAGAACGACAATGGGCACAAATGGATATCTGAAACTAATGCTTCTTATACTCTTACTCCATTTGTACTGATCAAGGGCTCACTGCCCAATGCAAGTAGAATACAGTACTATGGCACTGGCTATTGAGAAAAGAAAGAGCTTTATTGCAAGGTCGATAAGCAAGGAAACAGGAGGCAAGGCTCAAATCTGTGTCCCAGAGCTGAAGCAGGACAGACTTTAGAAGTTGGGAGTGACTGGTTATGCAAAATGCTAGCTTCGCTGAATCTGATTGGATGACAGGAGAATAAGGGTCTCATAAGTCCAGGGTGCTACAAATCAAAGGACCTCTCACTTCTTATTAAGCTCCCCATTGCCACTTTCACATCACGTTGAATTCCATAGTTAGGGAATTTTTGGTTCCTAGGCAGCTCAAGGTCATCTGAAGACAAGGTTCCCATCTTCTGCACATGCTCCTGCTACATGACTAGCAGTTTTTGCTTGTTTCCCCTGCAAGATAGCTTTGATATTTTGTTCTTGATCCAACAGGGCCAGTATGAATTGGTCTATGATAGTTACACATTCTCTCCCTTCTAAACCTCACTTCAATTCAATAATTCTATAAATACTTATGGAACATTAATGCCAATGTGATTGACTTTTCTTACCACATGAATATGCAAAATGAGTAATTTTAATAAGTTTCAAAATGGTTGTGGTGGGTTGTGACAAGTAAGTTGGCAATCATTTTAAATTTCACCCCTCAATCCCAATTTCTCCTGAAATCAGCTTCTTCCTCTGCCCAGTGAAGAATCAAATGCCTGGCACAATTGTGTAAGAGAATATAGCAGCCAGTCCTCTTGACTGACTTTTGTCATTTAAAGCAGAGCTCCAAGACTTGTGTGTGGGGTAGGGACAGTTATTCTACAAATGGAGAAGTTGGATAAAGATAGATTCCCTTACTAGAGGTAGTAGCTTAATAAATGCTCCAGATTGTCTCTTATTCTAAACATTAAACTTGCACTTCACCTCTTCTATGTGTAAATTATTTACTCTAATTAATCCTGAAGACTAGACAAATGTACTTCCCTGAGTGCAGAGAATCAATAAGCATTCCACTACATTAAAATGCTGTTCAGTCATTTTTATTTGATATACAAACACAAGATCAATATTAATATCATAAAAATGTGAGATTCTGTACCCAGTGACATTTATTTTCGGTATTAAGAGTTTGTGTCTGCAAAAAGCTGGTGTGTTCATGCATAGACTCATCCTGACAGCTGGCTCTAACCTCTCCCCTAACCTTGAAATCTGCAGACCACCCTCCATCCCAAGTGTGTTCACTGGAAGGGACTTTAATACCACAGATGAGCAGAGTAGAGAATACTTTGTATTCTTACAAGTGGAAGAATGAAATGGTGAAGACTGTGCCAGGCACATAGTTGTGTGCCAGGTCAATACCTAGAAGAAAGGTAGCTGATCTACCATTCCTTGCTTACGATAACAATAAAGTGTAACTAGAAGATCAGTTGACATCTGTGTTTTTAGGCAACACAGAAAAGGGAGGGGGACACTTTTAAATAATAAATGCAAGCTGTGTATAAATAATATAACAAGCAAATTTTGTTTAGTTAGTTTTTAGTTTAATCTTTTCTTTTCTTTTTCTTTTTTTTTTTTGTTTATTGTGGCAACATTGGTTTATAACATTGTAAAATAAAGAGACTAAAAACCAACACCTAGACCTTCTTGATAACAGATCAACGACATTAGCTCACATTTTCAGGATCCTTTGCATGTCATTGTGGACTCACCCTGACTCTTACAACAGCTATATGGGGGCAGGACAGGTTTTATTATCCACAATTATAGATGAAGAATCTTGAGTTTCAGATATATTAAATGACTTGTCCAAGATCATAACATTAGTAAACCATTGTGCAGGAACCATTAGCCCAGGTGTTTTTTCCTAGATAGGGGTCTAGGGTAGCCCAGGAGGAGTTGTTTCCTCCCCTCTCCCTGTTTACTACAGCTTTGCTCAATTACAGTTTGCTGATACCAAGTAGTGTTAGAAAAGGCAGAACTGGCCACTAGAAAGAGGAAAGATGCCATCAGTGGAGGGTGGTAGGTAGCAGCCTACCTGGCCTGAGGACACACGAACTGGGAGAGACCAGTAGAAAGATATTTAGAGTTGTCAGAAATCAGAGGAGTTAGGTAAGAAATGCAAACAAAGACTGTAGGATGGGCCATGTGATGTAATGAGAGGCTGGAGAAGGCAGCCCATTAATAACCCAGGGTAGCAGCTGGTAGGTGACAACAAAGGTTGCATTTTGTTGGGGTGAGGTGAAGATTTTGTGGTTGTTGTTGCTATTGGTACCAGCACATCCCTAATGCAGAAAATATAGAAATGCATTTGGCTCATGAGATCATAGATGGTTCTACTGACTTCATTGCACATCTTGGGAATAGGCTGACATCACATACCCAACTCAAGGAAGTACACTCTTCCAGAAGTTTAGGTAGAAAAAAGTCCTTCTGAAGACAATCAGGAGCAAGTCACCTGGACTCTCTTTGGGAGGTTAAATCAGCATTCCAGCACAGAACCATGCCCCCTTCCCTTGAAGGGAGTTCTGCCAAGCCTTGGAAGCATCCAAACCTTCCACAGGGAAACAGGGCTAATGGGAGAAGTTGTCCAAACCTGGGGATGTGGACTCCCTTGGGGGCTGGAAGCCGGGTCATGTGTTAAGCTGCAGGCATATTTGGGGAGACCATGTATAGAGATGATCACCTCAACAAAGAACGTGATCCTGGAAAGCCAAGAGAAAGAGAAAGTGCCCGTGGGTGAGCTTGGCGCTGAGGGGGTGAGGTCACCTGCCCTCAAAGATCCATGAGGCCCACACTGTGTGTGGCACCTTCCTTGACCCTTTTTACCAAAGGGCTTTGTTCTCATTTTCATCACCTGCTACTTACTCTCAGCTCTGTTTCCCACCCATTCAACCCCTGATCACTCTCTCCTTTGACTGGGGCTGCCTGTAATGGACCCAGAACCTCCACTTAGCACTCACTTAGCACATATTCAGCAAATAGTTTCAGTTTGTTGTTTTCCATTTCCTTGAGAATGTTTTTAATTCCTCTTCTTTGCCCTTGATAGGCAGAATCATCCCAAATAAAATCTGTCAGCAGTTTTTCTAATCTATAAGTTACAGACCTGATCTTGAAACAGAACCTCATGAATACGTAAGCATCAGCATGGCCTTTGCCTTCTTCCTTCTTTGTTAATCTCCTCCCTAAAGATGGTCTTGGCTCACATTATTGACCAGCCTATTGAAACACAGGTGACAAATGTCTGTGTGGACATGGCAATAAATCTTGATTATCCAGAAAATCTCTTAAAAGACACCATTATTAACTAGATATTTTTTTCTATTCCATTTTAGGACAAAGAAGAAAATGACAAATTAAGATGATATATCACATTTTGGTTAAATATGGGTTTTATGTCATGATTATCTTAGCTGTGATCTCCAGAATATGGTGTACACATAAAAATGCTCTGGCGAACTAGGCAAAGGAAATATGTATATTTATTTTTTTATACTAGAAAAAGGAAAAAATTATACTTTACTACTATTTAATACATATGGATTGAAACTGTGTGGAAGACATTTTTTAATCTCAACAAATACCCATGGGCTCCTCTATATTTCCCAGCCTCCCTTGCAGTTATGCTGGAGTCATGTGACTAGGCTCTGGCCAATGGGACTGGCCATGTAGGGCTGATCACAGTCTTCTCTTTTCTACTGCAGTGACCCCTAGAGGTGAAGTGATGACATGCAGAAGGTCCACCTGATCCACAGTGGTCTTCCTGAGAGTGAGAAATAGACTTTTATTGTGTTAAGCCACTGAGATCTAGGGATTACTTGTTACTGCAGCATAACCTACCTCCTGTGACTAATGCACCCTGCCTTCTAGGTGAATGTCAGAGTCTCCTGTGTCACACACAATAGCGAGATGTCCTGAAGGAGTAAGCCTGTTGTGCTGAAGGCATTCTTTCATAGTTTGATTCTATGTATTACTTCATACTGCATTTATATGTACCCAACTAGGTTAATGTAGGGACTACATTATCTCGTTTAAGCTAAACTAACCCTGACAAAATGAGTGACTGTCTTAAAAATCAATCCCCCCCAAAAAAATACTAAAAATGCAATCACAAGAGAACCATGACACACCGACAGCCATGTCTATCCCAAGCGTAACCTCTTTGTCACTGTGTTACAGGATAAAAACAATGACAGCCTAATCCAAATGGAGACGAAAACAATTGGAAAAATTCAATGTTATGGAGAAGGCTATTGGAATGTATTCTTTCATTTAATAAATATTTATTGAGCACCCTCTATATATCAGACACAGTCTAGATCCTGGGGTTAAAACAGTGAACAGAACAGTTCTGCTCTCACGTAGAGACATAGAAAATGTCAGGTGTGAGAGATGCTATAGGGGAAAAAAGCAGGATGTGAGTAGGAGTGTCTGGGGAATTACATATATATGTGTGAGTGTGTGTATGTATATATAGTGCTGGGAAGGCCTCTCTGATAAGGAGACATTTGATCAGACCCTAGAAGAAGTGAGGAAATTGTCTTATGAATACTGAAGGAAAAGTGTTCCAAGCAGAAGAGGTACGATTGCAAATGCCTGAGGGTGGAAGCTTGCTTAGCTCATTCTGGGAGGCCAGCGTGGTGGGGGAGGAGTAAGTGAGAAGGAAAGCGGGGGGCGACATAGTGGGGCTGATAAGGGTGAAGGTCGTGTAGGGATCTGTAAGGACTTGGGCTTTTAGGCTCTGGACCATCTGCACAGGGATGTGACAGGATGTGTTTTTAAATGATGCTCTGGCTGGGAATTGACAAACAGGGAGTGAGAATGAGGAAGGCAGATCAGATAGGAGGCCACTGCATCTGCAATGTAGACATATATCCACTTTCCTTCAATAGTGACATTCATTCTAGGTGTATACTTGAGGCTTTAGCTAGTAGTTATTGATGCCATCATGATTAGCAAGACACTGAGAAACTAAAAAACTAAGATACTTTAAAACAACTGCTTAATTTTTCTTCATTATGTTTAAAATTACTGGATACTCAATACTTCAAAAATTCCACTAAGCTTAATGATAATTGTTTAGAAGTTCCTTTGAAGCCTCTTACTCAGTAGCAAAACCTTCATTAGGAAAACCTTCACTCATTCCCTTGAAGAAAAATGGCTAAACTGATACATAGGAACCAATATATCTCAACAAGTTAAAACGCTTTCCTTTGTCAACAAATCTGGAAGAGACTTAGGAAACATCACTACAATTTTAGAGACAAAAGTATTAAATTATGCAGTGGAGAATATTAGCTATATAGTTGGACGAAAGCACAAATGTTTCCAATATTTCAGCTTATATATTTGCTAGATTCTGTTCCAGTAAGAAGATGTTTCCAATACCTTGGCTTATGTATTTGCTAGATTCTGTTCCAGTAAAGAGATGTACCATAAACGACATTTTTTTAATGAGCCAACAACTGAAAGATTTATTCAAGAAAACATCTTCATAAGACTAATTTTTAAAATAAAGATGTTTGATGGCAAAACAATGTAGTGGAACCCTTGATGGAGAAGATGCTTTGACTGCAATTTTAAAAACAATTTCTAGATGAAGATTACAGAGATAGCCCCACATGTGAAATTCTTGCACTGCATTCTTCAAAAGCAAGCTATTGCTGCAAAGATTGGTTGCATTTATAAAGGTAAAATCCGCACATTTGCTATTGAGTGCTGCATAACAAATTACCTCAAATTTATTGACTTAAAACAGCACATAGGTATTATCTCATATTTTCTTAGGTCAAGAGTCCAGGCATGGCTTGGCTGAGTCTAATGCATCTATGTCTCTCAAGGCTGCAATCAAGATGAAGGCCAGGGCCATGGTCTCATCTGAGGCCCAACCAGCGAAGGATCTGTTGTTGGCAGGGTTCAGTTCTTCACTGGCTGTAAGAATGAGGGCCTCAGTAACTGGCTGGTTGTCAGCTGGAGGCTATCCTCAATTCCTGGCAATGTGGGCTTCTCCATATACCAGCTTAATTTATCAAAGCCAGCAAGGGAGAGAGTCAGAGAAACAGTCACTAGCTGGACAGAAGTTTCAATCCTATGTAACATGATCATGGAGGTGACAGCCCATCACCTTTGCCATATTCTGTTGGTCAGAAAGAAGTCACCGGTCCTATCCACACTCAACGGGAGGAATCGCACATTGAAGTGTGGACCAGGAGGCCAGGTTCGTAGGGACCATCTTAGAGTCTACCTGCCACAATCTGTAAAATGGAAGAGAATCTCTATAGTACTCTGTAATGAGTCAGGAATGACTAGGAAAATCATTCGTTAGGATAGAGTTTCAATGGCTATTTTATGACAAAATACTTAAGAGGATTGTCACAATTAAAAAACAATCAAGTATGTCTTCTTTATGAAATGACAAGTGTTCCAGAAAAATAACTCACAATGATTTACCACCTAGCGAATGCTTTGAAAAAGAAAAGTTAATGTTCCCTTTGAAAATAGAGATGATGCTTTAATGACTATAAAGAAACACAGGGAGGATAAACTGGAAAACAAGAAAGTCGATTATCTACAAGGTGTAGAGGACACAAGAAGAAGATAATTAGGAGACAGTAACATTTCTCTGAGTTTAATTTTATGTACACTTTTGACTTTTAGAAACATGTTAATGTTCAATAGATTTTTAAAAATAAAATTAAATCAATAAGAATGAGAAGGAGCAAATAAACTATAAAGCTGAAAACAAATGGGAAAAAAAGAGAGAAAAGAAAAAGTCCTCCATTCCCATTCCCACCAACACAACAAAATATTATCTACCACTTTCAAGGAACAAATTATGAAAAGAACTTTTGCTGTTTGGAAACTGCATTTGTTTATGTTTTGAAGAGAGATAGGAATAGAAAATTTCTTTCCAAACCTACTTTGGTGGTAGAGATAAAAAACAAACTAAATAAAGAAAAAGAAAGGAAGGGAGGAAGGAAAGAAGATGGATGTTTGCAAATGTTGCTCAAAACCGTGCAAATGTGTCACCTATAAAAACTCTAATATCTGCAGAGAAATAAAATTGAAAAGAATTTTTAAAAATATTTTAAATGAAGTTTAGTGATTTTAAATCCATTTGTTAAATTTAAATACATATGCTTATTTGATTTAGCTTTTAGGTACGATTTTTTGTGGGGAGGAGTGCTCCCTCTCTCTCTAACTCTCTCAAGAGTGGAAGAGAGACCTAGAGAGAAACAGAGAGAGGGTGGGGGGAGAAAAGAAGGAGAGAGGGGGAAAGAGTGAGATTGAGAAATGAGAAATGAGAGTGAGAGGGAAGGAAGGAGGGATGGAGAGAGAGAGAGAAACACACACACAAACACATATGCTGGTCCAAATAAAGACAGTTAAAGGCTAAATTTGACCTGTAGATCCACAGTTTGCTCTTTTAGTTGGAGCATCAGGGGCAGAGGCAGATTGGGTGAGACCATCCTGAAGCCCCAACCAGAGGTGGCCAAACACCAGACCTGTTGATGAGGCTCATCTCGGATACTGAATAAGTTGTGCTCGTTTAGCCACCGGGAAACACAAGGGTCTTGAAACAGGAAGTAAACTTGTTCTTTGAGTTTAAATGAACTTAATATCAACTCTACTTAAGTTTTGAAGTATTTACCATGCTGAATTAGTTCTAGTTCATGCTATGTTATGCTCTGTCCTCTTAATAATGAAAAAGTGAATTGGCTAAGGACCTATTTGTAACTAGATTAATTAGGAGGGCAGAACCACCAGCAGGAATCTCCAAATGCATTTTCTCATACTTGGAGAACAATCAGAACCGCTTAATTAAGCATCGAGCTAAACTCGATTATTGACTCACAGGATGAATGTGCCAGTCCTGGGCCAGCCTGCCTTCTAATCCATTCCCCAGATGCCTCCATTTCATACTAACCCATATGCAAAGTTAGCACCACTCATTAACTTGTCTACTGCTTCTTAAAAATGTGTTTATGCTTTTAGTGTGTGTCTGCCCTTGAATTAATGAGTTTTATAAGTTTTGTGTGAAATAGTGCTATAAAAGGCAACAAAAAAAGCCTAAAACCTTGTCCTTCCCAGAACCCTTGGTTCAGTTACCCATCATAGCTATTCTTAAGCCGTGTTTGATGGAGGATGCCCATGTGCACACACATGGTGCTGTATTCCACAATAACACCAAATACCTTTGGATAGCCTGCCTACTTCTCATCCCTGGAGATGCACTAAGTAAATTAACATATCAAATGCTCTTTGAAGTCTTACAGTTAGGAAACCTACTCACTTTTGTTTAACCTAGCAGTTTCTAAACATATTTGGCCATGGGACATCTTTTCTTAATAGAACACTATCTTAACTTGGGTTCCCCTGTTCTAGTGCAAGAAGTTTATTTGGGAAATGATCCAAGGAAACACCAATAGGAGAGTGGGCAGTGAGACAGGGAAGGGAACGCAGCCAATAAAGTGTGTGTCATCGAGCAAGTCACCACTGCAGTTCTTGTCGGAGAGCTGAGAACCAGTGTAGAGCATGAGTATCCTCAGTCATGTCTGGCCTGCAGCCCACATAGGCAGAGAGCTTGGGGGCAAGAAAAAGCCCTCTGGCAAAAGATGTTAACAATCGGAAGCCAGACTACTAAAATGGCCAGACCAAGGGGCTTTTGGCAGGACACCAACAATTGCTACAAACACTTTTTTACCTTGCAGAACATGCAGGTTGTGTTTTGGGTTGTGGGAAACACTGGCATCTATGTCGGGTTTTGTACCAGTAAATAATGGTGACAACTTGGATAGATGTGGCCCCGGGAGAGGAGATGGGAACACCTGAAGGGGTAAAATTCTATAGAAGGAAAGGACTGAGCATTGACTGGGCAACGGATTCAAAAGTAGAACTCAGGTCCAGTGCTCACAAGATTTTGTTTTGGGCTTTGATCAAGCTTAGGACGTAGACAAGAAGGAACTTGGGAAAAACTGGAACTTCAGCTTTTTCCATGAAACTGATGATTAAAAATGCATGGTGTTCTTCTAGTACAGAGCAATTGGAAATAAGATAACCTACACCAAAAGGCAGAAATAATATCTGGATTTTGAATATGTTTCAGAGAGCTGAATATAACATAGAAAATGTCCCTTCCAAGAGCCCAAAAGTAGAGTGACCTTTGGAGGACACTAACAAAGTCTCTTACCAGCCTGTGCTGGCAGACCTGGGAAGCTCACAAGAGCTTCTCACCGTTCAGGTTTCAGAAGAAATAGAAGAAACAGTGGTTGCTCAGCTGATGGGGGAGTTTTAATGTAAGAAGTCTGCTGGGAGGCTTCATGTGGCAAAAAGAAAAAGAAATATCTCCTAGAAAGTAGCACTCATAGTAGCAAACACTTTCTTCAGTTTGGGTCTGCCGTAAAGCTGATGCTGAGACAAGATTAGACATGCAAGATACATTGATGGTAAGAACAGAATATGGAGATGGGGAAAGCCTTCAAACCATGTTGCAGATTTGACCCCTGGGGAAGGAGAGCAGGAAGGAAGAAGGATTGGATAAGGAAGAGTCTTGGACTACAGCACAGTTCCAACAGGTTTTGGCCAGGCCAATAGGGAGTCCTCAAGTCAAAGTCATCTGTTAGAAGAATCCATATCTTGCCCAGTGGGGGTGCATTAACATCTTGCCACACTCTATTATTGGCTGGGAGCTGTCTGCAGGATGCATGGCCTCAGTGTGAATCCCACAGTCAACTACCCTTCCAGTAGCAGGAGATCTGAGCAGTGCATTTTCATGGTGGCCACTTATTTATATAACGCTTACTATGAGCTAGGCTGTTAATCCTCGCATCGGCCGTATGACATAGGCACTAGTATTAAGCTCATTTTACAAATGATTCTATAACAGAGAATACTAATGGACTCCTTCCTAGTAGTTAAAGTATAGAGTTTATTTCAATTCTGTTCTAATATCATTCCTTAATCCAAGACTCATTTTTCTATTATTATTGTTTTATTTTGTTTTATTTATCTGTTTCCAGTGCTCTTTTTAAAATGCTTATTTTTTAAGCCAACATTATCCAATAGAACTTTCTGAGCTCATGGAAAAGTTTCATATCTGTATCATTCAATACAAGAGACACTGGCCACGTGTGGCTACCGAGTAGTTGAAGTGTGACTAGTGAGACTGTAGAACTGAATTTTTCATTTTACTTAATTTTAATTAATTTGAATTTAATTCTAAATTGCCACTTAATTTAAATGGCCATTAAAATTTTTAATGTGGCTAGTGGTTACTCTACTGGACAGTGCAGCTTTTAGATGAATCTAGAAAATATGGAGAGCCAATAGCTCCCTCCCCAAAACCTCAGAGTGTGTCTTTCATCACAGTGGGGAACATACAGTGATCTGGGTTTAGGCCTCTGCTTCACAAGTTCAGAAGCTGATTTGCCGGCATCTCAAAAGCTAATCTATCTGCTAGGCATGAGCTTACATTAGTTAGGCTCAGTAGACTGAAGTATAAAACCACAGGCTTGTTTTAATTGATAGTAGAAATAACTACCATGCAGTAAGCCAAGCTTCTTGAGTTGATATGATCAGTACAGTCTCTCCCTACAGCCAAGTTGACCAGGAGTTAAATAATTAAAAAAGAACTTACACAAATTCACATTACAAAATTACATTGCACAACACAATTTTATAAAGTGGGCAAAGGGCTTGAAAAGACATTTCTCCAAAGAAGATATACAAATGGCCAATAAGCACATGAAAAGATGCGCAAAATTATTAATCATTAGGGAAATGCAAATCAAAATCACAATAAGATACCACTTCACATGAGTTAGGATGGCTATTACCAAAAAAAAAATAAAAGAAGAAAAACAACAAGTGTTGGTGAGGATGAGTAGAAATTGGTATCCTTGTGCATTACTCGTGGGAATGTAAAATGGTGCAGCCACTATGGAAGATGTTTTAGCAGTTTTTCAAAAAGTTAGACATAGAATTACCATATTATCCAGGAATTCCACTTCTAAACATACACCCAAACAAATTGAAAGCAGAGACTCAAACAGATACACCGATGTACGTCAATGCTTATAACAGCCTTATTCACTGTAGCCAAAAGGTGGAAACAAATGCCCATCAACAGATTAATGGATAAACAAAGTGCACTATATACATACAATGGAATATTATTCAGTCTTAAAAAGGAAGGAAATTCTGATACATGCCACAACATGGATGAACCTTGAAAACATTATACCAGATGAAGAAGCCAGAGATAAAGAGACAAATATTGCATTGTTTTACTTATGTGAGATATCGTAGAATAGGCAAATTCACAGAAACAGAAAGTAGGATAATAGTTACCAGTGGCTAAGAGGAGAGAGAATGGGGAGTTATTGTTTAATGGGCACCTAGTTTCTGTTTGAGATGATGAAAAAGTTCTGGAGATGGACAGTTGTTATTGTAGTGCAACATTGTGAGTATACAGAATGCCACTGAATTGTACGCTTAAAAATGGTTGAAATCATAAATATTACGTGTATTTTACCACATTAAAAAAATTTTTTTAAAAGAAAGAATTTACTTTACAAAAACACTAAAACTCAAAATGTACATGGCCAAACCATTTCTTCCTATAGTTAGAATACCTACATAAAAAGCCACCCCATAATCAGAAGGTTGCTAGGTGATGATGGCATTGGACCAGAGAGAGGCCAGTGGGAGGATGAGAGAAATGCTTAGTAGAAATGGTCTTACCAATGGGTCCATTGGCTCTTTACTAACCCTTTAAGCATCTCCTCAGAAGCTAGGGCTAGGTCAGTGGAACCAGACAATTAGAAACCCGACTGGTTCCTCCCCAGGCCCCAGAGCTTAGATGGACAGTGCTCATACTCCTCTGCTGACTTTTCTTTTCATTACTTGTGGGGATGACTGGCCCTCTTCTTCTGTTAGACACATTATCTCTTTAAACATGCTCATACTTTCAACAAAATTAATGTTACCAATCCCTATGCCTGAAAACTACTCTGTCTCTTTAAAATGACTTTACCTCTATCTGCTCTGATCTGTCTATTTCTTACTTTGTCAATTATGAGTTCTTGTTCCGGGGAGGAGAGGATGAATCTCTACATACCCTTCAACACAAGAATCTGTTGACCTCATGACCTCATTCTAAGGAATTAGAGCCATCTGCATCTTTGCCTGTGCAGGAGAAGAAGGATGAAGTCAACAAAAATCATTTGAAGAGCTTTACATGCCACATAATTGATAAAGTGCTGTACAGAAGATTACGACAGAATTATTGCCGTTAATAAATGTAGATAAAACAACAGGAGCAGGCTTAATTTACTCAGTTCCACTTGATATATCTTTCAAATCACCCACACCTTGTCCCCTAAGCAATTTATGATGCTAGTGGCTTAAGCGTTATTCCTGCCACTGGGCACAAAATATTACACACAGCCTGGGGAAAGGAGAGCTTGCATAGAGGCATGTTCTTGTTTATGAAGAAATATATGTTCTGCTCAGGAGTTTACATAGAAGAGCAAAAATTAAATCTAGAGTCATTTCCAGGGCTGGGATTTCTTTAAGCCAGCAGGAAAAATGTGGTATAATTTACAGCAGAAGGATGTATTCCATCATAGCTGAAATTTCTTACTATAAATGTATTTTCATGTGTATTGTCATTTTTATTTAAAATGACACTTCCCCATACTTGTGCAGCCAGTAGGGACAAAGCATAATCTGTGGTTTGAACTTTTAGATGGGTCTTTAGGTTTCTTTTGTGCAATATCTTGTATTTTGCAAGCTGTGCGAATGGGGTGGAAAGTTAACAAGCTTACTTCCTCAACTAACGCTTTATATTAGTTGAAAGACAGGACTGTGGTATTAGTGGAATTCTTAAAGTGTAATAAAAGGGTGTTTTATTTCGATTACGAACTTGAAGTCGGTGACGATTTCAAGTAATTGGTTGTACACAGACATCACAGGAGATAGAGGTTTGAGTGTTTTTCCATTTCACACTTTTTCAGCTTTTGTAGCCTCCATCTATTAACAGTTTCATAGATGAGAAAGCCAGTAACATGACCCTGCAAATAACTGTTGAAGCTGTTGACACAAAGCTCCTAGAGAACTTAAATTCTATCTGACTGCAAGTGAGGAAATGATGGTGTGACCTCTGCTGAGAGTTTTGATGACGTTTGACAGTATTATGATTGAGATTATGACCACGGACCCAGGAACACCTGGATGCTACACTGCCAGTCACCCCAACTCCAATGGGCTTCCCAAAAAAGCTATTCACCCAAGAACAACAGCAGATGAAAATCAGAGTATCATGTTACTAACAGCTGCTCAAGCTCTTGTTTATGACCTAGCATGAAGATTGTGTTGGAGATTTTGGGGATCATGTATCTGCACGTCCACGAATCTGGTCAGACATGGCTGGGCCCAAGATGCAAAACTATCACCAGGGCCCTGTCTGTCTCTGCCTTTTATTTGTCTTTTTTCTCAGTCAACTTCATTCTCAGGCAGGCTCTCTGCTGTGGGAGCCCAGTGTATTCAGGTTTACATCCCACCTGCCCAGCCACCGTGGAAGAGAGTTTTCTTTCTCCATAGGTCCAGTGAATGTCCTGAGATTAACTCTGATCTGGTCTGACTGGGATTACATGCCCCTTCTCAAACCTGTCACTGGACAAGAGTGTGGAATATGCTGACTGGCCAGGCCTCACTCATGTGTCCATACCAGGAAATGGGTCAAGCCATGCCAGAGTCACATGGTCCAGGAGTGGAGAAAGGACGGTCTTCGGAAGAAAAATGGTGTGATGCCAGCAAAAGAGTGGGGAAAGGGAACAGGAAGAACAGTAGATATCCACTATACCCCAAAATCCAAATCTTGGAAATAGCATACTTGGGCATGCAAGAGAGAGAGAGAGACAGAGAGACACAGAGAGAAACAAGAGGCATAGTAGGTACTCAACAAATAGTTGTCAGATGTGTGAGGCTCGTTCTCGGCTCTGGTGGTCAGCTGCACTCTGCACTCGTTAGGTCACATAGAGTTCACTGGGCCCACAGCTGTCCTCTTCATTTAACCTTGAGCATCCTATAGGCAGGGATGTGTTTTTATCGTCCCTAAACGCTTCACATGGAAACTGATCTTAGTAGGTACTCAAGAAGGGTTGTAGAATAAATTTTCAAGGAGACATAGGGTCTACATGAAATATCCTTCAAGACGTTTGCCTTAAAACTTAGAAAGTGATCCAGGGAAAAGTCACCAAACTTGGGTTCTCTATCAAAGTAGAAACTAAAAATATTCTAGCAGTGTTACACTGTGTATCATGATAGGCTTGTTTTCCTAATGCAACTATACCATCTGAATAAGTGCTTGAAAAAAATGTTATCTCGTGAAGGAGACAGCATGGCTCACTGGAAAGAATGTAGGCTTGGGCATTAGATGGCCTCAACGTGCAACTTCACCACTTACCAGACCTTGGGGAAATTACTTAGTTTCTGTCATCTTCTGTTCTCTCATCTGTAAGGATTAGTAGGCTGTATGTAAAGTGCCTGGAATATGATAGCCACTCAATAAATGCCCTACGGGGCCTTGGGAGGGATGCTACTATGACCTACCCTTTCAGGCTCCAAGTGACCCAAGATGGTGCTGGGGAAACCCTGGGCGCTCAACGATGAGACACCACTGCTGAAGGAACCAGCTGCTGGAAGTAGGAAACCTCACCATCAGGCCAGGAAGACCTGGTTTCCTGGATTCTCCTTCTCTATCTGCTCCGTATTCTTTTTTTTTTTTTTCTGTGTCTTGTGGAATCAGACTAGATAGGTAACCTAACTCTCAGTTTCCCAACTTGGAGGGTAAGTACACAGAAAGATATAATCCTGGGGCAAAGAATGATTCAAGCTAAGGAGTACCCTAATTCATCAGTTTATAAATGCTATCACTGTTTTTTGTTACCTTCCCCTCCTTGTTTATGCTACTGAAAGGCCCCCTGCCATCCTACCTGAGAAAATTCTGCCATGTTTCCAGGATACGACTCTCTCCTCTGCAACAGTCTTCCCATCTGTCTTTAGGAGCAGGGTAGTTGTATTCTTAAAGTAACCCAGGCAATTTAATGAGGAAAAAGGAATCTGAAAGCCAATGGATTCCCAAGGGGAGAAAAAAAAGCAACAAAACCAATTGGTGGTCTAAATTGTTTTGACATTTCATCTCACAAAATGAAACTTGTTCTTCCATATACTCTTGACTCATTTGTCAGTGCTAATCTCCATCTAAGTTTCTTACCCTCTATAATCACTTCCTGGGTGCATCATCCCCCCACTCTATCCCGTTAATTCAGTCTCATCACCATGGCTATTATTTTCTCCTATTACCTTTGTATGATTTCACTCCCTTACTTTCTCATGCTTAATTTTTTTCCAATTGGTTTTGTGCTCCTTCTATATGAGTCACATTTCTGAGTATGATTAATAGGAAACTGGGCTTTGTTTACGAAGGACTGGCTTGCTGGCACTTCCGGAGATGTCCAGAACTTCTGTAGATAAGTATTCATTATGCTTTCACGGATGGAAGCACTCCCCTAGGTGTTTGTGGGGGGAACACACTGAAAATAGAAACAGGAGATCAAAGGACCCAATCTCAAAGGGAGACCAGATTACAGGAATGTGGCCATGGCACAGATGTGGGTGGCTTTGCAAGTAGATGGAAAACTTTCTGAAAGGTGGTGATTCTTGGTTGCTATTCTTTCCTGCAGGTACTGATCTCGGCTGGACGAAGGACGACATTGGATTGGGCAGGGCGTATGGCTCTAATTACAGTGATTTTCTACATCAGCAAATTAAAGCAGAATTTGGGATGTCTGGTTGGGCAGAGGGAGGTTGCTTCACTCCCTAGACAGTACCCAAGATGCTACAGAGCCCAAAAGGTGAACTCAGGGCACACTGCAGATTTTCTCAGAGCTGCCAGGCTAGCGGTCTAACTTTCATAAAGCTGACCAGAAAGATCTCCATGACTTTTCTATAAGAGGTGAGGTCACTGCAGGCATTCAGCAAGTGTAACTCACTGTGGCTACGGCCCCTTTTACCTCTTAAAGAGGGCAGGCAGGCCCGTCTGCTTGCAAAGTGTGATACCAAATAGGATACATGCTGGGAATGCCAATGATCTTCAATAGAGTGGACCCTTTCAAAGCTTATAACGATGAAGCTCCAAGTCTTTTTCATCATCATCATGTCCTTTCCTGCATTTACAGAGTGTGTGTAAAATGGTAAGCTCAGTAAAAAGTTCAGGGAAGACCTAAATCTTAGGTTCTATTGGCTTATACATTAAAATGGCCACTATGTTTGCATAAAGTATGAAAAATTTCCTATATTATCTATTAAAAGGAGCTGCTGTAACTGCAGGCTACCCCTGACCTAGAGATAACTGGTGATAAATGCCAATTAAGCAACAGTAGGAGAAAGCAGGATGCAGAAGGGCTTTCTTCAACGGGGCACACGTGGGATGGACTATAGATTCCCAACCACACACATAGACTTTTCCTGCAAAAGTTGCTATAGCTTATGAAGAGTGCTTTGGGTAAAACCAAACTTGCTTTCCCAGAAGCAACAGTTTGGACCTCAGCCCAGAAACTGACCTGAAGTACAAGTGTGGTTCATGTAGATGGGAGGCCAATTGCTCCCCAGGGGATAGGCATGGCTTCTGCCAAGAGAGATGTTAGTAGGTTAAAATTGACATGTGCTGGGGGCCGGCTCGGTGGGGTAGCAGTTAAGTTCGCACGTTCCACTTCTGGTGGCCTGGAGTTCGCCGGTTCAGATCCTGGGGGCAGACCTACTCATTGCTCATCAAGCCGTGCTGAGGCGGCGTCCCACGTAGAAGAGCTACAACTTTACAACTATGATATCCAACTATGTAGTGGGGCTTTGGGGAGAAAAAAAAAAGAAAAAGAGGAAGATTGGCAACAGATGTTAGCACAGGGCCAATCTGCCTAAAAAAAAAAAAAAAATTTACATGTGCAGAGATGCAACATGTATTTCTCCATAGTTGAGCTCAACATGCTCATGAGCCCTCATTCTTCTGGTAGTGAGGAAAAAATATGTAGTCTTGACTCTTCCAGGCAGCTCATTTACTTCTGGTTTAAAACTTCTGGGCAAATGCTCAGACGATTCAAAGTTTTGGCACTTAATCAACAGCTGCATATCATCAGACCCATTTGGATACAGGAATACACTATTTTCCAAGACATCTACTACACATCAAGCAAAGTCCTTGCACACCTGCACTCCCTCCAGCAGGGAAGGAAGCACTGAGCAACTGGTGCTGCAGAGGGAGCCAGGAGGGGCTCCCCTGCAGAAGCTCACACACTGGCGGAGGGGAGCAGAAGAGGCAGAAGGAAGTGGTGGTCCAGATTTGGAGCAGAAGCATTGTTTCCTCTAATTTTCCACCGAAAAAATCATTAAATGCAGAGATCGGTGTCTTATAAACAAAAGCATATGAAAGAAAAAAGTAAACCAAATTTTCCTAAACAAGAAATGAATGTGTATACATTCTAGAAGAATAACCAGAAGGTGAATCAGCACAGTTTAGGTGGCAGTCTGGAAATTTTGGGAGCAAATGTATTGATTTTGAGACTCTTTCTGGAAATGCTGGGACTTGAGGTGATGAGGAGGCTGGTGGGCAACCTCCTGGGTGACCTGTCCTCTCAGAAGCTCTCTCTCCATGTTTCCTCCTCACAGTGTTAGAAAGATGCACCGACAGAGGGCTGCAGACCCTTGTTCTCCTCAGTTCTGATGAGGAAGCCATGGAAGCTCATACTGAGGAAGAGACTTGGAGTCTGAAATCACGTGGTACGGTCAGGAAATGGCAACATCTTCAGTAGGGCTACTATAGTTTACAGTTTAGAGGAAGGGCAGAGTGAGAAAAAAAAAGCTGAAGCTCAAAAGAAAGCAAGTTTAAAACCATAGGAAGCTAGGGCTTTACGCTAAACCTAAGGGGGAGGCACTGAGGCGTTCCATCAGGGAAGCGATGGGTCAGATTTGGGTATTGTACAGCTCACGTGAAAGAGGAATTCAATGACGGACTTGACAACGAGAACGAAAAAGGAGATTCTACTGATAAAACATTTTCAGTGGAGAATAAAAAGGGCTTAAATTTCCTCTTGGATATGAGGGTATGATGGAAGAAGGGGAGTCAGGGGTGGTCTGCTTTCCTCAGGTGTGTATAGCGTATGTGAAGATGCCACAAACCGAAACAGGGCACAGGAAGCAGAGTAAGTTAAGAAGGGTAGACAAGGAAAGGGGGAGATGATGATCGGTTCTGGGACATGGTGGGGGTTGGGACAGGACGACCATTTGTGTCCCAAGCTCCCTTTCCCAATTATGAGTGCATGGGAGGTGATGGGGGCAGGGATGGGGTCATTTTGTAATCAATAATTTCAATCCCTTGTTGCTTTCCTGCTCTTTCCTCCCAAAGGGAGTGGGAGCAGAAACGTGGAATTCCTAGGGTCATATTTTACTAGTGGGCAGGGTCACTGTGCCTTAAAGGCAGGTCTCTCCCGTCTCCTCCTCATCAATACACCAGGCTTTCTGTTTGCCTGCAGTCCCTGTTCCTGTCTCCTTGCAGCTAGTCACCTGGAATCCCTGTATCTGGGCACAAACACTGGAGTGCCCAGGATGGATGCAGGTGGCAGGTAGGGGGCTATATTCATTTTCTGTGACTACTATAATAAATTACTGCAAACTCGGTGGCTTAAAACAACTGAAATTTATTCTCTCACAGTTCTGGAGACCAGAAGTCTGAAATCAGGGTCACTAGGCCATAATCAAGGTGTCAGCAGGGCTGCGCTCCCTCCAGAGGCTCTAGGAGAGAGTCTCTTCCTTGCCTCTTCTAGCCTCTGGTGGCTGCCTGCATTCCCTGACTTGTGGCCGCATCACTCCAATCTTTAAGGCCAGCATCTGCAAATCTCTCTCCATCTTCAAGTCACCTCTCCTCTGCGTGTGGTCAAATCTCCCTCTTATAAAGAATACACATGAGTGCATTCAGGACCCACCTGGATAATCCAGGATAATCTGCCCTTCTCAAGATCCTTAACTAAATTACATCTGCAAAGACCCTTTTTTGCCATACAAAGTCACATTCACAGGGTCAGGGATAAGGACATGGATATCTTCAGGGGAACCATTTTTTCAGCCTCCCACAGAAGACCTACTCAGAGCACAGGTCAAACCTGTGTCCCCATCAAGGTTCCCAGAAGCCATGCATTTGAGTGGGCATCAGGCACTTGCCTAGCCATTAATATAATATTTTGGCCTCTATTTGGAAAGTCGTCTTTGTGTCTATACTCCATTGACCAGAATCCTAGAGGGAGGGAGGGAGGAGTCTTAGGCCTACAACTCTTTATCCAGTTTCCTTGACTGAACCTTGGAAGGTTCTATTAGAAATGGCCATTGGTTGTGAATGAAATCAGTCCTAAGAACTTTCAGATCATTGTACTTCCGTAAGATTTGTATCATAAGAACTGATAACTTAAAGACCATTTCTAGAATTGTTTTCAAACTACAAATGAGTTCAAACTTTTACTCAACTGACCTAGAAATGAATTTTTCCAGAACAGAGCCCTTCTGTATTTTGAGGGCTGCATTTATTCCAGAAATGAACTTGACCTAGTTAGGGTATAAAAGAATTCTGACTACATTTACTATAAAGAACAAGGTAACAGTTATCAAAGAGCCAAGTCAAACTTAAATTATAGTCTTTTTTAAGCTCCATGAAAGCCAGGCGAGAGACTAAGGCTGCTAGTTGTAAAGTCTTTGCTAGTGATGTTGCCGCGGCCAACTCTTTTAACTTGTTTGTGACGTCTTTGTCTCACGTCATTGACTTTGTGACTTCCATGGCACACATCTGAGTGTCTGTTCGGAATTAGGAGGACAAACACCTGTAGTATTTCCATTCCTCAGACTCTTCCGTCGAAGAACACTCGGTCGATCAAGCCAATGCTTTCAATTCTTTGCCATTTATCTTATTCTTTTTTTTTTATTTTGGTAAAAAATGCATAACATGAAACTTACCATCTTAACCATTTCTAAGTATACAGTTCATTACTGTTAAGTAAATTCACATTGTTGTGCAACCAATCTCCAGACCTTTTTCATTTCACAAAACTAAAACCCACTAAACAGCAACTCCCCATTCTCACCCCCCTTCCCCAGCTGGCAACCACCACTCTACTTTCCATCTCTATGAATTTGACTACTCTAGGTACATCATATCAGTGGAATTATACAGTATTTGTCATTTTGTGACTGGCTTATTTCACTTAGCACAATGTCCTCAAGCTTCCTCCGTGTTGTAGCATATGTCAGAATGTCCTTCATTTTTAAGGTTGAAGAATATTTTGTTGTATGGATATACAACATTGTGTTTATCCATTCACCCATCAATGGACACCTGGGTTGCTTCCATCTCTTGGCTATTGGGAATAACGCTGCTATGAACATTGGCGTACATGTACCTGTTAGAGTCTCTGCTTTCAAATCATTTGAGTTTATATTTAAAAGTGGAATTGCTGGATCATATGACAATTCTAAGTTTAAGTTTTTGAGGAACGGTTAAACTGTTTTCCACATTGGCTGCACCATTTTACATTCCCACCAGCAATGCTCAAAGGTTCCAATTTTTCCACATCATCACCAACGCTTGTTATTTTCTGTTTTTTGTGGGGTTTTTTTGTGTGTGTGTGAGGAAGATCAGCACTGAGCTAACATCTGATGCCAATCCTCCTCTTTTTTTGCTGAGGAAGACTGGCCCTGAGCTAACAACCGTGCGCATCTTCCTCTACTTTATATGGGATGCCGCCACAGCATGGCTCTACAAGCTGTGCGTCGGTGCGCGCCCGGGATCCGAACCGGCGAACCCCGGGCCGCCGCAGTGGAGCGTGCGCACTTAACCGCTTGCACCACCAGGCTGGCCCCTGTGGGGTTTTTTGATAGTAGCCATCCTAAGGGGTGTGAGGTGATATCTCATTATGGTTTTTATCTGCATTTTCCTAATGATTAGGGTTGTTGAGCATATTTTCATGTGTTTATGGGCCATTTGTGTATCATCTTTGGAGAAATGTTTATTCAAGTACTTTGCTCATTTTTAATTGGGTTATGTTGAGTCATAGGACTTCTTTATATATTCTGGATATTAACACCTTATCAGATATATGATTTGCAAATAATTTCTCCTATCCCGTAGGCTGTCTTTTCACTGTGGATTATGTCTTTTGATGCACAGAGTTTTTATTTTTGATGTGGTCTAATTTGTCTAGTTTACTTTTGTTGCCTGTGCTTCTGGTGTCTGACCAGTGCTTTTATTTTTTCAAGACTTTGTTTGTTTAGAGCTGTTTTGGTTCACAGGAAAATTGAGATGCAGATACAGAGATTTCCCATATACCTCCTGCCCCTACACATGCATAGTCTCCCCCATTATCAACATCCTCCACCAGAGTAATACAATTGATGAGCCTACATTGATACACCATCATCACACAAAGTCCACAGTTTACATTAGGGTTCCCTCTTGATGCTATATCTCCTATGGATTTGAACAAAATTTGTAATGACATGTATCCATCACTATAGTATCATACAGAGTATTTTCACTGCCCTAAAAATCCCATACGCTCTGCCTATATATCCCTCCCCACACCCCCAACCCCTGGCAACCACTGATCTTCTTACTGTCTCTGTAGATTTGCCTTTTCCAGAATGTTATATAATTAGAATCATACAGTATGTATGTAGCCTTTTCATACTGGCTTCTTTCCCTTAGTAATATGCATTTAAGATTCCTCCATGTCTTTTCATGGCTTCATAGCTCATTTCTTTTTAGTGCTGAACAATATTCCATTGTCTGGATGTGCCACAGTTTACTAATCCATTCACCTACTGAAGGACATCTTAGTTTCTTCCTAGTTTTGGCAATTGTAAATAAAGCCGCTATAAACATCCATGTGCAGGTTCTTGTATGGACACAAGTTTTCAGGTCTTTTGGATAATAACAAAGAGCTGAACTGCTGGATTGTGTGTTAAGAGTATGTTTGGTTTTGTAAGAAACCATCAAACTGTCTTCCAAAGTGGCTGCACCATCTTGCATTCCCAACAGCAATGAATGAAAGTTCCTGTTGCTCTGCATCCGTGCCAGCATTTGGTGTTGTCAGTTTTCCAGATTTTGGCCATTCTAATAGGCATGTAGTCGTATGTCATTGCTGTTTTAAATTGCATTTCCCCGATGACATATAATGTGGAACATCTTTTCGTATGCTTGTTTGCTATCTATATATCTTCTCTGGTGAGGTATCTGTTAAGGTCTTGGGCTCCTTTTTTTTAGTCAAGTCATTTGTTTTCTTATTGCTGCGTTTTAAGAGTTCTTTGTATATTTTGGATAACAGTCCTTTATCAGATGTATAGTTTGCAAATATTTTCTCCCAGCCTGTGGCTTGTCTTCTCGTTCTCTAGACATTGTGTTTCACAGAGCAGAAATTTTAAATTTTAATGAAGTCCAGCTTATCCATTACTTCTTTCATGGATCATGCCTTTGATGTTTTATCTAAGAACACATCACCATGCCTAGGCCAGTGCTTTTTAGTTTATTTTGAGTACAATTCATGCGTGGACCTTGCCAAATGCATTTTCTGATTGAGCAGGTCTGAGGTGGGCACCGAGATTCAGCATTTCTAACAGGCTCCCGGATGATGTCTATGCTGCTAGATCACACGGACCACCCTTTACTAACCAGGTTCTAGGAAGTAGGTAAGTCCTACCAATGCTATTAGCCATAAGTTGTTAAGTACTTGCCTTTCTCCAGATACTGTGCTAATTAAGGGCTCAAAAAAATGCAAAATTTAATTTACTTCTCACAACTCTATAAAGTTGGTATTTTATTTAGCAAGGACTTTTTTAGTTTTAGTTTCAAGTGATGGAAACCCAACCAAAACTAATATCAACAAAAAAGGATTTTTAAAGGAACACATAACGGAAGTTTAGGGGTGAATGAGCTGTCATTTGGAGATGACAAAGGGGAGGGTCTCCTGTAGTGTCACCAGCCTGGTACCCCGCCACTCCCTCTTGCTCTCTCTCTCTTTCCCTCCTCCCACTTATGCTTGGTTCTCTTTGCTTTATTTTCTCCTACTCCAGACAGGATTTCCCCTATGTGATAGGAAACATGGCTGCCCATATCTCCCTTTAGTTCTTGATACAAGGAGAAAAACAGAGTTTGTCTCTCTCATTATCCAAAAATAGGACCCCAGAGAAGGACTCTGATTGACCTCACTTGAGTCATAGTCCCAGCCTGGGGCTGATCTCTGTAGCTAAGAGGAGGGATAGCTTTCATTGGCCAAACCTGAGTTACATGTTCACCTCTGCGGTTAGAGACGTGGGTCTTGTGATTGGCAGCCTCCTCCAAAACCAGATGGTGTAGGACCATTCCCCAAGGAAAGAAACACCAAGCAGACAAAACAACAGAAGCCAACACCAGTGTCATTACCATACTATATCACTGAGAAAACTGATATTAGCAGAGTTTCAGCAACATGCCCGAGTTATACACCTACTAAAAGGAAGAGCCAGGTTTTCCCAAATCATGCGACCCTTGCTGTTCAGACACACACTGGAGGGCCTGGGAAGTCTTCCCTCTCACTTACTTATGTTGTTCTCACAATGGCAGCGTCACCTGGCAGCTGCTGGGTGAATTTGACTCTGGGTCTGTTGAAAGAATGTTCTTCTCACCTGCCATCAAGGGGGCTTCACATTTGCACCACATATTTTATAGAACAATCTTATCTTGGCCTCCTGCAATCGGTGATGAGAATAGACAATTTGTCTGCTAACACAGGATCCTCTATTGAGAAAGGACCTGGCATTGGAGCTACCTGTGTAGGAAAGAGAAGGATGCATAATAGGGCAGAGATGCAAGGATGCGTCAAGCAGGGAGTCAGGCCAGAGCAGCAAAGGAGACATAGAGCTGGACTCATGGATCTCAAGGCTGCTTACCCAGGAAAAGAGGAAAGAAGTAAGGGGGTAGGAGAGAAAGAAGAGGGGCTTTCTTACAACATGAAGATTATAGCAAGGTAAGGTGGAAACAGCGCCTGAGAAGTAGAAGATAAATATGAGATTATCGCCATCTTGAGTGACTATCTCTCCCCCTCTCTATCTCCCACTCATTCCTAAGATATCAAAGCTCCCTTCCTAATGGGGAACCCCCTTGACCCTCCAGATTAACCAGCCCCACCCTCATTTTAACCTCTCATCAAAGCCTGCATGCTTCTTTCATACAATTATCAAGTTTGTAACAACATATGGCATGATCTTTCCTGAATGGCTGTCTCTTCCGCTACACTGTAAGTTCTGGGAGAGAGGTTTTGCTCCCCAGTGTATCCCCAGTATCTCACACGCCTGGTACATAGTAGATGCTCAATTAATAAATCTGGAATTATTGTTTATTTTAAAAGGACTATTCTATGAGTTTTTTTTCAGTAAACTAAACAGGTAAAGATAGTACATAATATGTACTTTCAACCAATTACATAGCAATATAAACCAAATTATTTATAATGGTTATTGGTGAGCAGTGGTATTGGGGCAATTTTTTTTGATAGTTTAACATTTTCTAATTTTTCTACAGCGAAAACTTTATTACACAATGTCTAGTGTGATAAAAATGACAAGGGGAAACAACTATGTTCTAAGTTACTGTATTTAAAAATAATCAGAAGTTTCTAGATTAATCCAACACAGAGTTACCAGCACGCCCAATCTTTAATGCTATCCATTATCATCACAGAAACGCGCACTTCATTTGGTGAACACAGATGGTCAAGGATTCTTGCATGCTAATGTTTGCATTTACGTGCGTCATTTGCATTTATGTGTGTCATTTTCTAAAATGTTACTATAATTTCAACAAAATCTAAATTGGTCCTTGAATCACTTCGCCAAGTGGAAAGAGTCAGATGAAATGCCTCCCGGTTTTGCGCTTCCCAAGAGGCCGGCTTCCAACTGTGACATGTCATTAAAAAGAGATCACTCTGTCTTTAGAAATGTCTGCCCACCCTTAACGTTAATTAATCTTGCAAGACAAAACAAGAAGGTGTTGAGAATGAAGGTAGAAATCAGCCCAGCAAAAGATGGGAATAACGTGGTTGGAGGGAAGGACGTTTTTCATTAGGATTGGCAGACAAGGACCGAAGTATACAAAATGGGCCATTCACTTACAACTCAATAATTCTGCCTCATCATGCTGTGAGTCCCGGAAATATTTACCATCTTCAGAAAACCTTTCCCTGGGACAAATAGCACAGTCCATCAACTTTCTGAGGCTGTTTCTATATTGCATTTTTTGCTATATTAATATATATTTCTAGGTTTCCCACTTTTTAAAAAAAACTGAATTGATTTACTTTGGCATCATGTAAGCACAATGCTTAAATTGATTAACAACAAATGGAGAAAAGCTGAGAAGCCCTGGATAGTGAGGAACGTTGCAAGACTTGGGTAATCTACCTCTATAGTGTATGTGGAATCTATACCCTGGTTCCCTTCCTACCTCCCCCATCCTAGAAAAGATCCTCATTGCCTGAGACCTGAATGATTCTGGAAGGTAACCAACTTCTCTTCAGCCTCCAGCTTTCCTCCATCTGGATTTCAGTACGCTCTTAATTAAAGCTTTCTTTTAAAAATCAAATTAGCCATTCACCACTCTACAGTGGGATGCATATTTATAGGGTCTCTTCCATGCTAGCCCTTTGCCTGGGGCACTCCATCCTGGACGGTTAATTAACTCCAGAAATGAATTACAAATTATTGAACTTCCCAGGGAGCCTACCCTGGAGCAAGGCCTCACTCTCAGCTGGTGCCACTTTCTGCCATTAACTCTGACTTCATTTGGAGCCTCTCTCTCTCTGATGTCCTACTAGCCCAGGCCCCGGGAGCCAGCAGGTAACACTATAAATATTGGATGAGTGAATAAACACATCCCACTACATGCAACACACAGTGAGGGAGGTTCCATTTTATTTGTGGAATTCTATATATAAAAACAAAAACGATAAGGAAGATTGGTCCTGTAGATGAGATTAAATAGATGAGATATGGTTTGTGGAGGGATGGGTTTTAACCAGGGTATGCATCAGAATCACCTGTGCAGCTTTTATTTTTTAATGCAAATATCTAGATACACTAGTAATGCTCCAGGTATACTAAAATAGAATGCCACGGGGTGGATTCCAGAAAGCGAATTTTTTTTAAACTTCATTGATGATTCTGGAATATACCTAGTTAAAAATCATTGGTCTTGGAGTGACTTCAGCAACTTGGCGGAGTGAGCTGTTCCCTGTGTCTCTCCCGCTTTGAACTACAACTAAAAAGACATTCATTGATCAGCAGAGGATACCCACACAGCTCATCAGGACACCTGAGAGACCCGAGCAGCAATACATCTGAAGGTGGATGGACGACCCCCCCCCAAGGAGGTGGTGGAGATAGGAGAGCACCCTCTGGACCCCACGTGGCCCAGCGCACATGTACGACTACTTTCATGGCTGGGGCGATTATAGCACCGCTGTGGCCCCGAGGGTGGGAGCGTGCCTCAGCGCAACTGTGACAACAGGTGACAGCAGCCCTGAGTCCCGTGTGATCACTTCCCCATCTAGTGGGAGAGCCCTCAGGGCCACACAGCCCACAGAAAATGGTGCAGGCTTGGACCCAGTAGGGAAGCCCCACCGACAAAGCACAAAGGCTAGTGTGACCTAGGAGCAGAGGGCAGCTGAGCAGCCACTTAGGCAAACAAGCTCTCAGCTGCCACAAATGCCCATAGTACTCTGCAGCCCTGAAGGGGGGAAGCATGTCTCAGCATGACTGTGGGAGCAGGCAGCAGCAGCCCTGAACCCCCCATATGATCACTCGTTCATCTAGTAGGAGAAACCACAATCCCACAGTGGTCCCAGGGAGTGACTTTGACTCAGTCCCAGAGGGGAGGTCCTGCCCACCAAGCACAAAGGCTGGTGAGACCTAGGAACAGAGGGCAGCTGATCTCCGAGTCCAGGCGAACAAGCTCCTAGCTGCCGTGAACACCCATAGTACAGCTGTGGCCCCGAAGGGGGGAGCACAACTCCATGGGTCTGGGGGAGCAGGTGGCAGTAGCCCTGAGCCCCCCACATGACTACTTTCCCATTCAGTGGGAGACCCCACAGGGCTGGTGCTATCCCAAGGAGTTACCCAGGCTCAGACAGGCACAGCTGACAGGTATCGCAGCAGTGGCCTCAGATTACACAGCTCCTGTCCCCCACCAAGTGGCAGCAGGTGGAACCTCCATCCAGAAACTATCACTATGTGCCAGCACAAATCCATTCCATCAAATGGTATAAAGAAATATCTTAATACTACAGACCAGAAGGAAAAAGACAAACACCCAGAAACCAATCCTGAAGGCACGGAAATCTATGATCTAAATGACAAAGAATTCAAGACAGCTATCATGAGAAAATTCAACAAGCTACAAGAGAATTCCGAAAGACAATTAAATGAAATCAGGAGCCAAATTACTGAACAGAGAGAATTCTTCACAAAAGAGATTGAAACTATAAAGAAAAACCAAACAGAATTGTTAGAAATGAAAAACACAATGGATGAGATAAAGAAAAATCTGGAGTCCTTAAACAGCAGAGCTGACAACATGGAGGATAGAATTAGCAATCTGGAGGACAGGAACACAGAAATGCTTCAGATGGAGGAGGAGAGAGAACTTAGACTAAAAAGAAATGAAGAAATTCTCTGAGAAATGTCTGACTCAATTAGGAAATGCAACATAAGGATTATAGGTATTCCAGAGGGAAAAGAGAGGGAAAAAGGAGCAGAGAGCTTGTTCAAAGAAATAATAACTGAGAACTTCCCAAACCTGGAGAAGGAGCTGGAATTACATGTAAAAGAATCCAGCAGGACTCCTAATTACATCAATGCAAAAAGACCTTCTCCAAGGCATATATTAGTAAAGCTGGCAAAAGGCAACAATAAAGAAAAAATATTAAGGGCAGCAAGGCAGAAGAGATTAACCTACAAAGGAAGCCCTATCAGGCTTTCAACAGATTTTTCAGCAGAAACTTTACAGGCTAGGAGAGAGTGGAATAATATATTCAAAATTTTGAAAGACAAAAACTTTCAGCCAAGAATACTATATCCAGTGAAAATATCCTTCAGATATAATGAAGAAATAAAAACTTTCCCAGGTAAACAAAAGCTGAGGTAGTTCATTGCCACAAGACCCTCCCTACAAGATTTGATCAAGAAAGCCCTCATACCTGAAAAAAAAAGACAGAAAGGGTTTACAAAGCCTTGAGCAAGCAGATAAATAGGCAGACAAAATCAGAAAACTTCAACTCTCTATCAGAACAGATTGCAAGCAATTATAATTCTCAAGACAAAGGGACAGAAAACATCAAAAATAAATATTATCACTTCATTTTAACCACAAATTCACAAAATATAATGGAATAAGTTGTGACAACAACAACTTAGACGGGGAAGAGGAAAGGGATGAAACCTGCTTAGACTAAGGGAACAAGAGGCTATCAGGGAATGGATTATCTCATCTACGAGATCTTTTATATAAACTGCATGGTAACCACTAAACAAAAAATCACAACAAAGACATGAATGATAAATAAAGAGAAAACTGAGAAAACCATCATAGAGAGCCACCAAACTGAATTAGCAGTCCAAAATACACAGGACGAGAAACAAAGGAAATACATAACAACTGAAAAACAAGAGATAAAATGGCAGCATTAAGCCCTCATATGTCAATAATAACTCTAAAGAGAAATGGATTTAATTCCCCAATCAAAAGACACAGAGTGGCTGGATGGATTTAAAAAGAAGACCCAACAATTTGCTGCCTCCAGGAAACGCATCTCAGCTCTAAAGACAAACACAGGCTCAGAGTGAAAGGATGGAAGACAATACTCCAAGCTAATAGTAAACAAAAGAAAGCAGGTGTTGCCGTACTTATATCAGACAAAATAGACTTCAAGATAAAAAAGGTAATGAGAGACAAAAAGGGGCAATATATAAAGATAAAAGGGACACGCCATCAAGAAGACATAACACTTATAAACATATATGCACCCAACACAGGAGCACCAAAGTACATAAAGCAACTAACAACAAACCTAAAAGGAGATATCAACAACACAATAATAGTAGGTGATTTTACACCCCACTTACATCAATGGATAGATAATCCAGACAGAAAGTCAATAAGAAAATAGTAGACTTAAATGAAAAACTAGACCAGATGGACTTAATAGATATATATAGAACACTCCATCCAAAAAGAGCAGAGTACACATTCTTCTCAAGCTCACATAGAACATTCTCAAGGATAGACCATATGTTGTGAAACAAGGCTAACCTCTATCAATTTAAGAAGATTGAAATCCTAACAAGCATCTTTTCCAACTATAATGCTATGAAACTAGAAATCAACTACAAGAAAAAAGCAGAGAAAGTGACAAAGATCTGGAGACTAAACAACATGCTATTGAACAACAAATGGATCATTGAAGAAATTAAAGGAGAAATTGAAGAGTATCTGGGGACAAATGAAAATGAAAATACACCATACCAACTCATATGGGGTGCAGCAAAAGCAGTCCTGAGAGGGAAATTCATAGCAATACAGGCCCACCTTAACAAACAAGAAAAATCCCAAATAAGCATTCTTAAACTACACCTAACAGAATTAGAAAAAGAAGAATAAAGAGAGCCCAAAGTCAGCAGAAGGAGGTAAATAATAAAAATTAGAGCAGAAATAAACAAAATTGAAACCAAAAAACAGTAGAAAGGATCAACAAAACAAAAAGCCGGTTCTTTGAGAAGATAAACAAAATTAACAAACCCTTAGCCAGACTCACCAAGAAAAAAAGAGAGAAGACTCAAATAAATAAAATTATAAGTGAAAGAGGAGAAATCACAATGGATACCATAGAAATACAAAGGATTATAGGAGAATACTATGAAAAACTATATGCCAACAAATTGGACAACCTAGAAGAAATAGATAAATTCTTAGACTCATACAACCTCCCAAAACTGAATCAAGAAGAAATAGAGAATCTGAATAGACCAATCACAAGTAAAGAGATTGAAATAGTAATCAAAAACCTCGCCAAAAATAAAAGCCCAGGACCAGATGGCTTCTCTGGATAATTTTACCAATCATTAAAGAAGATTTAATACCTATCCTTCTCAAACTATTCCAAAAAATAGAGGAAGATGGAACACCTCCTAACACATTCTATGAGGCCAACATCACCCTGATACCAAAGCCAGACAAGGACAATACAAACAAGGAAAATTACAGGCCAATGTCACTGATGAGCATAGATGCAAAAATCCTCAACAAAATATTGGCAAACCTAATACAGCAATACATTAGAAAGATTATACACCATGATCAAGTGGGATTTATACCAGGGACACAGGGATGGTTCAATATCCACTAATCAGTCAATGTGATACACCACATTAACAAAATGAGGAATAAAAACCACATGATTATCTCAATGGATGCAGAGAAATCATTTGACAAGATCCAACATCCATTTATGATAAAAACTCTCAACAAAATGGGTATAGAAGGAAAATACCTCAACATGATAAAAGCTATATATGACAAACCCACAGCCAACATTATACTCAACAGGAAGAAATTGAAAGCCATCCCTCTGAGAACAGGAAGAAGACAAGGGTGTCCACTCTTGCCACTCTTATTCAACATAGTACTGGAAGTTCTGGCCAAAGCAATTAGGCAAGAAAAATGAATAAAAGGAATCCCAATAGGCAATGAAGAAGTGAAACTCTCACTGTTTGCAGATGACGTGATTTTATATATAGGAAACCCTAAAGAATCCATCAGAAAACTAGTACAAATAATCAACAACTACAACAAAGTTGCAGGGTACAAAATCAACTTACAAAAATCAGTTTCTTTTCTCTTCTCTAACAACTAACTAACAGAAAGAGAACTCAAGAATACAATCCCATGTACGATCACAACAAAAAGAATAAAATATATAGTAATAAATTTAACCAAGGAGGTGAAAGACCTATACAATAAAAACTATAAGCGATTATTGAAAGAAATCGATGATGACGTAAAGAAACGGAGAGATATCCCATGCACATGGATTGGAAGAATAAACATAGTTAAAATATTTATACTACTTAAAGAAATCTACAGATTCAATGCAATTCCAATCAGAACCCCAATGACATTCTTCAAGGAAATAGAACAAAGAATACTAAAATTCATATAGGGCAACAAAAGACCCTGAATAGCTAAAGCAATCCTGAGAAAAAAGAACAAAGCTGGAGACATCACAATCCCTGACTTCAAAATATACTACAAAGCTATAATATTCAAAACAGCACGGTACCAATACAGAAACAGACATACAGATCAATGGAACAGAATTGAAAGTCCAGAAATAAAACCACACATATATGGACAGCTAATCTTCAACAAAGGAGCTAAGAACATAGAATGGAGAAAGGAAAGTCTCTTCAATAAATGGTGCTGGGAAAACTGGACAGCCGCATGCAAAAGAATAAAAGTAGGCCAATATCTTTTGCCATACACAAAAATGAACTCAAAATGGATCACAGACTTGAAGGTAAGTCCTGAAACTATAAAACTCCTAAAAGAAAATATAGGTAAAACACTCCTTGACATTGGTCTTAGAGGGATCTTTTCCAATCTCATGTCTACTCGGATAAGGGAAACAAAAGAAAAAATAAACAAGTGGGACTTCATCAGACTAACGAGCTTCTACAAGGCAAACAAAACCAGGATCAAAATGAAAACAGAACCCACCAGCTGGGAGAAAATATTTGCAAATCATATATCTGACAAGGGGTTAATCTCTATAATATACAAAGAACTTACACAACTGAACAAAAAAAAAACAAATAACCTGATCAAAAAATGGGAAGAGGATATGAACAGATATTTTTCCAAGGAAGATATACAGATGGTCAATAGGCATATGAAAAGATGTTCAACATCACTAATCATCAGGGAAATGCAAATCAAAACTACACTAAGATATCACCTTACAACCATGAGAATGGCTATAATCCCCAAGACATAAAATAACAAATGTTGGAGAGGATGTGGAGAAAAGGGAACCCTCATTCACTGATGGTAGGAATGCAAACTGGTGCAGCATCTATGGAAAACAGTATGGAGATTCCTCAAAAAATTAAAAATGGAAATACCTTATGATCCAGCTATCCCACTTTTGGGTATTTATCTGAAGAACTTGAAATCAGCAATCCAAAGAGGCTTATGCACGCCATGTTCATTGCAGCATTATATACTGTAGCCAAGAAGTGGAAGCAACCCAAGGGTCCATCAACAGATGATTGGATAAAGAAGATGTGGTATATATATATACAATGGAATACTACTCAGCCACAAAAAAAGATAAAATCGTCCCATTTGCAACAACATGGACGGACCTAGAGGGTATTATGTTAAGTGAAATAAGCCAGACAGAGAAAGACAAACATTGCATGACTTCACTCACATGTGGAATATAAACTAACACATGGACAGAGAGAACAGTTTGGTGGTTACCAGGGGGAAGGGAGTTGGGGGGTGGGCACAAGGGGTGAAGGGAGTCATTTATATGATGACTGAAAAATAACAATGTACAACTGGAATCTCACAATGTTATAAACTAGTATGACATCGTTTTTAAAAAATTAAAAATTAAAAAAAGAAGATTTTTAAGAAATACCAGAAGAAATTTTTAAAAAATCATTGATCTTAATGTTTTAAGAAATATATTTTCTATAGACATAATTTCCACCCTCTTGAGTGCCTTCGTTAGTGTCTCTGAGAAACCATGAGGTACATTAGAGCCATTTCACGTGGGGATGGAGTGCTTTTTAGGGAGTTTAGGACTGAAGTAACAAGGTCTCTGACTGTATTTGAAACTAGCGGACAGAACACGATTTTATACCATCAATCTTCTCACAACCCTTTGAGAAGTAATTGAAGCACATATTGTGAGTAAGTAATAAGTAAACAAACAAATGAAGCAAGATATTTAAAGGTACCCCCCAGGTGCAATACATGTGCAGTCCCATGCTGAAACACCAGAGGCAAATCTCAATTGATTTATCCCCAAAGCTACAAGTAGATGCAATACTCATGAACCTCTCAACACCACAGGTGTAAAAAGCTGGAAGGCGAGAGTGGAGACAGGAAGGAATTTGAAGAGAATTTCTTGGACATGAGCTACACTGTGAGTTTCACCCCAGGGGTGAGGGGTGGGGGTGCCTGCCCCTAGCCTAGAACTTTGTGAGAGAGTCCAGAGGGGTCACCAGAAAAGCTTGCCATGGACCCCTGTACCTGGGGTGCAGTGGAGGGGGCAGACACATGTCTTATCCCTCCTGAGACTCCTGAAATTCTGGAGACTGGCTGGCTGGATGCTCACAGAGGATTCTAAGAACATGTGGCCGTGTTAGGTTTGGCTGCCTCCCAAGCTCAAGAGAGAAAGGATGCGTGCACGTGGGTCTCCCTTAGACTTATCTGGGCAGGAGTGCGCTGGTGTAGAGCCTGCTTGTAAAGAGCAATCTGACTCTGTGTTTGGCGTCTGACTGCTGACTGCCCTCAAGCCTCACCCCACTCTTCCACTTGTGTCCCACACCTGGACGAGCTGATAGAAAGCCTAGGGGCTCCTTTCCTTGCTCTCTTAAGCCATTTGGGACCTTGCTTGAGAAGCCTGCTCTGGTCTCCCCAGAGACCTCAATTATGTAGGTTATAAACCTTTCCATACCCTCTTGGTGTATGTGTGGCATCGTCAATCTGGACATCCAAATCAAACATTTGGTGGGGCTCCATCTGCCCCAGCAGGGGACCTTGACACTGGTTGAGATGCCTGGGCCAACTGCCATTGGCAGAGGTAAGCCACAGGGATCGAGTGTTCCTGGAGTCTGCAGAAAGAGTCAGTGATGAGCTGTGGGAAGGGACCTCACCAGTACTGAGGGAATTACTCAGCAAGGAAACAATCTCTGAACAAAGCAACTCACTGGAGAAAGATATTAGCTTTACACATTGTGCAGGCTCCGAGGATATGACGGCAGCCTTCAGCAGCACCTGGGAAGAGAGATTTTTCCTGCCATCCTTTATCACTCTTGTCTCCCCACTCTCAAGGTCCAGAGGGGCCATGCCAAAAGTTTCAGAAATAAATGAGGAAGGAGAATCATGGAGAAGAGAATCCATCCAAACCCCTTTCCCAAGCTGAAGGCTTTCTGTGCACTAACACCTAGTACGGAAACACCTGTACCTTCTAATGGAGGTGGGGGCTGAGACTCTTACATGCGACTTATCCTTCCCAGTACAAAATTGATCCTATGACTTAAAGTGACTGTGTGATTTTTTTAATACCTAAGACTGACTGGAAATATGCAATGGCCTGAATTTTCCTCCAAGGGCAAGGGGAAACAGGAAAAGCTGAAGTGGTACAGGGAGAACAAATTAAATTGTCCCATTGATCATGTTTCCTCCAATTACAATAATAAATAACCACTACCAGCTCCACTCACCAAAAGGAAAAAGAAAACAGTTCATGGAAGTTCCACTGGCCGGCTGGACTCTGACAACAACAGACTATAGGTATCTGTCTAGAAAGTGTACAGACCCCTCAGAAGGCTCTAGAACTAAGGGCCCCTTGCTTTCTGGTCTAACCACAGTCTGTGAAGTGATTCTGGAGGGACACTTCCAGATCATTGCAGACCACTCAGCACATACAGTTACCTGACTTCACCTATCCATCAATTTAGGACACCCCTTGGAGATACCCAAGCTTACATTACATGAGTTTAGTTGTCCAAATGTGTATAAAAATGTATCCTGGAATTAGGGAGAGAGAGTTCATTGATGGATTTGGCAAAGCCTCAGATAAGCTAGTTAATTTGGTGGTTTTGTCCAGCATCCACTGACCCGACATCTCTAAGGCTTGCAGTGGACCTCAAGGGTCTATGTGCCATCCCCTTCAACCACCCTCTGCCATCAACTCATCCTGCCTGTGGCTGAACATCATGCCTCTCCACACAGCCCGTTCTGACTTGGGTAAAGCCAATCTGTTCATTCTCCCTCCTATGAAGCAAAATTCACCCTCCATCTTGCACCTACTAACTCTGGTTCTAACCCTCCAGTCACAGGTAACAAACCTGATTTTCCTTCCTCAAGGAAGCTCTAGCTGTTTGAAAGCACATATCACCCCTCAATGAGTCTTTCATTCTTCGTCATATGACCTGGGTTTATCTTTCTCACTAACCAGAGACCTTCCTCTCATATGCTCCAGTTTCTCTGAGCCTGAGTAAAGTATGGAGCCAAGCCATGAGTGCCATGCTCCAGACACAGGGTGAGGGCTTCAGCCAAGAACAGGGAGAATTGATCCCAATTCCTCCTTCTTCTAAGAATCAGTATCTGTCAATGGAACAGGCATGTACACGTGTGATATTGTGTAGTGATTTGTGAATTACAAAACACTTTTCCATATGCTGTCTAGCATTTATAGCAGCGAAATCAACACAGCAGACTCACTTCAAAAAACGCTAATAATTAGAACCTCTAGTCTTTTTCGTAGAGGTTGATACTGAAAAACTTCTTCCCTTTCCCTATTTGCACAGAGAGTTTTAGGACGTGAGTGCATCTTCGTTAAGAAGTTAACCCTGTTACATTTCATTTTGCAAGGTTCTGAGCATCATTTGAGCTTGTCATGATTCTCACAGCCATCCCATCTTTCAATTCTGCATGAATTTGAATCACTGAGAGACAGCAGAGTCCTATAGTTAAGGCTCTACTGCAGTGGAATCAGAAAAACTGGGTCCAAATAGTGGCTCCCACCCATTACAATCTTAGGTATATTTCGGTTCTTTGCCTCTACTTGCTTCTGTGATAATGGGCTCATTGTAAGACCTATCTCCTGTGGATATTAACTGAGATCATCCGTGCAATGTTTAGCACAAAGTCTGACGGATAGTTAGCACTCATTCATGGTTACTTGTATTTACTATAGTTGCTGATGATGATATTTTGGATGTCGTTGATTTCCATTTCCAGAGTATTGGTTGACAATATTGAAGACAAACACCGCAGCACACCAAGAGAAAACTCCTCCATGGAGACATCAACTCATTTATCAGTCATTTAACGTAAATAACTTCCCCAATTCATTTTGAATATGACCCATATTTTCATATTTCTCTAATCTACAAGCCTAGTAATGTTTTCTTTTTCAACCTTTTGAAAAATTTTAAATTATTTTGTTTTCATCATAGACTCATAACCTACTAATGAAATCCTGAAATAAAGTTGTTCTGCAAATTAGTTTTTCATGATGACAATTGAAATGGAGCTTCAGCCAGTTATCAATTATCTGGTCCAAAATGTCTTTGTCAAAACATGAATGTGTGAATGAACGAAGGGAAAAAGAACTCATTCTTCATTCTAGCCTGTCATTAGTCTGGACAAGCAATTGAGTGTATTCTTCCTGGCTGGAATGACGACTCAAAAATCCCTGTCCACACACTGGAGATCAAAAAAGAAATTTAAAAAATTATGGTGGACTTAATGAGGTTAAACTGATATACAAAGTGTCTGATAAGGAATATAATTAGGAATTCCTTCAACTCAAAAAAGGAGAACTAGATGGGAAATGAGGACGTGAACTTGCTTACGGTGCTCTTAGGCAGGAAACAACTACTAACCACACGAACACAGAAAAAGGACAACCGCAGGCAAAACCAACACCAGCATGCAGAGCGGAGGGTGCCTCAGGTAGCAGTGTGCATTCTCAGTGTAGCTAACACAAGGAAGCCAGACAGCTCATTCTGCAGCCAGGATGCTAACCATCTAATTCTAGAAAACTAGCAAAGCTCTGACACAGCTAGCATTACGCACAGCATTTACCAGAAACAGCAGGGGAATTCTGATCCTAAAGTTGAACTAGATATGTTTTCCCTTTATTTTACCAGAAATTCTGATTTCTCTCTTTGTTCCTCGCTGCACAGCTGATGTGGACAATAGTGTCTAGACTGCATGACATAAACAATTGTAGTAAAATTACTTTTAAAGTCTGTTTCAGAATACAGACTTCACTGTTGACTTCTGTTGGTATTTATGTCACCATCATTTCTTACAATTGCTCTTCCCGGCCCCTCAAGCCCAGAGGTCATAATGGGTCCCCACTGTTGTTGCTCCAGAGTATGGCTCTGACCCCAAGGGTCTCCTTTAGCTTACCCATAGCTTTGTAAATAGATACCGTACGAAAGTGTCCTCAATTACTCCATCTGAGCCTGTCATCTGTTTCCTTCTAAGACTGACTGATACAGCTTCCCTTTCTTTTTCTTTTAATAATATGGAATAAGGAAAGAGGAGTAACAGAATAATTTTAAGGCATTTAAAGACTCAGTTTCTTTAGGAACCTTAATATGTGGGTTTACTCAATAAAGATGACTGTAATCATTATACGGAGGACATATTGGATTGTGGCTTAATTATTCTGCTCCCACTACTGCATATAAAATCACATATTTGATAATAATAGGTAGCATTCTTTCACAGCCAAAGTGTCAGAAATTTGAGGCAGATGATTTAAATCAAATAGTTATATTGTGTTCAAGAATGAGAGGTAGAAAACTTAAGATATCTAATAACTACTCTGGAAAATGGATGCAGAGGGAAGTATTGCAGGTATCTAAAAGGAAATCTATGCTTGAATGAAGTCTGTTTAGTTAATAGTAACGTATCCATGTTGGTTTCTTAGGTTTGACAGATGTACCATGGAAATGTGAGATGATGATGTTAATGATGTCAATATGAGATGATAATGTTAATTAGGGGAAACTAAAACTGAGTGAAGGATATCCAGGGGAACCCTGTACACTATCTTTACAACTTTTCTGTAAATCAACAATTAATTCAAATTTTAAAAGTTTGTTTATTAAAAAGACTAAGCCTATGGAAACGCAAAACTATTTTAACGATTTTCATTATAAATTGTTTAACATATATCTCACACATTGATGTCTGAGAAATCAGAGTGTTCTGATCCAAATTTAATTTTCAGAAAGGTCATTCTTAAAAGCATGCTTCTTATAAACATCCACCAATCTTTTTTTTTTCATACTTTATTTTTAGACTACTTTATAGGTTTTAGACAATAGAAATGTATTACTCTTGTAAGAAAATAATGATGTTGTATTTTATGATAAAATCCATTTCAGTTTTAGTTTAATAAAAAGAAATAGCTCTGGTGGATAAATGGGTGTCCATCACTGGGCATACCTTCACCCCTATCAGCTCTTTCATCCTGTTACCAAACCAAGTGGGTTCACTTCCTGGCAGAGTTAAAATCAGACTGTGGACAAGAAGTAGCTGTCACACAAAGTAGAACTTGTTTGAAGCAAATAGGAGACCACTTGGAATCATTTCCAAAGTCGTGGCTGTCCGGGAACAAAGGAAAGCAGGGACGTTCTATTTCGGATGGGGAATAAATATTCAAGAGGGAGGGGTGGGCATTCGCTCAGTTGGAAAACATGCTTCTACGTACACTACAGGTTATGGTAATATGGCCTAAGCTCCTCCTGGAGAGATCTTAGCATTAAAAGTGAGGCAAAGGTTCATAGGCATTGCTATTGTGGTGGCGCTAGGTCTGGTTCAGGGTGGTTGGTGATTGCATCTCTTAAACAGTTAAATGTTTCCAAACCCACCCTTGAGTTCCTTGGGGCAATTAGTCGGTGCCAATCCTACACTCGAAGGTCATCATGTGTTGCCAGAAAGTCCCTTCTCAGGCATGGAGTTCTCAGTTTCCACTTCAGAGGCCAAAGCTTCTGAGGAACAGACTGTTCCCAACACTAAAGGGAATCAGATCTCCCTTTTCTTCCACACACCTGAGTCCCATAAAGTCTTTTCCTTAGGCCACTGATAAAAACATGAAACCACCTTTTATGAGGATGGATAGAATGGTGTCCTCAGCCTTGCCCTGGCAGCTGGCATTTTAGTTTTTCCCACTCCCCCTGTTTGTTTTTGCCCTCTGCCCAGAAAGCCAAACACCAAGATGACAAGATTGCAGCAGAGAAAGGGTTTAATCACAAGGCAGCAAAGTGAGGAAAACGGGAGAACAAGTCTCACATCTGCCTCTCCGATAATGGGAACTCAGGGATATTTATGGGGTAGGGGGCAAGGTGGTCTGAAGTGTGGAGATAGATGATTGGAGGTGAGGAGAGGTGAGGTAATTGATGATCTGCACAAGTGTAGTCAGGCTTCATGCCTCTTCATAGGACGCATGTTCACAAAATGGCAGCATTAGCATGACCTGAGGGTGGAGTTTTTAGCCTTTTGACGTCAAAGCGTCGCTTATCGGACATCTGCGTGGGCCCAGTTGATGGGTTGGCGGTCTCAACCGAGCTGAAGTGGACAAGGCTTTCTAATTCCTGAAAAACAGCTCAAATACCCATTACCATGGTGACCCAGGCTCCAGAGAGATGTGATCTATAGGAAGCTAGTGGGAGTCAGATAGCATATTGCCTACGCAGCACAGTTAACAATGGTGGGTAAGCTATAACCAGTAATTGCAACAAGGAAAAAAATCTTTAGTTCCTAGCTACTTAATCATCAATGGCTAACTGTTTGCAGGTTTCACCCCCTCCAACACACACAGCTTTTCTCACAACTCCATGTTCTATGTTGTAACAGAAAACACACTTGGAGCAGAGCTTCCCGACAGGGTGCAGCTCCTGTACAGCCCCTGTACAGACATACCTAAAGAGTGATCCAGTCAGCCCATAGGGAAACCGGGGGAGGTCTCATGGGGTCCCCAGGTCTGTGGCCAACCTCAAAGAGCCTTATCCCTCAAAGAGCCTTATCTCATTCACCTCAGGTTATCATACAAATACTATCATTTCTATATCTACTATGATCTAAAAAATGTTGGGATCTTCCAGCTAAGATGGCCCCATGAGGGTCCGTTGTGGTTGGGGAGCTACCTGTCTGCACACTGACTGCCCCCAGGCCACCATGTTCCTCCTGCAGCCAGGTGTGGCTCTCCTCTGCAGGCAACTCTGTGCTACCTCAGCGTCCACTGAAAGCCACCACTTCCTCTCTCTGCTTCAGAGTCACAAGAACAACTCCAGTCCCAACACCACTGCTTACCAATTGTGTGGTCCTGAGCCTCAGTTTCCTCAACTGGAAGGACAGAAATACCAACATCTACTCTCAAAATGTTGTGCAGATTAAATGAACAAGGGAGGTGAATGCAGCCAGCACAGCACCAGTACGTGCAGATCTTCAATAGACATGCATTCTCTTTCCCCTTCCCTTGCTCTCTTCTTCTTCCTCTCCTCCTGCTAGTTTTCATTTCTTTTACTCAACAGTGTTTTTCAGCTTTGGTGTTAGTAGACATTTTAGCGATTTCTAGCCAACAAGAATGCTGGCGAGTGAGCTGACCAGTCACACTACGACATCTTTGTTCTCCACATTTTAGGTTTTTCCTTAGATCATTTAGCCATTTCTCGCACAGCCCACATGATACCAAGAGTTGAACGGTCAATTAATATTTCCCGCACTGCATTATATTCCATGCGGTCTTAATAGATATCCCAATCAAAAACAGGGTGGGGATTCTGTGGTTAAACAAATTTGTTAAATGCTGTGTTAATCCAAAATAAAGAGATTTCTTTCCTGTAGAAATTCCTGGAACTTCACTAGGCTAAAACACACTGTGAGTCACCAAGATGGGGCCACAGTTCCACGGAAAATAGGTTTAAAAGCACTGGGTTAAATATTGCCATTGCATTTCTCAAAAAAGTTAAAAATAGAATTACCATATGATCCAGCAATCCCACTTCTAGAAATACACCCAAAACAATTGAAAGCAGGGATTTGAGCAGATATTTGTACACCCATGTTCATAGCAGCAATATTCACAAAAGCCAAACGTGGAAGCAACCCAAGTGTCGGTTGACTGATGAATGGATAAACAAAATGTAATGTATTCATACAACGGAATACTATTTTCTTAAAAAGGAACGAAATTCTGATACATGCTGCAGCATGAATGAACCTTGAAAACTTGATGCTAAGTGAAATAAGCCAGTCATAAAAGGATAAATATTGTATGACCCCACTTATACGAGGTTTCTAGAGGAGTCAAATTCATAGAGACAGAAAGTGGAATGGTGGTTGCCAGGGGCCCTGGGGAAGGGAGTGTGGAAACATATTGCTTAAGGGGTACAGAGTTTCAGTTTGGAAAGATGAAAAGTTTTGGACATGGATGGTGGTGATGGTTGCAAAACAATGTAAATGTTCTTAGTACCACTGAATTGTACACTTTAAAATGGTAGAAGGTAAATTTTACGTTATGTATATTTTACCACAATGAAAATATATAAATAAACAAAAAACATTGCCATTACATATTAGTGTTTCAGGGAATTGTGCAGGAAATATTATGATCTCATACAACTGAGTATCAGAAGTCATATTCCACTTTCCTCTTTCCAACAAAGGAAGCAGAATGCAACTCCTTCTGTCTTAGCAGAAAACTCAAAAAAGCACAACCAGTCGAGGAAACAAGGATATAGAACGGAATGCTTAGGGTAATGAGAGAAAGCTCAAACATCATGCATGCATTCCCATTGTCCACTGGTGGTGGTCATTATTGCTTTTCACTAGGTAATCCCAGCCCTCTGATTTCTGCATACATGACTGACTGCATTTTTCTGCCTCATCTTGAAATTACACGTGGTCATGTGACTTGCAGTAAAGCCATGTGTCACTTTCAGGTGGAAGCTTTAAGAACCAGTGTGTACTGGAGTAGGGTGGACTCCTACAGGTCTCTCTTTGGACAGAGGTGGGGATGCTCCATCTGCTTCCTCCATGGCCTGGTTTGGTTCCTATGGAGATCACTCTTGTTATGTGTCAGAGATTTGCTCACTCTAGTGATGTCAGAGAGCAAGGACAGAGCCTGGACATCTAGACACAGAGATGGGATTTGGGGGGTCAGGGGTCTTTCTGGACTGTCAGTTATGCCCCATCTGAATTCCTGAGAGCTTGGTGATCCATCTCCAACATGCAGAGTCCCCAAGGGCAAGAAGGGCCCAAAGACAGTGGAAACATTGTTATGGGTTGAATTGTGTCACCTGCTAACCCCATTTCATATATTGACATTCTAATTCCGGGACCTCTGAATGGGTCCTTATTTGGAAACAGTGTTACCGCATACGTGATTAGTAAAGATGAGATCATAATGAAGTAGGGTGGACCCCTAATCCAATTAATTTGACTGGTGTCCGTATAAAAAGACACCACTCACAAGAGGACACTCACAAGAGGGAACACCATGTGAAGATGGATGCAGAATCTACAAGCAAAGAACCGGAAGCTACAAAAGAGACATGGAACAGATTCTCCTTCACAGCCCACAATAAAAGAAACCCTAGTGACACTTTGATCTCAGTCTTTTAACCCCAGAACTGTGAGACATTAAATCTTTATTATCGGCCCCGCCCCCCCAAAAAAAAGAACCAGTGTGCAATTTGCAACGTTTCCTTTTTTCTGCCTAAGCAATTGTGGAAGCAGAGAACTGGAGCCTCCACAGCCAGCATGTCTCCATGAAAGTAGTGTGCACAGAGGCCCCCACTGGACTGCAATGAGCATGCAGTATGAGCAAGAAATAAACCTGTGTTGTTTCAGTCTCTGAGATCTTGGAGTTGTTTGTTATTGCAGCATAGCCTAGCCTAACTTGACTGATCTATTACTAAAGCTGTATCTGCTATCCAGCATTTGGCAGTGTCTCAAAGGGAAGCAAAACCTTCAGTAGAAGATGATTGTCAAAGAAGAGATTAGGCTTCTAGCATTTGAGATACAAAATCTGAAAACTCTCTGCAATTATTCCTAAGGGTCACGAAGGAAGAAACAACCAATTCTAAGCTGAACATTCTCAGGCAAGAATGGCATGTGAACAGAAGAGGACCCCCAGAACAGTACCCATGGACAAGAGACATTTAGACTTGACTAGAATAAAGGCTAGTTCCTCACTCTTGCTAATTGTGGTTAACCTAGGATTTCCTGCTCCCAAAGTGAGACCAGAGACAAAATGAGACAGTTGGGTCAAGGGGATTTTTTCAGCTCTCCTCTCTCTTCCCCACATATCCAAATCATACTCCATATGCTTCCAAAGTCACCCCATACATAAGGTTGGCACCATCCCTATACTTCATATTCCACCTAGAGTTCTGTTATGACATCCCAAAATGCTTAGGAACGTTTCCTGTACGCTGTCTCATAAGGCTGAGTGTTTCTACATATGACATCATGTTCATGATGAGGATGATGATCATGACAAACCCTTAAATGATTTTAGACTGTGAATACCAGGTGATTAAGTATTGTCTCATGCCCAGATAGAGGCATCTAGTAAATGTTATTGAACGAATTACAGATGGTACCTTATTCAAGGAATTGAGGTGGGATATAGAATGGAATTGTCCTTTTATTCCCCATGGGCTCATTAATGTAGCCTGCTGACATTGGAAGCTCCAGCTACAAAATCATAAATGCTGTAACTATTTATATCCATTAATCAACAGAGGTAGGAAACCTGAAATATTAGGTTGAATCATACAAAATTGTCAATGTTCATCATTTCTGACCTACATAAATGATAATTTTTACAGTTCAGCCTAACAGTCAATCAAAATGATTCACCCAGTGGGTTTGGAAACCATTCCTGGTGGCTCCAGTTCTAACCAGTTGTTGTCATAGTCGATACTCAGGAGGCTCCCAGGGGCTACGCTGAGCCACACGCTGTGGGATGAGTGACTAAACCCCTGGCCCTTCTCCAGCATCTGTGTGCATCCTGTGGGTTTTGTCTAAGGTCTCTCCATCCCTCCTCCAGCCACAGATCAGGCTGCTGGAAAGAAAAAGCAGCCCCTCCTCCCAGAAGGACTGGTGACCGCGCAACCGGAGGCCCAAGGAAATTTGTAAGAAAGAAGAAACACACTGCTTAGGTACAATAAAAGTGAACAGAAAGCGAAGAATAAGCGGAAAAGCAGACTGTTGGGTTCACAGCTAACATCACCGAGTGCTGACAAACTGCTGTACAAACAGAAACTCAGTCAATCCTCCCACAGCCCCTTAGAAGCCTCACTCTAAAACACAAACTCCTATCTGGGCTATAAAGAGGATCATTTCCAATACCTGAGGATGGGCTATCTATCTTTCCCAAGAAGAGAAAAGAAAATCTAAATCAAAGAAATGTTGTTTAGTCACTAAAAATATCACATGGCCATTTTATTTACTTCCTCCGAAAAAAGAGCAGGTAGTTAATTCCCGGTGTAGCCTGAACATATGTAATGGTTTTAATGTGCCTCTTTGACAGTCTCATAGTGTACTGAATTCTAACATCTGTAAAAAAGCCCCTCTGGCCATTTTGTGATCTGGCTTTCTCGCCATAATTAACAGCAGTTTCCCCTCCTCCTGATTCTCCTTCTACGTGGATTTAATAACAGTGTTTGATGTTGTCATGTGCATTGTTCGTCATTATGTCTCATTTTCCAGGCAATCTGTCATGTGCATTGTTCATCGTCCCATCATCGGAGAAAGACAGTAGGTCTTTCGAGTAGTTAATCTTGCGCAAGAGGGCAATCGATTTACGATCTGGATCAAAATTGTTTGGCTCCTTCCTACAATCAGTCAAATGATGACAAAGTATTTTCCCATCTGTGTTCTAAAAGAGAATTGTTTTCTGCTTTTTCCAATCATATCTCCCTCGACATCTCCATGTGAAATTGACTTCAGCCACAGTTGTCTATTTCCTGATTCCCAAAACCCCAGTGTTTCCTGGGGCTCCCTCCCTCTTCTCCAGTCCCATTCTCCTCCACATTTCAGCCCTGCCTCAGGGGCTATTTCAGCCCTGAGTCATATCTGAATTCCTATGGTGACTACTAGTTTATGCCCCTGTACTATCTTTTCCTGTGTTATCTGGAACACTTACTAAAACCTTATACTCATTTACCTTTTTCTGTGTTCCTGTGCTGAAATTTGCACTCAGACTGTGAACTTGCTGAGGCAAGGGTTGGGGTCACTTTGCGCGTCCCGGAGTACTTAGTACACTACCTTACCTGTAGAGGTGGGTCATGAGATTGCTCATTTATGGATTTGTTCCTCATCTTTGGCTCCTTTCTGTCTCAGTGCCCCCTAGTCCTCTCAATGGAGTAATAGCACAATCTGTTCCCACAGTAATAGCACCCCATATCCAGTCCATCAGCAAAGCCTCCCCACTGTACTATGAAATAAACCTAGAATCCTACTTACCTCCTCCACCGCCACCCTGGTCCAGCCACCACCATCTCTGCGCCTGGATTAGTGTAACAATTTCCTCACTGGGATCCTTGTACCCTGTTTGCATCCCTGTGGAAGGTTCTCAAGAAAGCAGCTATAGCAGTCCTTTTTGTGTTTTTTTTTTTTCTTTTAACAGCTTTATGGAGATATAACTCACATACCATACGACTCACCCATTTAAAGCGTACAGTTCAATGGTTTTTAGTGCAATTCACAGAGCTGTGCAACCACCATCACAATCAATTTTAGAACATTTTCATTATCCCAAAAAGAAACACCACACCCCACAGCCATTAACCCCTTTCTTCCCCAAGCACTGATCTGCTTTCTGTCTCTGGATTTGCCTGTTCTGGACATTTCATATAAATGGAATCATATGATATGTGACCTTTTGTGTCTGGCTTCTTTCACTTAGTATAATGTCTTCAAGGTTCATCCATGTTGCAGCATTTATCAGTTCCTGATTACTTTTTATTGACAATTAATATTCCATTTTATGGATATACCACATTTTATTTATCCATTCATCAGTTGATGGACATTTGTGTTGTTACTCCTTCTTGACTATTGTGAATAATACTTCTGTGAACATTTGTGGTCAAGTTTCTGTGTGGGCATATGTTCTTATTTCTCCTGAGTATGTACCTGGGAGTATAATCTTTGGATCATTCTGTAATTCTATGTTTAACCTTTTAAGGAACTTCCAGACTGTTTGCTAAAGCAGCTGCCCCATTGTGCATTCTCACCAGCAATCTATGAGAGTCCCAACTTCTCCACATAGCTGTCAACACCTGTTATTATCTGTCTTTCTCATTATAGCCATCCTAGTGGATGTGAAGTAGAATCTCATTGTGGTTTTGATTTGTTAATCAAATGTTAATTTGTGGTTAATGATGTTGAGCATTAGCCATTAGGGAAATGCAACGTGTATTAGCCATTTGTACATCTTTTTTGGAGAAATATCTATTCCAATCCTTTACCCAATTTAATGGGGTTATCTTTTCATTATTGACTTACAAGAGTTCTTTATATATCCTAGCTATAAGTCACTTATCAGATATATGGTTTGTAAATATTTTTGCCCATTCTGTTTTTCATAATCCATGTAAACGTGTTTGTCACTCCACTGGCACTCCTTCTCACTAGAGAAGGCGGGGATGAGAACTTAGATTTGATGAGCACCAATCTGACCTGCCCCCTCCCCATTACCAATCTGACCTCATCTCTTACTACCCAGCTCACTGTCTCCGCTCCAACCATGTAGGCCTCCTGGAAAGCTCTCCTGCCTCTGGGCCTTTGCATCTGCTATTGCTTCTTCCCCCAGATATCCACATGTCTCCCTCCTCTCCTCCAGTGTCTCAGAGGAGCCTTCCCTGCCCGCCCTATTTAACTGGCAACCACACCTCTACCCTGGAGCTCCTCATCCCCACCTTGCTTTGTCTCTCTCTGTGGAGCTCATCACCCCGACATACTACATGTTATCCTTATTTATCGGTCCATTTCTTGTCTCCCCCAACCAGGCTATAACTCCATCAAGTTGTGGTTTTATCTCCATCAAGCTGTACCCTCATCACCTACCACAGGCTCATAGGATTTGAAGTAATAATTGTGCTCCTAAAAACCTACAAGGGAATCAAATTTCCAATATTCAAAAGATATTTTAAATTCAATCAACGGCACATTTCCTAAAGTAAATATGTCCTTCTCAAGACACGCCCTTAGAAAAAAACGTTCTTCCAGATCTGCCTGTTTTATATTTTTTCATAGCATTTTTTCTCGCTTTGTCTTCCACCAAGTGCCAATTATAACAATCCAAAAAAAGGAGGAAGAAAATGAACACATAAGACAGAAAAGGAGTCTTAATTTTCCCTCACACTGTAGAAGGGAAGGATGGTGTTAAACTCTCGGCCAATCCAGAAAACCAATTACGAAACTACACATAAATGGTTTTCTGCCACGTGGTTCAGAAGCACCTCTGTGTGTTTGCTCACTGAACTAATGAGGTGTTTTTCTTTCCGTAATTTGGAAACAAAATCAATAAACCCATGTTATCTTCTCAATTTACTTATGTTGCTTTCTGCCATCATTTATAATGAACCCAGCAACTGGATTAATTCTGTAATTTTATGGTAGATTGACAGCTGCAATCCTTTGACTAGGACACCAGCCATTTCCCTCCAAACACCCAGCAACCCGCAGGTAAGCCCACATCTTCTCTCACCATTCTTTGATCTATCTTGGTCTTATTCTCCAAGATTCTCTCTCTAACTCTACAACAAAACCTCACATGACTTCATCCACCTCCTCTTTTCCAGGGGCACTTGAGAAATCCTTCAAGTCACCACCTCCACTGCGATCTCCTGGTCCAAGATGTCATTGCTTCTTGCTGGATTATTGCAACATCCTCCTAACTGGTCTTCATGCTTCCCTCTTCATCCTGAGGACCAGTGAACAAGCAACTCTACTTCCCACAAAATAGTCAGAATGATCCTTTTAACACCCAATCATACCATGTCATGTCGCTCCACTGCCCCAAACTCTCCACGCCTCTCCATTTCATTTAAAGAAAAAGGCATCACACTTATAGCAGCTGTGCTTGCCCACCCACTCACATCCAGCCGCTCTGGTCTTGCTGCCCCTGGGATGTGCTAGGCACAGTCCAATCTCAGGGCCATTGCTTTTGCTGTCCTTTTGTCCAGAACATTCTTGTTACAGATATCTGTCTGACTCTCTCCCATACCTCCTTCAGGTCTTCATTCAAATTATACCTTTTTCAGTGAGGGCTTCCTTGATAGTCATTATTTAAAATTGCAATATCTCCCCTGAGCCCATACCCCTTCCTAAGTTATTACATATTCTACTTATGTAATTAATAGCCTGTGTCCTCCTCCCCAGTGGCTTGCAGGGTACATGAGGGCAGGACTTTTTATCTATTTTGTTTACTACTGTTTCCCAGTGCCTGATACACGGTAGACTCAATATCTGTTGAATGAATTCATTACATGAATGACCACATGTTGGCTGCCAACATGGATAACCGTTATAACGGCTCCTGAATAGCTTTTCCAGCACCGTAGAGGAGGACGCATTCTCATTTCTCTTTGGTATGCCTAGAAGTGAATTGTTAGATCATACGGTAATTCTATGTTTAACCTTTTGAAGAACTTCTAGACTATTTTCTAAGGCAGCTGCATCATTTTACATTCCCACCAGCAATCAATGAGGGTCCCAATTTATCCACATCCTTGCCAATATTTGTTACCATTTATCTTTTTGATTATAGCATGCTAGTGGGTATGAAGTCGTATTTCATTGTGGTTTTGATTTGCATTTAACTATGAACAGCATCTGTCAGGTAGTCATTGAAGGGACATAGGGGCATAATTGGAACAGCCTTTAGGATACTGGGCTCACCTCCAACAGACCCTCAGCCAGAGAGAAGCATAAGGAAAGTTGGCCATGGAGGGGCCAGAATGTAGCCCCTGGTTCTCTTCCCCAGCATCATCAGAAAACACCGGTGGGACATAAAGAAGACCGAACTAGGGTGACAGGACCACACTCCAATTCTTTCTGGCTTCACCTTTAGCAGGAGAGTGGGTTGAATGTACAGGTTTATTAAGGGTCTTGCAGGAAACAATTCCCATTTGAATGGTGGGAACGATGAAAGATTTATTGGAGACATCCTTCTTACAAATATTTTGAAAATATCTAAGTCTATAAAAGTCCACTTTCTTAACTGTATTTCGGCCTCGCCAATCCTCTCATCTTTTAGAAGTTATCTTCAATGAGTGTTGAGAGGCCTATACTGGGCTTCAAAATTAAGATGATAAGGGATTGAAATTAAAACAGCGTGGGTTAATATTCCTATCGTACATACCTCAGTGCTGGAGGGTGTTACAGCCAGCCCCTTGCCCCACAGTTGCTTAACTATTAAAACAAATCACCAGGATTACCTACAATCCCTGTTGGTTAAAGAAAATTTTGCCTTCACCTTTCTGCTTGATAGGTGGCATTTATATCCTTCTGCTCCATTGATACTAGACCTTGGGGAAGGACCCTGCAGCCACAATGGTATAATGACTGTCCCAAAAGGAGAGTTCCCTGACAGAACAGCTGCTATCATAACAGTCAGTGACAGACCCCTCCCAACTCTCCCTTAGCCTCCCGGCCACCCTCTGACAGAAGACAGGAACTGAGAAAGGGGAGTGAACTGTAAGAATGAGAGTGAGCATTATGTCTTACTTGACACTTGTCGCGAAGGCCAGTACAATCTGCTAAGGTTCTGTGAGCCAGACCAGCATGACAACGCCCCTGGACCCTCATAACTCTGCCTGCCTGTCCTTTCATTACACCTCGCTGAGTCTTTATCTCACTGTACCTGGGCCAGCATCTTCTCCCTATAGCAAGCTTGGAAGCTCTTCAGGGTTTTCTTATCATTCTGACATCTTGTCGTTCTCTGTTTTTTCCTTCAGAGTGCCCACCAGGCCCAGCGCCAGCTTCCCAGTGGATGCCCAGCAAACCCTTAATGAATTAAACCCACCATCTGCCTCCCCTTGCACATCCCCTACTCCTTCAGACTCACCCATGACATGTCATAGAAATATGTGGGGATATACGTAGAGTTGGGAGCAGCTTCTTTTCAAATGAAGCATATAAAACCAATGGGAAGCTGAAACAGTGGATCATTCCATTTGGGATGGGCTGTAGTCTGATTTCCACTAAGCTTGGGTGCTCGGCTGGTTTCCATGTGGCTGTTTTCCAGACACCTCTAAACATCCCTCCACTTCCAGACAGCAATACAAGGTAAGTCCCCATCTTCTTGCCTTTAAAGAATCTGAGATTCACAGAAGACACATTATTGGCTTAATCTCAAAAGATAGCTTGGTTTTGAGGCTGGCACAGGTTTTTAACCTCCCGTTTCAGGCCTAGCTCCCTGAGCCACACTAATTTTTAAATATTTATTATTTTTTTAAACAGTCCTATCATCCCATTTAAAAGTCTAGCTTGGTACTCAACAACAAAAAATCAAATAAACAACTCAATTCAAAAATGGGCAAAGGACTTGGAAAGACATTTCTCCAAAGAAGATATACAAATGACCAACAAGCACACAAAAAGATGCCCAATATCATTAATCATTAGGGAAATGCAAATCTAAACCACAGTGAGATACCACCTCACATCCGTTGAGATGGCTGCTATTAAAAAAAATCAGAAAATAACAAGTATTGGCGAGGATGTGGAGAAACCGGAACACTTGTACACTGTTGGTGGGAATGTAAAATGGTGCAGCACTGTAGAAAACAGGATGGTGGTTCCTCAAAAAATTAAAAATAGAATTACCATGTAATTCAAGTATATAACTAAAAGAGTTGAAAGCAAGATCTGGAAGAGTTATTTGTACATCCATGTTTATAGCAGCATTAGTCACAATAGCTAAAGTGTGGAATCAACCCAGGTGTCTATCGACTGATGACTGGATAAGCAAAATGTGGTCTCCACATACAATGGAATATTATACAGCCTTAAAAAGAAGGAAATTCTGCAATATGCTACAACATGGATGAACCTTGAGGAAGTACACTAAGTGAAATAAACCAGTCACAAAAAGACAAATACCACTTACATGAGGTACTTAGAGTAGTCGAAATCATAAAGACAGAAAGTATAATGGTGGTTGCGAGGGGCTGGGGGGAGGAGAGAATGGGGAGTTACGTTTAATAGGAATAGAGCTTCCTATAGGCAGAGTTTTACAGGATGAAAAGAGTAATGGGGATGGATGATGGTGATGGTTGCGCAACGATGTGAATTTATTTAATACCGTTGAACTGGACACTTAAAAATGGTTAAGATGGTAAATTTTATATGTGCATTTTACCAAAATAAAAAAGAAAGTGCAAAAAAAATGTCTGGCTTAATCTTCAAAGGCTGTCTCTTTCCTGGTCACACCAATATCCCTTTACCGTATGGTCTGCAGTCTGTTCATTAGACCCATGGAGTGAACTCAATAAATATGGTGAACACACCAAAGCTGCTGAAGACATTGTGGAGCAGGAGTCTGCATGAATTCACAAATTATTTGTGACAGGTAAGCACAGCGCCTCATGAGCCCATGACAATGAGCTGGGCCCTCGGCGGACCAGACGAAGCAGCTGTTCTTATGATTTGCTTTTCTCCTTCAGTGTCCTTCAAATTTATTCTCCTTCTCCAGTGGACAGTCTCCCCCTTATTTTCTAGATTTTGTTTCATGGGGAATTAAATTGCACTTTGGTCCTTGAATTGACCACCTCCCAGGTCATAAACATTTTTAATTTTCCAGCCAGGTATAATATTGCTGGGAGCCTGTTTTAAACAGATACCCACTCTGGGACTGAGCAAGAGGCTGGTGGTGGTTGCCATGGAGCCGATGGTGCTGGTAGACTCCAGAGGCCGGCTGGTAACCATTTCGTTTTACATTCAGTCAAATCCCTCGGCAGAAAGTCTGCAGGCCCTTCTACTTGGCCAATCCTGCCCCTATGCAGTCATCTTGTGTCCCCAAGTCTAGAGCAAGGCATGTGTGCAAAGGAGCAGAAGTCAGCCAGATGGAAGTCGACCTCAGCCTTATTTGAAGGAGTGACTTCCCAAGGAGAAGTTATGATGGCCACATCTTATCACCCAGAAAATTCAGAGGCCCTTGACTCAAGCAAATAATCTGCCTCCTGCTTATGAGTTTGAATCAGTTCACACACTGCACAAAATGAACATGGTTGCCTGTTTTTGTCACTTCTCTGGGGAGATCTTAGGGCAAGAGGCATTTTTAAATCACAGTTCTGTCTTTTCTGGATCAGGAGGATAAGTGTTGTTAACATAGAAGTCTCACCAGTTTTAAGCTGCATCTCGAGAACTGACTCAAAGATGCACCAGCATTTTTGTGAACCTACCAAGCACTCCCAAACTGGCTGTTTGATGGTCTGATAGGGCCACTTGCATCTAACTCAATGCGTCTTGGTGAGAATGCCTTCTCCAGCCTAAAAACTGTAATTCTCTATTTCTCCCCGTCTGCACAGCCTGCCAGTAAATTGCCTGTTGTACACTGCTTTGATAGCAACTTGTTCTTGATGTAAGGCTCTCTCTCCGACACACTGAACATCAACAAGTGCAAGAAACAGCCAGTGAGGCTCAGTGTGGCTTCTCGCTGGATGGGACATTTGAGAGCACAGTAATGATGGTTTCACCACATCTGAATTTGGGTTGTGTGCTCTAGAAGAGGCAAAATTCAAAACTTTTGATAAAGGCACAAAAGCAATTCATTGCAGGAAAGATAGTCTTTTCAACAAATGATGCTGGAAAAACTTGGGTATCCATAGTCAAAAGAAAACAAACCCCAACTAAAACTCACACCTTATACAAAAATAACTCAAAATAGACCATAGATTTAAAGGTAAAATGTTAAATTATAAAACTTTTAGAGGATAAGAATAGAAAACCTTCTTCACTGAGGGGTAAGCAGATTTCTAGACATGATGTCAAAAACACAATGCATTAAATAATAAATCGATTAGCTGGACCTCACTAAAATTCAAAGTTCTTACTCTGTGAAATGTCGCATTAAAAGGATAAAAAGACAAGCTGTAGTCTGGGAGAAAAATATTTGCAAACCACATATCTGAGAAAAGACCCATATTTAGAATATATAAAGAACTCTCAAAACTCAACAGTAAAAAAAAAAAAGAAAAAATCCAATTAAAAAATAGGCAAAAGACATGAAGAGATATTTCACCAAACAGACTACAAGGATGGCAAAAAAGCACGTGGCAAACTGTTCAATATCATTAGCCATCAGGAAAATGCAAATTAAGACCAGGATGAGATATCACTATGCACCTATCAGAACAGCCAAAAAAAAAAAATAATAATGATAATACCAAATGCTGGTGAGGATTTGGAGAAACTGGATCTCTCACACATTGCAGGTGGGAATGTAAAATGGTACAGCAATTTTGAAAAATAATCTGGCAGTTCATTTAAAAACTGAGGGGGCCAGCCCAGTGGTGTAGCGATTAAGTGCACGCACTCTGCTTTGGTGGCCCAGGGTTCGCAGGTTAGGATCCCGGGTGCGCACTGACGTACCACTTGTCAAGCCATGCTGTGGCGGCGTCCCATATAAAGTAGAGGAAGATTGGCAACGGATGTTAGCCCAGAACCAATCTTCCTCACACACACACATACAAAAAAACGAATATATTCTTCCCATTATATTCTATATACAACCCAGCAGTAGCACTCCTGAGCATTTATCCCAGAGAAATGAGGAGTTATGTCCACACAAAAGCCTGTACTTGAATTTTAATAGCAGTTTTATTTGTAATAGCCAAAAACTGGAAACAACCAAAATGTTCCTCAATTGGTGAATGGTTAAACAAACTGTGGTACACTCACAGCATGGACTGCTCCTCAGCAATTAAAAGGAGTGAAATATTGATACATGTTACAACTTGAGTGGATCTCAAGGACATGATGCTGAGTGAAAAAAGGCAATTGTAAAAGGTCATATACTGTATGATTTCATTTGTGTAACATTCTTGAAATGACAAAATTATAGAGAAGGAGAAAAGATTAGTGTTTGCGTGGGTTAGGGATGGTGGAGGGGGTGTGGGGGTGACTATAAAGGGATAGCATGAGGGAGGTCTTTGTGTGGATGGAACAATTCTGTATCTTGATTGTGGTGGTGGTTTCAGGAACCCACACATGAGATAAAATGACAGAACTTCACACACACGTTGTATCAATGTCAGCATCCTGAATTTGATATTGAACCACAGTTATGTAAAATGTAACCATTGGGGGACCCTGGGTGAAGGGTATGTGGGAACTCTCTCCACTATCTTTGCAACTTCCTGTGGATCTATAATTATTTAAAAATAAAAACTCAAAAAGAAATAATCCCAACCTTAGTATTTAGTTAATCTGGAAGCATGAGGAATCTGTGAAAAAAGGCAGGAACATATGAGGAATACGTTACTACTTATATTGCCTTATTAGCGAATTGGGATGTGAAAGTGTATGAACTCTGCTGCTTGGCATCACACGAATTCTGGAAACACAGTTCTGCCCCATTAAAAAATGACAGAGAATGTAGAGGTTTAATTTATGGTGTTCATAAATCCAGCTGTTATTTTAATAGCTGCAAGCCACAGGCTCCCAGCCATAGGGTTGTTGTGGGCTTCCTGATGCTGCCTGAGTTTCTAGCACCTGAAGAGACTTTGAGGGGATATAACCTGACCAGGCAGAGCTGCACCCTCAGCAGGACCGTGTGAAGTGGTGGGTCAGCTGGGGAGCCACATGGAACTCTGATCTACATGGGGCACCAATTATCATTGGAGGCAAACCTCTCTGGAAAGGAGGGAAATGAAGACAATTGAATTTACCAAAATTCTTCTCAAAATGAGTAGCATGCATGGCTGAAAGGACTCTTGGATAGGTGTTGAGGGAACAGGGGAGGTGGATGTGATACCCAATGTTCAGGTAAACTGCACCCCACCAAGTGGCCTGGGTCCCTTTGTCCACAGGGTTTCCTTGTACAGATTTGGGAATGTTTGGAACCAGGAAAGAATCCCTCAAGACCACTGAGGGAAGCTGAAGGCTGTCGCAGGTGACCCATCCTCCTCCTCTTCCCTTTCCCGACACTGCACTGAGGCCCCCCAAAGACAGACCCACGGGTCAAAGGCCACTGCTTAAGCCCAACACTGGCCTTAAGGAGGAGAGGGGCAGAATCCAGTGTGTCCCAGCTGGTTCTCTGCACAGTTTAAGGAGCAGGAAAGGGTTTGGGACAATGACCATTGGAAGAATTGCAAGCAGTGAAAACCCAGAGTCAGACTTCCAAGTCAGTTATTATTCTTAAAACACACACTTGTCATCTGTTATCTTCCCCTTAAATACTTGTACTTTTCTGTTGTTTCTGGAACTACAACTATGTAAATAACTTACAGTATGGATTGTGTCTTCTAGTCCTCTATACGTCCACAGTGAGCTCCTGTATTAAGTTCCTATGGCTGCTGTAACAAATTAGCACACACTTAGTGATCTAAAACAACACAAATATATTTTCCTACAGTTCTAGAGGTCAAACGGCCTCAAATTAAAGTGTTGGTGATGCTGTGTTCCTCTTGGAGGCTTTAGGAAAGAATTCATGTCCTGGCCTTTTCCAGCTTCTAGAAACCTCTGCATTCCTTGGCTTGTGTCCCCTTCCTCCATCTTCAAAGCCAGCAGTGTGGCATCTTCCAATCTGTCTGCTTCCATTGTCCCATCTCCATCTCTGACTCTGACCCCCCAGCCTCCCTCTTATAAGTGTCCTTGTGATTACATTGGGCCCACCCTGATAATCCTAGATAATCTCCTCATCTCAAGGTCTTTAATCACAATCTTTGAAGTCCATTTTGCCACGTCGGGTAGCATATTTGCAGGTGCCAGGCATTAGGATGTGGACAACTTTGGGAAGTCCTTATTCAGCCCCTAGCAGGCTCTAAAGAAAATTGGTAGTGGTAGGTAAATGAATACCTGGATGAGGGAATGAATGAAGGTTTGAAATGAGACAATTAAATAGTATTCATGAGGATAGTTCTATCCGAAAACAGAAACACATCCTATAGTGGAGAATCTTCAGGGTTATGACTTCATTCATGTTTAACAGAAGAACAGGAATTATTCTTTTTTTTTTTGTCAATAAAGAGTAAAGTAGGTAAAAGGTAAACAACCGATACAAAAGAAATTCTAAAATCAATTGCTTTCCTAAGTATCATTGATAACCAATTCAAAAACGTGATTGGGAAAAGATTTCAGACATAATAGCAAAAAAACAAAATACCAATTAATTAATAGGAAATCTATTAATGTACATTAACAAGGAATGTATAAGACTCATACAAGGAAAATTTTAAACTTTATGAAAGGACATAAAAAGACTTAAGTAACTACATAGATTCTTTATAATTCTGGATGGAAAGACTTAATGTAGTAAAGATGTCAATTCTCTCTCCAAATTAATTCATATGTTCAATGTAATAGAATTTTTAAGACGGAACTTGAAAACTGATTCTCAAGTTCATCTGGAAAAATAAGAGTAGTTTTTGAAAAATAAAAATAGTAAAGGATGATTCTTAAATTCTATCAGATATTTGAGAATATAAATTTATAACTTAATTAATAATGGTTCTGGCTGAAGAATCAGCAGACAGATCAATGGAACAAAATAGACATCCTTAAGCAGTCCTGAATATATAAATGAGAATTCAATATATTGTGTAAGATAGCATAAAAATCATTACAGACAGGAAAATAATAATTTGATGAAGTTGTTTAGAATAACTAGTGAAGTATTTAGAGAAACAAAAATTGTAGAGTTCCAACTTCATATGGTATTCCAAAAGAAATTCCTAGCGGATCAAAAAAAATGTATCAATAATGAAAAGCCTGGAAAAAATGTATCTGATCTTGGGATGAAAAAGCAAACTTCTGAGCATACAAAAATGATTGGAGAAGTCACAGATGAAAACCAATTATCCCAGAAAAATGTGAAATGCTTACATTTCACATACAATGTGATATGAGACACACTAAGCATACAATGAGACAAGTGTACAATGAGACAAGATGTATATCAGAACTATCGCAGATACAATTAATACTCTGAGTATATAAAGTGGTTACAATTCAGTGAAAAATGGACAAGAACAGAATCAGAATCGGAAACATAAATGATTAACTTAGCATAAAATGTTCCCCTTCACTCAAATTGAGATATCATTTATCACCTATCAAACTAACAAAGTTTCTTTCCATAATAATTTTGATGGTTGATGAAGTTGTGACAAAATGGAGACCCTTTAACATAGAAGCTCCTTCCTTTCTGGAAGCAAAGACAAATGCATCTAGCCAATAGAACTATTTCAAAGGGAATTTGTATAATCATGCATTCGGAAAAAGCAAGGTTTTGTAACCAATAAGGAACATTTTTCTAGTGAGTGGCATGTGGTGATGCCACCTCCAGTTGGGGATGTCAAGACAGTGTGGCCTGGGCCGGCCCTGTGGCTTAGCGGTTAAGGGTTCGGATCCCAGGCGCGCACCAATGCACTGCTTGTCCAGCCATGCTGAGGCCCCATCCCGCATACAGCAACTAGAAGGATGTGCAACTACGACATACAACTATCTACCGGGGATTTGGGGGAAAAAAAAGGATTGGCAACAGATGTTAGCTCAGAGCCAGTCTTCCTCAGCAAAAAGAGGAGGATTAGCATGGATGTTAGCTCAGAGCTGATCTTCCTCATAAAAAAAAAAAAAAAAAAGACAACGTGGCCTGAATCCTAACAACCAATGTTTCCTTGGGTGCTGATATGATTTTGTGGGTAACAGAATCACTGAGTTCACTATTTTGGATTTAGTTATCGAAAATCTGGAAATGTCATTCATCTGGAACAGATCAGATCCCAGGCATACTGGGAAAATGGTCTTCCATCCCGTGTATCAACTTTCATCCTAATGAACCTGCAAAATTAAATAGAAAAAAACTAAAACTCAGAGCAAAATCTCATCAAAATCTCACCGGTGATGAGATTTTTAGTTTATAATCTGTTTGCTGGGTTTCAGTTCTTATTTTGAGTGTTTAGAAACATCATTAATCCCAACATGTCAGGTAAATATGAAAGCAAAAACAGGGTTGAAAATGTTGGAATGCAGAGTCATACGATCACAGAGGAATAGAACCAGTTAAAACAGAGAAAGTAAAGAGAAAATGACAAATTTTACTTGGATGGGATGGTAGGCAGAATTTCTAAATTGGCCCCCGAAAGATGTCCTACCCTACTCCCCAGAACCTGTGAATATGATGAGATAGTCACTTCAATGATCATGTTACGATCAGGGCACAGCTGGCTTAAAATCGGAAGATTATCCTGGGTTATCCAAGGGGGCTCAATGAATCTCCACAAGCCTTTAAAAGAGTTTTCTCCAGCTGGTGGTATTCAAAGTATGAGAAATTCAAAGTACGAGAAGGACTCACCAGTCGTTGCTGTTTTGAAGATGGAGGGGCTGCGTGAGAAGGAATGCAGGTGGTCTATAGGAGTTAAGGACAGTCGCCATCTGACAGCCAGCAAGGAAATGGCGACCTCAGTGCCACAGACCCAAGGAACTGAATTCTGCCAACAACCTGAATGAGCTTGGAAACAAATTCTTCCCCAGAGCCTCCAGTTAAGAGTCTAGTCTTGCCAACCCCTTGATTTTGACCTCATGAGTCTCTGAACAGAGAATCCAGCCACAGCGTGCAAACTCTGACCTACAGGACTGCAAGCTAATAAATGCATGTTGATTTAAGCTGATAAATTTGTGATAATTTGTTATGCAGCAACAGAAAATTAATAATAGAAAACTAATATCACTGGGGACTTACAAACAGAAGGACTTACAGTCAGCTTCTAGAAGCTTTCCAGTTGCTAGGTAGAGGAGCTCTTAATCTTGTTCGTGGGATCATAATGTATGCATCCTTTATCAGAAGCGTTGGACAATAAGTTTTAAGAGTCTTTGAATTACCAGTTCCATGTCCAGGAAATTAGGAAGAGATTTAAATACAAGAGTCATCAGAGAGTTATTTAAAAGAGCCAAAAAGAGTATAAATTGGCATATCTATTAATAAGAGATTATTTACATTAATTATGCTATATCTATGGACTTGTTTCTCAAAGTATGGTCCATGGACCAGCCTCAGGATCACATAGGAACTGGATGCAGACCGTCAGGCCCCAGCCCAAACCCAGTGAATCAGCATGTCTATGTTAATAAGACCCTGGAGGATTTGTAGGCACACTCAAGTTTGAGAAGCACTAATCTATATAATGGAATACAATGCAACAATGAATATCTTGCTTATTTTTTTTAAATACATCATGAACAAATTGGTTTATTTGAGGAATGACAATTCAGTTTAACGATTGTGTGTCAACTAACGTTAATCTATCACATCAAGAAGTTAAAAGAATAATACAATCATCTCAGCAGATGCAGAAAAAATTTCCGGTGAAATCTACACCAAGTCATTTAAAAAAAAAAAAAAACTCATAGCAAATTAGCAAAGGAAGGCAGCATCATTTTTTTTTTTTCTGGTAAAGTGTACCTATGAAACACCTAATGATAAATTATTGAAAACTTTGCTTTGGGATCCAGAACGGTTGCATACCCACTGTTACAATTTCTATTCAACATCTTACTGGGGGTCTCATCCATTGCATCAAGGCAAGAGAAAAAAATGAAAGCTTTAAGAGTGGTATAGTAAGAAACAAAATCCTCCTTGATCACAGATAATAAGATAAGTAAAAAATCCAAATAAGTCTACAGATAATTTAATAGGATTTGTAATACTTTAAAAATTTGCTGGATATATATATATTTATTTTTTGAATATATATATTTTTGAGTACATATATATATATATATATATTCAATTGTATTTCCATATACCAATGACAAAGAGTTTCAAAATAAAATTTAAATGTTCTTAATAAAAACCAATCAAATATCCAGAAATCTGCTAAAGGATATGCTAAACCTCTACAGGATAGACCAATGGAAAAGACTAAAAAGCTCAGAAAGACACACACACCATATATGACTATTGATTCACATCAGAGGAGGGATGGAATTTTAAATAGTCACCTTGTCACGTAAAAATGAATGCAATTGGACCTGCCACAAAATTCTCTCTCTCATCAGGATTCTCCAGATCATCCAGATGTTACCTTCCAAGCCTCTGGCGACTGTTAGTTTTGATTGTTTGCTTGCTTGTTTGTTGTTATGTTTGATTGTTTGATCTTCTAGTTATAAAATCTGTCTACGTTGACAGGAAGATAGAAGATAAAGAATGCACTAACTTAATACCTACCTTCTTGGCTGGGGTGTGCTGGAAAGTAAATATATCACAGATAACAGCTGAAGTCATTGACAAATGAGATTAACGCAATGCCCCATCCATTCGGCTCTTAACAAGCCCCATCATGATGGTGTGATGTTCTACTACGCTTGAATCAAAATAATTCTAGAGGCTACAGTTCCTAGATCAAGATCTCAGCAGGATTGGTTCCTTCCAATGGCTGTGAGACAGAATCTCTTCCAGGTCTCTCTCCTAGCCTCTGTTCCTTGGCTTGTAGATGCATCACCGGATCTCTGCCTTCATCTTCATGTGGGTCCTCCCTGTGCCTGCATCAAATCATGCTTATTTTCAAAGGATTTCTCATGACCTCAAAATTTTTCAGAACATAATACTGAATTTTAAAACAGGCACACAAAACAGTCGTATGAGCCCAATTTTACAAAAATAATAATGTGTATGCATTTTTAAAAGATTAAAATAGAATACAACAAAAAGAACAGTGTGTATGCTCAATTTTTTTTACATTTACGTTTTCTAAATTTTTCACTGAGAGCAAACGTTACTTTTACAATGTGAACAATAAACAAATGTAATAAACAAAAGAAGTGTGGGTAGAAATCCTTTAAATAAGAGACTGTGGTACGTGTGAGGAATATGAAGAGATTTTCCACTTAACAACAATCATAACAATAAGCACTCACTATGGGCCAAGAGATGCTCTCAGAGCTCTGTGTGTGTAACTCATTTTACCTGCACAAAAGCCCTGTGAGGACGACATCTGTTTTATGCCCGTTTCACAGATGAGAAAGAACAGTGTGGTCTGCAGGTCCAGGTCGATGCAAGGTTGGAGGTAACACCCTCAGGCTTAGTCTACTTGCTAACCCACCTGGTTGAATTCAGTTTTTCAAACACAGGCTGACTTCGGCACAGTTGACTTGATGTTGTTTGCTTGGTGACGGGGTCCAGGAAGGAACTGGTGGATGTTCTAGTTTTTCCTTTTCCATTTGTTTGGTTTGGGTTGGTTATGTTTTAGTTTCCATGGAATCCGATAAATACTTAGTCTGCATTTTTCACTTTTTGACCTCAAAAAGCATTCTGTTTAATGCTGCCTTGCTATTGTTTTACCCTAAGAATCGAGACAGGCATGATCAAGCAGGAGTTGCAGCTACACGGCCTCCTCAGCTCTCCCTGTGAAATGAGGCAGCGGGAGGGAAGAAATAGCTCTAAGGGGTCCCTGCTCAGGCGGTCCCAGTCCCACTGTGACCCAGGGTTGAGACCTTTCTCTACATCCTCTCCATCTATAAAGTGGAGATAGATCTCCACCAGCTCCTTTCCAAAAGCCACAGTTGGTAAGCGGTAGAGCTGAGATGACACCAGCTTCTAGATCCCAACCTTAAATTAGCTTAAAATTTAAGGTTGTTCTTCTTCTGTGAAGGATAAGACTACAGCAAATCTCCTCACATTGTCTCATCACAGCCTTTGCTTGGGAAGCTGACTTCACCCACTGGTTCGGATTTCTAAATCAACCATTCTTTTGTTCACTCCCTGAATGCCTATGTACAGAGCTTACTGATGGCTTGGTGTCTGTGTGTATGCTGTGCCATTTGGAGTAATCACAGGTTCTGGAACGCTCTGCAGATGCTCATTGCAGCTGCCTCTCCTCCCAGCTTTCTTTACCTTCTTTCAGACTAAGAGTGTGGAAACTCAAACACACCCTTCCACAGGAGACACGTCCTAGACTTTCTGCCACCACCCATGATTTTCTCTTCATTATTGCAAAATATAGACCACAACCCATGGGTTAAGATTTGAAGTCATTTAGTAAAGTCTTTAGAATTTCAAACCACCCTTCACATCCCCTGCTCTCTCTAAAGCCAAGAGGGCAAGATAAAGAGAAGAGCTGATGGCGGCTTGGGGGCTTCCAACCAGACCCCAGACCCAACTGTGTGGAGGAAAGAAGTAAGGGGAGACAGGAAGAAAGAGTGAGACAGAGACTGTCACTCAGGGAAGAAGGGAGAAGGACTTCCCAGACTGTACTGGGCCCCAGAAGAACAAACATGCAGAGTATAGGATGTGTTTGGAGTTTTTACAGAAGCTATAGGATAAACTTTCTGGCTCACCAGGAGAGGCCCCCATGATAAAGCCAAGCTAAGTGTAGTGAGCAGGACTGTGTCCCCAAAACAAATAGGGAATCCTAACCCCAGGATCTGTGACTGTGACCTTATTTGGAAATAGGGTCTTTGCAGATATAATCAAGTTAAGATGAGGTCATAATGGATTAGGACGGGCCGTGCTCCATTGATCGGTCTCCTTATAGGAAGAGGGAAATTTGGACAAAGGTACAGACAGAGATGAGAATGCCATGTGAAGACAGAAGTAGATATGGGAATGATGCATCTGCTAGCCAAAGAATTCCAAGGATTGTTGCCAATCATCAGAAGGGTGAGAGAGAGGTATGGAATAGGTTCTCCTCCAGAAACTTCAAAACAGAACCAAGCCTGCTGACACCTTAATTTTGGACTTCTAGTTTCCAGAACTACGAGAGAATAAGTTTCTGTTATTTTAAGCTACCCAGTTTGTGGTAACTTGTTACAGAGGTTCTAGGAAACTAAGATATTAGGAGTTAAATATAATGAGGTAGACCTGAAATTTATATAATGTTATAAACCAATGTTACCTCCAAAAAAATAAATAAAAGCTCAAAACCAAACCAAAACAACAACAACAAAAAGGAGTTAAATCTACTCCAGTAGTCACCTTCCACCACAGAGACCATGTCTCTCCCCTTGGTGATGAACCAAGGTGTATTTATACCTTCTTGTTAAAAGTTCAACACATCTGGACAGCTCAGTCTGGTTTCTACGGCTTAGTCCAGAGCCACCCATCTGAAAGTATCCATACACCCCAACCCTACCCTGACTCTAAGAGAATCTATAGCTATACCTTCCAAGGAAGGTGGTTGTGATCCTATTTTGAGAGAACTTTTAAGATTAGAGTCCCCCAACCATCCTTAGATATCCTTTCCAGAGAAACATTGTCCTTCAGGCAAGTTCTTCCTTAAACCTATCATTCCATGCCCATCTTCAGAGGTTTCTTCTGACCCTTCAGAAGATCCAGCTTGAACAAGCTCTGGCCTCCTGAGCCCCACTGAATATCTCTTCTACCAAGGCGGCTGAAGTCTCTGGAACTCCTCGTTGTTTTCCAGATGCTCTTTTAAACCCACATATTTTGCTAATAATATGCAAAATGTGTGATCATAAGATGAGATCATTTATAAATGACTTTAAGAGAAGAAAAGTCACTTTGTTGTAGATTTTGCCATCAGACTCACTTTTTAAAGCAATTGCAAAAAAAAATCATTGTTCTTTTTTCTTAGGGGAAAAAGCTGAAAAGTAATAGAGTATAGATGTGGGAATTAGGTCATTTTTATTAGGCTAAATTTGTCTGGGGGATGAAAAGACAAAGGGATGCTGAGCACTTCTTGGCAATGTTCACTGTTCTCCAGTAAAGGCAAATTGGGGTGGCCCGTCTTATGACTCAGTGATTTTCAAAACCTATTTCCAAGAATGTGCATCAAAATATCTTCCCTTGTTCTGGTCCTAGATTACACAGGCTTGAAACCTAAAACATTTGCTACCATCTAATGGTACTTTTGTTGTATGTTTTTGAAAAGTCCCATAGTATTCATCACTGTGGTAATCAGACATTTATCTCATCTTTTAACTCAAAATAAGGTTGAATGAGTTAGAAACAATATGCACCATGGTGAGGAGCATTATTTGGTTTGGATTGAGATTTATAGAAGTCAAAGATAATGGGGGGAAGTCTTTTGTCATTTCATGAAAACTAGGAAATAGAGTGATGCTAATAATACCAATTTTCGTTCAGGACTCCATGAATTTTACCTAAACTAGAGTTGGCAAACATTTTCTGTAAAGGCCATATAGTAAATATTTTAGGATTTGTGGCCATATGATCTCTGCAGCAACAGCTCAACTCTGCCATTGTATCAGGAAGACAGCCACAGACAAGGAATAAAAGGTAGGTATAACACAGGAAGGAACTGGAACAAGAACCACCTATGCAAGGATGTGCTGGCTGCAAAGCCAAATGATTTGCTGGAGACTAATGAGCTCATACATGAAGAGTGATTAAATACTCAATAAGTGTTAGTTTTTCTTACTTTAGTGAATAAGGTTATTAATTTATTCTGATACAATAAGATAGAAATATAGTACACTGTTGGCTGCCTTACAAAGCTAAATCTTCCAAAACACTATTCCTAACCAGTTTTTAGCTGTAATGCAATGGCCCAATGAAGATCCTCAAAGACAACCAATAGAAGGCATTGTTTATTTTTCTCATATTTCATCTATCCCATCAATTCAGCAAATTCAGTTCCATCATCTTCGATAGACTGGGTATAAAAAAGAGAACTTTGTATAGACAGCCCACAAGTAAATATGAAGATGGAACTTTGGATAACAAGCTAAGTATTAAGAGTTTATTTTCTTTTCTTCCTAGTTTTCCCTCAATGCAGAGAGCAATTATTTAGGTGGAAGAATATTATGCAATGATTTGAGAAAATTGGAAATCATCACCTTTTTGCCCAAGCAATGCTTCATGCTATGTGATGTAATCACAGATGACCACAACCTAATAAAGTCTTTTATGTGATGCTAATCAATCTAGAAAATGTTACTCTAAAGCATTTTTATTGATGAATCATAATCACGAGTGAAAGAGGCTAACCCTTAAGCTCTTATAATTCATGACTCTTTGTAGACAGCCAAAAAGTTTAAGTGCAATTCTTATCATCATGGAGGAGATCCAAAAACAAATCAAAGAAATCATTTACTGCTTAACATATTTATCCAACTCTTATACCAGAAACATTTTCAATTTTGAGAAGAAAATGTCCATTGGCGTTAATTAAAAGCCAACATTAATTTAAAATATTCTACTAAGAATAAATCCCATGATACATGTAACTAGTGAAAGACTAGATAGATATATGATGATTAGCAATTAGGCTCGATATAAAGAATTTTAGTATATTTGACTACTTTAGTATATTTGACTTTTATGTGCATCTGTAGATGCACATAAAACTATTCAAATAATGAAAAATTTAATTACATAACTAGCACTCACACCTTCTGCACTTCTGGAAGACAAGGCATCCATAGTCACGTTGGTGTGGAAAGCAGAAAGGTCAGGCACGAGCTTTTACAGGATTTGGCTTAGAACTGACACCCATCACTTCCTCTTTTAGCATTTTTGTCAGGAGCTCTGTCTAAGTGAGCACACGGACAGTTGGTGAGCAATAATTATAACATGTGATGCTGTAGATATCAATTAGAAATACAAAAGAAGCCATTAGTTTAGCAGGTGAATTTGAGTCTGGAGCATAGGAGGGAGATGAAGAACTCAGCTAAAGGCAGAGAGAGAGAGATTGGCAGAATGTCCTATGCCAAAGTCCAAGACCCAACTACCTACTTGAATTTAATTTGGGAGACATGGCTTAACAACAGCAATGAGGATTAAAAAACAATATCTAAAGGTCTTAGGAGATCATAGACACGATCTGAAGCATCCAATAATAAATTTTAAATTAAGTTGTACGAACAGAATTATGTTTTTAAGAGAAAGGAGATGATAGTTCTGTTCTCTTCTAATCTGTCCCAATTATAGTTGCTATACTATATTCAGATCTGAGTAATGACGGAAAAAGGAGCTGGAGAAATTTAGCATATATTCCAACTGAATACGTCAAGCCACAGCTTTGTCCTTCTCTTTGGTGGCTTGGAATATGGTGAGAAAGAGTGTGTGAGTGTGTAAGAGCGTGTGTATGTGAGGGTATTGAGTGTGTGAGAGAGAATGTGCATGAGTGTGTGTGTGTGTTTCCTAGGTTACCAGTGTCTTTATTTTAGTTCTTCAGAAAAGACGTGAAACCTTCTCTATAGTCTTCCCTGTAAACAACACAGCCATTGCCAAGGATGACGTAAACCTGGTGACTTTCATGCACTTATAATCACAATCAGAGAACAGGGAGACTCTCAAAGATCTTTAAATCATAGCACCCGTTGGAGCTCCCTCAGACATAAATAATCAGGTGAATTATTTTATTTTGATAGGGAGACATACGTCTGTCTTACACAGTAATAGTATTTTAATTGCTAGAAGTTAATCTTGGGTTAGTGAACTGACCTCAGCTACAAGCAGAACTCAGCTGCCATGAGAGAAAAGGTATCCTTGGCTTGGTCTTGCAAGCTCAGAGCACAGAAAGACCGCAACCAGCCTGGATGTTTTTTCAAAAGAGTAATTGTGTCACTGCTATTTCCATCAATATTGTATTCTTCTGTTGGAACAACTTTTCCTCATGTAATTTTCAATATCATACAAATTAAATTGGAACAGTAATAAAATGCAGTATTGTTGAGCCATAAACAAAAAGTAATGAATTTTCTAAAACTGACTAAAAACATAGACTTTATTGAAAGACCACATCTGTCACTGTTCATATCAACAATACGTGGAAACGATGTTGATTGCCTACACAACAACTTCCCCTTTCTGGCCAACCCTGGCTCCAAAATATAGGCCACAAATGCCAGAGACACATCTTCTCAGCTAGGATTGGGTTTATAATCCAGTTTTTTTGGCCAATGAGATCTAAGGGAAATTCTGCAAGAGAGGTTTCAAAAAAGATTTTCCTCCATGAGGAGAGAGAAAGAGAGAATGAGACAGAGGAGACACTGTGTCCTATTGTTGGGTTTCTAATATTCATTTTCATTCATTTTATCCTAAATGTGTACAGAAGATGTTCTAGGTCAGACTCTGATTTCTTATTAAACACCTTGCAGTAAGGAATATGTGTCCACTCCCCGCCCCAGTGCTTACCCAAGAGTCAGCCTGATAAGAGCCAATGGGAATATATCCTACACAGGTGGCCTAATACCCTATAGGCAAAGGACAAAGAGAAATGATTTTTCTCCACTTATGAGGGAAAAGAGGCAGCTCCCCTCCTTAAAGGATCCCCCTTACTCCAGCCCTTTGGTATAGAAATAAGATCTCTTCTGAAAGCCAGAGAGCCCTGAGTCTGTCTCAGAATGTGACTGTATTTGGAGATAGGGCTTCACCACGGTAATTAAGTTAAAATGAGGTCATTAGGGTGGGTCCTAATCCAATACGACTGGTGTCTTTATAAGAAGAGGAGATTAGGACACAGACCTGCACACGCACAGAGAAAAGACCAGGTGAGGAAACAGCGAGAAGGTGGCCATCTGCAAGCCCAGGAGAGAGGCCTCAGAAGAATCCCAAATCTGCCAACACCTTGATCTCAGACTTCCAACTCTAGAACTGTGAGAAAATAAGTTTCTGTTGTTTAGCCACCTGGTCTGTGATATGTTGTTATGGCAGCCCTAGCAAACTAATACAGACGCCAAAGGGCTTCCCACAGAGAATAAATTGTCACAAAAGAGGCTTTGTCACAAAGTGGGTTTTACACCCACTCACAATTTTACTGAACATGTGTTCTTCCCTAGACCTTCCCTAGAAATGATGCTCTTGAGTGAGAGTAAGGATATATACAATTTCGAGTAGGCAAAGGAAGCTTCAAGCTATGTTTCCGTGTAGCATCTATCACAACAGTGTTGGGCAGATTGAGAAGGCCGCCCTTGCAAACTATAAAAGAATTTGAAAGAGGAAGAGCTTACTATTTTCCCAAGCAGGTAGAGAGAGTCTTATGAGAAAGAAAACCTTTAGCTATGACTTATTCCAGAATACATAGTCACTGCCTCAAGCAACCTGGAAGGCAGCCACAGGCAAATCATTCATCCCATAAACAATACAGAGTAAGTGGCTGCCCGAGCCCCTGCCTGAAGGGCTGTGCCAGATAGCAGAGAAAAGACAGCATCTAAATAAAAAGCTAATTAGAGGGGAAAATGAGTAATAAGCTATCTAAACACGCAAAATGGGTAGTAATGAGTTGTGCAAATATTAGCTAGCAAATATTCAGCTACGGGGTATGAAGCTGTTGTCCAAGTTAATTTAGGTGATGTTTTATGGTGCCATATACCTGGAAATGGTTCTTAGGGGTTGTGTTCTGATGCAGATAATTTGGAAAGTCGCAGACTGGAATGGATCCAATAGTCAGTGTGTAATTAGAGAGTCTTCCCATAACAGGGAGATAAAATTTGTGATATCTGTGAACTGAGTCAGGAGGCCAGATGCTCCCGGCTGCCTGCCTACACTACAGGCAAGGTAATTAGGACTTGGACAGCGAGGGAAAACCCGATCAGGAGAGACAGTATTCCTTAGAGAGTGAAATGCACAATGTACTGAAACAGTGGCCCAATTCATTTTTTTTTTATAATAAGGCCATTCTTTTCAATACACTAACTGCCCTTATTCTTATGTTTTTAATGCAATTTGATAGTAAGTTTCCATTATTTACCTTGAGAGAATAAATTATTACTTTAATACATATGTATTAGTTATCTATTACTACATAACAAATGGCTACAAACTTCATGGCTTTAAACAGCATACATTTATAAGCTCACAGTTTCTGTGGATCAGGATTTAAGGCATGGTTTAGCTGGGTCCTCTGCTCAGGGTCTCACCAGGCTGAAATCAGGATGTTGCTTGGGCTGCATTCTCATCTGGAGGCTTGACTGGGAAGAATTCACTTCCAAGTTCACCTGGGTTGTCAGAAAAATGTATCTCCTTGCAGTTGTATGACTAAACTCCCCAGTTTCTTGCTGAATGTCAGCCAGAGGACGATTACAGCCCCAGAGGCCTCGCACAGTTCCCTGCCATGGGGCCTTCTCCATAGACTCTCTCACAACATGGCGTCTTACTTCTTCAAAGCCAACAAAGGGAGAGGAGGAGGCTCACCAATGATAATCTCCCTCTGGATTAACTCATAATCAACTGATTTGGAATCTTAATTACATCCTCAAAATACTTTGACTTTTGCCATAATCTAGTAGTTATAGGTTCTGCTTACACTCAAGGGGAGGGGATTGTGCAAGAGCATGAACACCAGAAGGGAGGTCAATGGGGATCGCCTTAGGGTCTGTCCACCACAGCATAGCTTAGTGTTTTATTTTTTAAAGTAGTACTACATACTAGTATTTCTACTGAATTCTTATAAACATTGAGTATAACAACTTTTAATGTCTTTTAATGCCTTCAATACCCTTTGCATGTGTGAGTAGAGTATTTATGAGACTCTTTAGACTCTGAAGGTGATAGAGAGGGAAAAATGGGAGGGGGTGAAAAAGGGTATAGTACAGAGTCGGACTCCACTTTTGGTGTTTGACTTCAGACAGCTCTCAGGCCCCATCACACCCTCTTTCTCTTTTGCCCCACATCAGGGCAGCTAAGAAAGTCCACATGCTCCATCCTTTGGTGCCAGTGAAAAGGTCAAATCATGCAAGCTCTAGCCCATGAACAGGAACCCTCACTCCAGCCCCATCCTCTGCCCACCATAAAAGCCATAAAAGCTTATCCTGCTCTCTCAAGCCATTATCAGACCTGCTTAGAAGCCTGCCCCAGGCTCCCAGAAACCCTCACTATGTGAGTAATAAACTCATCATACCCTCTTGATGTGTGTGGTCTCATCAGTCTCAACATCCAAACCAAGTTTTGGGCGCAAGATCCACCCTGTTTATGCAGGGTGACCACAAAAAGGGAATTCACATTTTATCTGTTGAATACTGACTCCCTCAAAACAATCTGTTAATAAGGCAAAGCCGAGTTTATTGCTTACCACTGTCGTGACAGAGTCTGCATAGAAATTAGCAGAGGATTGGGCAAGGATATTGATGAGGTTTAGGGTTTGCTTTAAGAAGGATCTTTCCAAGCAGGGGAGTGTTAATTAGGACTGAGAAAATGATCATCATATAATAGTTTAGATTGGTAGGTACAGAAAAGGGAAGGTTTTGAACGGAGCATTTCATGAAGTCTTGAAGAATAAAGAGTTGCCTGATGTTATCTATTACAAAGTCTAACAGTTTTATGTTCATTTAAGTTTTTTTAAGGAATTCCTGAACTTCCTGCAAAAAAATTTAATTGCAATGTTTAATCTCCTGAGAAAGAGTTTCCTGGCATGGTAAAGCATGTTGATGAAGAGAATAGCATAGAAAAGTCAGGTCAAGGTCAACATAGACAGTATATGGGTGGGTATAGGTCCTTTTTGGCTTCCCATACCTGAGGGTGTTTTAAGTAATAAACATTAAAGGAATGTCAGGAAAGTGAGATTCAGTGAGAACGGAAGCTATTAGGAAAGGCTTTTTGGAAAAAAGGGCTGAACTTTTGATGAGTGGGATAGGATTTGCTGGGACAAGGAGCAAAGGCATTCCAGGGGTGGAAAAGTGTGAGCACATGTCTAAAGTTAGAAATGTACTTGATTGGTGGAGACCACGTGGAGCCCATCCTTGCTTCCAGATGAAGCAGCTCTGGAATATAGGAGTGGACAGGAATGTGGGAGTCAGTCATTACAAGTCTTCAATGGAAGGTAAGACTTAGGATTTTGTCCATCAAGTAATAAGGATTCCCTTGAAGGGACTTTGAGTTGTTCATGAAACTGATCTTTTAGAAAGTTTAACACTGTTGTGTGCTTGGTTCCTTACAGGGTGGAAAAATTGAAGGCAGGATATCAGATGAGGAAGCCAGCACACTGATTCGGTTGTGAGGTCATAGAATGGCACTGAATGGATCTGTTTCTGCATCTAAACAGTAAAATCATCTAAATTATCTAAAATCATAAGTAATACCCAAAGACAGTCCTGGGGCTATCTAATATTTTGTCTGAAATGTATGTCTAACTCCTTCTAAGAAAGAAATATAGAAGAAGGAAGGAAGGGAGAGAGGATGATAAAGAGAGGAAGACAGGAGAAAAGAGAAAAAAGCTCAAACTTTACAAATCCACAATCAGTCTAATATTAACAACAATATCTAAGACTGGAGGAATCACTTTATTTCTTTAATAGCGTTTCTTCTATAACAATAGTTTCAGCTAATACAAGGTACAAATTGAAACTGCATTACAGAAAAATAACACCAAGAGGCACACACATAAAGAAAAATAAGCTTTGATTGGCCCTGGGTGACATGAATTCGATCTTTTCTAAGGATTAGAGGTCAAGCAAGCATATAAATGTGTCCTAGGTTGATAGTTTACCCAGGGCAGGAAATCACGCTGCCTTCAGATTCATAATTCCTTTCTTCCATAATTAGATGAAAGGGACCGAATATATTTGCCCAAAGCTGTTTTGGCTAAAGAGAGATGAGGAAATGAATTTAGTATCATACAGGGCTCAAGAAAAATGGCTCCTGAGTGTAAACCAAGAAAAGTAATTAGAGACTTTTATCCAAAATACATGAGCCAGTGTTCTACCCTGGGCTGAGTTAAATACTCACAGTCCTTGTGCTCACAAGAAGGTCACAATGTGGGACATCCACACAAACATGGAGGCTGTAAAACAACACACCACGGCACATGCCAGCAGCCACAGGAGCATAATTTGCAGGAGGGGTTGTTGATTATGTGTTTTGTTTAACGTGGGGGACAGATAGACAAGCAGAGACAAAGAACTGGGGAGAAATTGTTGTTTCAAACCATTCTTATATATTGGGAATTCCTCTCTTCCATCCAGCCCCCTCCCAAGTGACCATCTGAACTGAAATGCCTTTACTGATGTCCAAGGAGCTAAAAGCGTAGGGTCTAAATTACTAAAAGGATTGCACACACGTTTTCTTAATGCATGTGATTCAGAGACAAGGGCTATGACCATAGACCAGGCTTTCCCTAAGGGGGAAAAATGACAGAGGGTGTGAGAGAGAGTGAGAGAGAGAAAGACACACGCGCGCGTGCACTCACACATACACACACACACACACACACACACACGGAGGAATGGGGTAGGGAGAGGGAGACAGAGACAGAAAGAGAGACACAGAGAGAGGTCTGCCTAGATCTAAGGCTTCAAGCTTGATCAGACAATTGAAATTTTCATTTGGTACCCCAGAGCACAGAGTTGTTTAGTGTCCAAAATTTATTCCATAAATAGAATTGCCTCCAGATCCCAGGTCTCCATAGAGAAAGGTGCCATTTCCTACTCTGATTTGAGATGCAAAATGGAAAGGAATTCCTCCCTGATTCTTAGGGGGTAGGGATGTGGGACTGAAAATCAAGACATCTTTTGTCATTTAAGGGACCTAGGTCCAGTGTCGGTATGTCTTAGCCTGCCCCATTGACTATCTCATCTAGTCTCCGTTTTAGCCCTGGAGATGCCATCCTTTGGCCCATCTTGTGACCAGGTGAATTTGAGGATAGGAATGGCTACAACTTCGGTTCTCACCTCAGTCACCTGCCTCCTCTCCAGGGTTGAAAGCCCTGCCACACACCTTGGTTTTCAGCAGGCAGGGAATTCCGCAGGTGGAGAAGCTCAGAGGACCTGCCTTCCATACCACAAGGTATAAATTACTGCACACAAGAGACATCAGGAATTTCTAAAATGAGGAATAAAATACCATCATAAAAAGCAATTGGCTTGCTTGGCTTTCTGTGAACTAAAAAGAAAGCTTTCATTGATTTTAGATTCAAATCAATGAATAACCACAGGAATCCATTTGGTTCTCCACCAACGTTGATTGCTCTGTTCATTCTTTTACTAATTTCAGCCACTTCCGTGCAGAGTTGAGGCTACATCTCTACAGGGCTATGTCCCAACTAAGTTCCTTAAAAAAAAAAAAACCTATTTTTTTCTGAATATAGAAGCAATCCATGTCTGTTGTGTAAAATACACTAGTCATATTAGCAATTATTAATTTGAGCGATTTCTCTGTGTCTTACTATGATAATTCACAGGAGTTTTCATATGTTACCTTCACAATTCACAATGGTAGGTATTATTAATTCCTAATTTATAGGTGAAGAAAAAACAAGGCTTAGAGAAGTTTGGGATTTGGCCAAAGCCACACAGCTGGCAGGTGTAAGAATCAGGATTCGAATCCAGGCACTTTGATCCAGAATTGGCACTCTCGGCACTTTGTTAGATGCTAAAAAATAGGACATGAGATGTCCCCTCAAATGCTACCGTGTAGAGATAACTATAGGTATACTTTTGGGAATATCCCGTTAATTTTCTACACATTTATTATTGACAAAGGTGTTCATGCAAATGGACTATTTTGCAACTTACCTTTTTTTTCCATTTTATGGTATGTCTTGAACATTTTTCCAGATCAATACAGTACACATACGTCATTCTTTCTCTTCTTTGTAACATACTTGTAACTTTGCTATAAGTGTGAGACTGTTTTAAACACATGTGGAATGAGATTTGCTCATTGTTTGTCATTTGATCATCCTTCTTGTATTTGACAAGTCTTAGAAATGTGTGACCACACATTTGGACAAAGCCATGACATATTCAACCAGATAACATGTTAATGTCCGTAAGAGCTGTGTGATCCTTCCAGATGGATAAAAATGAGAAGAAGCAAAATGCCATCAAAGTTCAAAGATATATGGAGCTAGATGGAGTGCACCATACTACCGAAGTCCGTCCTTACCTCATTGTTGTCTCTTCATCCTCTTTCTTTCATGGGAACCTGCTCCCCAACCAGGACCCTGCCAGCCCCATCAAGTGCTGAGTCTTCTCTTCTGCACCCCTCGTTTACACCACCCTGCCTAGATGTGGGCATGATCTATCTGCAGCATTGACACGGCTGCTCCCTCCCTCCCTCCAGACTGTCTTCCTTTCTCACCCATCAAAACACCCAGCTTTGAGTTTCGTCTCATCAGACTATGCTACTTACTAGTCTTGCTTGTCAGCATCATTAACTGACCCCCAGTTCACTGCCACTCATTCCTTGAGAGTTTAGCTCCTAGCTTACTGGCATTCTCATCAGCACTCCTGAGGATGTAATTATTTGAGGTTTCAGTATCCATGGAGATAAATTTTCCAGTACTCTTTTACCTCTTCTCCTGCAAAGATCTTACCTTCACTCATCCTCAACCTCTCCCTTCCTAGACCTCGTCATTCCCAATAATTTTATTTTTTCACTCTCTCAGCACTACCTTGCATTTCCAGCACATTTCCTCTACTAATTCAGCTCCTCCAATCCTTCAGCCCCAATGGCTCCAACAATCTATTAATCCTACCTTTTCCTGTCCCTCACCACCCTCTTGTCCTTACTGTCCCCAACAAGGAGTCCATGATCATCAGGATAGTTACTCCCTCTCTCCTTCACCATCCCTCTCATTTTGTTTTACTTACTTAGCAAAACCAAAACACTATTTAAATCCAAGTCTATGCTCATCGCTCAACTGCCCTGGAAGGGCTGTCTAAGACTGGAGGAAAACTCCACATTGAAGACTGGCCTTGTTTTAAATTCTCTGATATTAATCTTGCATCTGTGCTCATGGTAGACTCTCCCAACTGCTAGCAAAGGCCAACAATCCAACTTGTGTTCTAGATTCCCTCCCTCTTACCTGGTCAAGGATATCACTCCTGTAGCTCTGCACACTTTCTCCTGAATCATTCATTTTTCCTCTCTGTTGCTAATTTCTCTCACAAGCATGCAAACATGGTGTAACTTTTCCCATGGTATAAAGCAAAAAACAAACAAACAAAAACAACCTCTGGACCTTACTTCTCCTCTAGCTACCACCCCATTTCTCTGTTCTCTTCCAAGCAAAACTCCTTGAAAGAGCAGAATATTCTCGTTTTCTCTAATTTCTCTCTTCCTAGTCTTTCCTTTTTTTTTCAGTCGGAGTAAAAGTTTAGAAAAGTAAAATGCATGGATCATAAGTGTATAATTTGGTGAATTTTTAAACACATATACACCCATATAACCGCCACCCCCAACAAGATGGAGCATTTCCATCACTTCAGAAAGCCCTCTCAGGTCCCTGTCTAGTCTTCTCCACTCTGATGAGTAACCACTGGTCTGATTTCTATCAGCACAGGTTAGTTTTGCCTGTTCTGTATATACACCATATATACACTGCAGATACTCCCCGTGACTGGCTCCTTTACTCTCAACAAAACATTTTGCAGATTCATTCATGCTGTTGCCTGCATCAGTAGTAATCACTTATGTGAAGAGACCACAATTTGTGTATCCATGTTCTTGTCAATGAACACATGGATTATTTCCAGTTTGACTGATAGGAACAAACCTACAAATATTCTTGTACAGTCTTTTTGTGGATAAATGTTTTCATTTGGCGAGGGCCTATACCTAGGAGTAGAATTGCTGGGTCATCAGGAAGGTATATGGTTAACTTTATAAGAAGCTGTCAAACAGTTTTTCAAAGTGGTTGTACCATGTTACAGTACCATCAGTGATGTACGAGAGTTCTGGTTGCTCTACACCCTCACCAACATTTGATGTTACCAGTCTTTTTAATTTTAACAAATTCTAGTGGGTGTGAAATGGAAGCTCATGGTTTTAATTTGTATTTTCCTAATGACTAATGTTGTTGAGCATCTTTTCATGTACTTTTTGGCTATTCCTCTATCTTCTTGTGTGAAGTGTCTGTTCAAGTTTTTGCCCAATTTTTTATTTGATTGTGTTTCTTTTTCATATTGGTTTGCAGGAGTTCTTTGTATGTTCTGGATGTAAATCCTTTGTCAAATATACGTGTTGCTAATATTTTCTGTGGCTTGCCTTTGCTTTTCCTTATTGGTTTCCTTTAATAATCAGCAGTTTTTAATTTTGCCATTGCGGTTGTATGCGTTGCTTTTACTTTAAGCCGTCATTCGTTCTTTAAGTTAAATTAAGAGGTACTTCTGTCCTCATCTAGTGGTGTTCTTCTCATTAGTTAATCCTGAAAACTTGTTACTTCAAGTCCTCTGTGGCCTGTGGTGAGTTTTACTTCCACTAAGCTTGCATTTGTCACAATATTAGCTTCACACAATGAAAAATATTAGAGTAATGACAACTTAGCATAGGATGGTGCAAGGAGCGCTCTCTCATTTCACAAAGCCCTCTGTGATCTGGCCACTTATCAGTCTTCCCAGTCTAACTTCATAACCCTCTTCCCTTCTACCACTAGGTTTCAAGCATGTCAGCCTAATGGGTCCTCAGACCAACCAGGGAATTTGCATGCACTGTTCCTCTTCTTTCTTTGCCTTCACATGGCTGACTCCTTCTTGACCTTCAGATGTCACTTAAGTTTCTTGATCTATGGATCCAGAGTAGTCATCACAGTCATTCTCCTTTGTATCACTCCAGTTCTCTACAGATATCACTATTGGTAGTTTCCTTCATTGATTAACTGATTGTCTATCTACTTCCGTCCTCCCACTATAAGCTCCATGATAGCAAGGACCACATTTGTCTAGTTCTTCATCATATCCCAGTGCCTACAACAGTGTATGACTCATGGAAGGCGCTCAACAAATGTGTTCAATGAATGAACGGGGGAATGGGATGGTGGAATCCTTCCCCCACAAAAAAACATAACCTATTTTGATTTGTTTGCTTCATTTTGTTTTGTTTTCCTTAAACCAAATCCATCTCATCTTGTTTTCCAGGTATAAGAAAGCACTTGTTAAAAATATCACTGCATCAGTCTGACAGTTATTCCTAAGATATCTATCTAATTAGTTCTTTTGAAAAAATCTTATCTCTTTGATGTATTAATTATATATCCTGATTGCTCTATTAATTCCATTTCCTTAGGCATACACTATTCTATTTATTGAGTCTGTTGTCTCTCTATTATGTTGTTGGAGCTCAAGTATTTTGGAGAAGGGAGAAGTGATGGTGACTGGTGACACACAGTCCTACCCCAACAAACCACCCTTTAGGTTTTCCCTGAGACTACCTGCTCCCTATTCTTCCGATCCAGATAAGGAAGGCCCTGTAGGCAGCTCTCAACTTCTATGGAAGTATAGCATGGTCATATCTTGGCTTGTGGAATCCTTCCTCAGTCTTCACCTATCTGCTGTCAATCTTTTAGGAATTATGGAGGAAAGGGCAATATGCTCCCAGTCCCTCATTATGAAAACCAATCCAATCAAACTTGAAATCAATTTCAAGAGTTTTTTAAAGTTTAATAAGATAAGTAAAGATTTTAGTTTGGGGGAATTTATCATGCCTCTGAAATTAAGTCAAAAATATGGTTGCCTACTCTACATATAAATTATATTGCCCAGAAAAACAGCCCTTGAAAACTAAAGGAGAGTTTATTTTGAGATGTCCGTACTGTGACTGTGTATTGGATACTGGTTTTGGTGTCAAAATAGAAAAAACATTAGCTGAGAGTTCAGCCATCTGCAAGCTTGAGGCCCGGGAAAGCCAGTGGTGTAGTTCCAGTCCAATCCAGAAGTCTGAGAGCCAGAGGGGCTGAAGGTGTGAGCTCCAGTCTGAGTCCTAAGGTCCAAGAGCTAGAGGGGCCAATAATACAAGTCCTGGTCCAAGTCCAAGGGCGGGAGAAGACGGATGTTCCAGCTCATGCAGTCAGGTAGAGAGAGAGAATTCCTCCTTCCTCTGCCTTTTTGTTCTATTCAGGCCCACAGTGGATTAGATGATGAACAAAATTGGTATTTAACGAAGGAAAGCTCTCTGTTTTAAGTTAAGGAGGTGGAAGTTCAAAGGAGTAAACTATGGCAGCCACTTGAAGGTGGCTTACCCACCCCCAATTGCAGGAAGTGTAATTGATCAAGGCCTAAAGATGTTGCATTTTGAAATCCATCATTGCCATGTTTGCACAAGGCCACTCCCCAGGGGTGCTCCCAGCCAATGACCCGGGCGGGCTTGCTCCCCAACAGCCCTGTGGAACCTTCCAGAGACCACAACATGGCAGTCCAGGATGCATCCTCCCAGCCTTCCCTGATTCCCTCTCCATTTTCTCTCACACAGTAATTTCCCCTAACAAAACCTGTGTGCATTTAATCCCATCCTGACACATGCTTCTCAGAGCACCAAACAATATATGACTTGGCTTGGTGTGCCAGGAGATCCTTGCTCAAATTCCCTTTATAGTCCCAAAGCTCCCTAATCTTTGCTCCACAACTAGTCATTGTTCTCCTCTCTCTTTTGCGGAGCTGCTGTAACCAGCAAACTGTCAGAGTATACTTAAGTGACCCTGAGATATGTGAGTCCTTTCTTCAGAAAATAATTTACACACTCTGCTACACAAAAAGCATGTAATGCTTCAATGATGCTTAATAAAAAGGTGCTGAATTTTCCCTTATTACTACAGTGCATCCCACAGAAGAGAAAAGGCTCTGCAGTGGAACCAGCTCAAGGGAGGAAAGGGAGCTATAGGATTAGGTTCAACACCCTAGCCCAAAGGCAGGTCAAAAACAGGATCAGGACATGGCCCTTTGAAGCATCCACCCAGTAGTGGATAAAGTCATCGACATCCACCCCACTAAAAGTGTAGGAGGGCTACCCATATCCAACCAAAAAATAATCTCTCAAGCAGAGGGCTGCAATTAATGTCGTCATAGCTGAACGTCCAGTAATACTATCTGGAGTAGAGAACATGCTCATGGTTGTCAGGATTCTTGGTGTCCCGGAAATTCTACCAAGGTGCTTTAAAAATTTTAGGCTTAAAAACAATCAGGTATAGCCCAGAAGAAGCATGTCACCCCCTAATCTTTGGCTAGCATGTAATGTGCCAGTCTGAGGTCACTGAGTTACACATTAGCAGATGTTCTGGGAACAAAGGGCTGACTGCGGAGGATGGCAGAGGTTCCCAGGCTGGCTTACGCTGAAAGGCAGTTTCAAACTCAGGGACCATAGCAAAATTAAAACGGTTTAAATTGTTTCTCCCTGACAGCTCTACCAGTCCCGTGGTAGCCCCTCTGCCACCAGACCAAGAAAACGCCTGAGGGTCAGGCGCTGACCAGACGAGGAAATATGGTGGGTGGCCAGAGTCCTTTATCAGGCTGTCAACATGTCCTAAATAAAATGAAGAATGTTCCTCATAACCTTGGCAATGAGGTTTTGAGCAAAATTATTTTTTTCCAACCCAAGCTTATGATTTAGATCATTAATAGTAATTCTGCCTGAAGCCCGCGTCATTTGTACCAATGACCAGGACATGGTCTCATTAATATTCATTTTCTTGGCCAAGGCTGTGATCACTTACAATTTGGGATTGTTAACAGGTAGAGTCTTACTGAGGATCTGTTTTTAAAAGCTGAATTTACATCCAGAGGAAAATGGCTTTTATTCCTATTATGATAGCAATGGCAGAGGAGGGCGAGTCTAATAACTTCTGTAAGGGTTAAATTGATGTTAATAACTAAAAAAGGGGAATCTGGACCATTAGAGCCTCACAGCCATTAAGTTTTATTATGAGTATTAACACTGGTGACTTCACATTGATTTTTTTAGTGCAAACACACACATACACAACAACAGCACAATCTTTTGAGCAAGGAGGAGAGGATAACTTCTCCTAAATTCAGATTCTGTTAACCTCTTGAATTCCAAAATCCAGCCCAAACTGAATCTAGCTTTAAGTTTCTTAATCCCTTTCACAGCCACCCTCAGTTCCTTCAATCTCTCCCCGTCTAAAATAAACCAAAATGTGTTCCTTTGCCATGAAAGAGAACAAAGTAAGCATGCCCCAGAAAAAGCAGCAGCCAGGGGTTTCCGAAGCTGCATGTCTGCTGTTCCACCCTCCCCATCACACAAAATTTATGTTAGACCCGCCTCTTACTCTGGTTGGGTCTGTTCGTACCAGTTCTAACCCAGTCAATAGGTACGGACGTCCTGGACCATCCTTGGGACACCTGGCTTGCAGGAAGATGAGAAGAAGAGACTATCCCAGCAGACTGGTCCCATGAATGATGGCATGGCCCAGTCTCCTCCCGAAGCACAAGAATGAGTTTTTCAAACAAGCTGAGTTTAAGATTATAGAGCAAATCATGGACATTGGAGTGAGATGGACCCGGATTCTAATCCCGCCTCTGCCACTTATTGTGCAACTCTGGATGAGTTGTTTAACCTCTCTAAGCTTCCGTTTCCCCATCTCTTCAGTGAAGGAAATACTACTACCTACACTGCAAGGTTGTTGTGAGGAACAAATGGGAAAATGGATTTGGAGCATTTAGCAGAATGCCTAGAACAGAAGTGCTCTTCTAATAATATTATAGTTGATTCTGAATCTTCTCTGCTTGGGGTGATCACAAAGGCAGTGAAGATAAGAGAAGCCTCTGGACCTCACAGCACAACCCTGGAGAAAGGCATGGGGGTAAAAGGACATCCCTTCCACACCAGCAAATGCAACATGACAATTCCCAGACCTGCGCTGTACACACATACCCAGCTCCATGCCCTTTACATGAGAAATGAGAGCTGCTATGGAGGTGAAGGATGTTCTAAGAAAGAGTACAATCAGCAGGAATAGTATATTCAAGAAACTATGCCCACATCAATGATAAACTATCTACTGACAATTAAATGTTGAAACACTGTAGTCCAAGAAGCCACTGCAAGCCAATTTTTTTTTTTTTTTTTTTTTTGCTGAGGAAGATTCACCCTGAGCTAACATCTGTGCCATCCTTCCTCTATTTTGTACGTGGGTCACCACAGCATGGCTGATGTGACGAGTGGTGCAGGTCCGTGCCCAGGATCTGAACCTGCAAACCCTGGCCCCTGAAGTGAAGTGCGCCAAACTTAACCACTAGGCCACAGGGTCGGCCCCTGCAAGCCAATGTTTTTTAAAAGTCAATTTCTGGCTACTCAAATCTTGGCATCACATTCTCCAGACCAGGAGGTGGCAGGTGGGTTTTATCACAATCAATAGGAAGAGGCTGGCCAAACTTTTCTGTTGAGAAAGATCCTGAGGCTGAGTTGGAATGACATCACCATTTTGTCACGTCATCCAGTTGACTGTAAGAATGGGGGGTGTCATGCCACAGACTTGTCATCCCCTCCCTAGACAATTCAGAAATGAAAACCAGCCACACAAACACATAGTACTTAGAAATGTCATATCTTGATCAGCAAGGAGTTAGGTCATCATGGCAAAACACTATCGACAGCATCATTGTTCTTGGAAAGCTTCAGCTATCTCTTAACACCAAAGAAAATGTTGAGGACATTAGCTCCTGGCTTTGCAGTGATGCACTGAGATGGCAAGGCAGTGAAGAAACCAGCATCTGCTTGCTCATCAGCCCCTCTGAAGGGGGCCCCTTGGCCAGGCAGATGAGTCAGCTGGAGTCCAGGGACGGCTGGGTCCGAGTTGTGGAGGAGACCTGGGAAGCTCCATTGTTCCCAGAGCCTGAGGGTGTGTGCATAACCCTGTGAATCCTGGCCACTCCTCAGGTGAGCTAATGGCCTGCTGATTTCTCCATCTACCCTTGCAGCGGTCAATTACACCACTGGAAGCAGCCCCCTACTCCATCCTTACAAGCCACCCGCAGAGGGCCACCCAGCCCTGGAATCAGAGATCGCGCTGGGCCTCTCCTCGCTCACACTTCTTCCTGACGGCTCTCTGTTCCCTTGGCCCATGAACCCAGATACTCCAGATTTGAGATAGCCCACCATTCCCTTCTGCCTCGTTTCTGCAGACTCTTGCCCAATCCTTCTATCCCTGTGCCTTATCTGGTTCTCAATCTCTGGCTCACATGAGGTCTTCTTATGATAACAACAGGAGCTACCTCATGGGGTTTTTGTGAGTATTAAAATAAGATAAAAACATAAAGAGCTTAACACAGAGTTGTTGTAATTATTTCCAACATATATAGCCCAGCTATTCAGACTTTAAATCCAAACTTGACTCTCCTGTCCAACCTAGTCCCAGTGTCCCCAGTACACTCAGGTGCCATCCACATTAAAGACAATGGGACTTGGTGTGAAGAGACAGGACATGCAGGATGTCCTCCCAACTCTGGCCACGAGTGACTTGTCCCCGATCAGATATTTAGTGTCTGAGGAGTCACCTAGCACAGTGAGGTGACTGTCCCAGTCGTTCAGTAAAGTACTAACTGGTCAGCTACGTGTGCTCCATAAATGTGGGAGGAAAAGTCGGTTTCAGGGTGGATGCTCAGGAAACCAAAAATAATGAGCAAGACCCTGGAACACACTTAAGGAAAAGCAATGGAAGGAAACCCTGCACTTTCAAGAAAATGATAGCTGTTATGCCTCAAATACATTCCAAATGTAAGCATGTGGTGTTAATACAACTGTGTTTGAAAGTCACCAGACGTGGGTGACATTGGTACGAAGACATTTAATATATACTTACGTCTGCAGAGTAATTGGTTTCCTTGCATACTGTTTTGAATAATAGGCATTACACTTGGCTTTATGCTTCGGTGATCAGATATGTGGACACTCAAGTTATCATTTTGAACTGAGTGTCACATTCAGTCAACTCCAAAATTGGTTCTGTAGCCATGAATATAAATAGGCAGCAACTGAGTAAATAGGATGAATAAGATATTTGGAAGATTTTAATTTTCTACCATAGTAAAATCCACTAAATTTACCTCTTCGTCACCAATGTTTGATAATAAAATAATAATAATAATAATAGAAGAATATAATTCAAAATTAGTTCTCTTTTATGTACAAAATATGAGTTACTGGAATCCAAAGTATTGTAAAGTGCCTCTTCCACTTCTCCTTTCTTCCTACATTCCATCTTCATATCTATGGGTTTTTTGTTGTTGTTTTGTGTTTTTTTCAAGCTGATGAAGATTCGCCCTGAGCTAACGTCTGTTGCCAGTCTTCCTCGGTTTTGTATGTGGGTCGCCGCCCCAGCATGGCTGACAAGTGGTGTAGGTCCACGCCCAGGATCCAAACCTGAGAACCCAGGCTGCTGAAGCAGAGCACGCTGAACTTAACCACTATGCCATGGGGCCAGCCTCCCATATCTATGGGTTTTTTTCAATTGGCATGTGGAATGTTTTCTCCAAATAAATCCACCAATTTATTGAAGTACATCTTATGTGAAACTTATTCTGAAGAAAAAAAATAAAAAAGCATGTGGGTCCATCATTCCAGTGCATTGCAATACTCATCAAACACTCTGATGTAAGATTTGAAAACTTTTTCTACAAAACAACAAAATCAGCCATTTTCATTAGTATCAGCTTATAATAGGCTCCATTTCTCATCCTACGTGACCAAGTTCTCCATAAACTCACCATGAGTGAAAATCTTTCTCTATGCTCAGAATTCTGCAGGACATGACAGCAGGTTGGAGCAAACTGAGAGCTTGTTAGTGGAAGTTGGGTGTGAAGAGGACATTTTTTCACCCATGGCAGGAGTGAGAGAGAGGGAGAGTCAAGTCTTATGTGTGCTGATGGAGGCAATGGAACATGCCAGAAACTCTCTCGATGGACAGCAACAGTCCACGCCTCCCTGCTGTCCCTTCCTTCTGTTTTCAGCAGTTCATTGATGTGGTGACCTCAAGAGTCACCACCAAGGGGCTGGCCCGGTGGCGTGGTGGTTGGGTTCGTGCGCTCACCTTCAGTGGCACAGTGTTTGTGGGTTGAGATCAAGCCATGCTGTGGCCTCATCCCTTATACAAAATGGAGGAAGATGGACACGGATGTTAGCTCAGAGCTAATCTTCCTCAGCAAAAAGAGGAGGATTGGCAATGGATGTTAGCTCAGAGTCAGTCTTCCTCACTAAAAAAAAAAAAAAAAAAGAGTCACCACCAACACATTAAGTAGAAATGTATTTTTCCAAGTCCTGTATTTCATGTGAACCAAGTTTCATGGCTATTTTTGAACAAGGGCAGATGTTTCCAGCATAAACAACTTCTACGTTACAAACTAGTTTTCTTCTCACCTTGTTTTAGACTCTCAAATGAATAAACGTAGACACCAAGGAAGCAAGAGGTAAACACGAGAAAAGGGCAAAACAGAAAAAGGGAAATATAAGAGGAATATAAAGAAGAGAAGGAGAGAAGAATGGAGGGAAGAAGAGAAGCCTGGAAGAGAGGAGGTCTTAGAAAGAATCACGGCCCCAGTCCCACATAACACAGCTTGGGATTCCTGCGTGGGTGTAGGCAAGTGTGTGTGCATGTGTGTGCACAGAATGTCAGCAACTTAGACTATGACAACCTTCCATTTCTCCCTTCCTGACATTAGGAAAGTGTCCACTTTTAACTCCACGGTGAGTTAACTTAACCTTGATGAGTATGTCTTTTGGGGAGGAAAAACAGTCCATTTCCACAGCTAACCAAAAGTCACTCTTCAACGTAGAATTCCTTTTAAAGCTTGGCCAAACGCTCTCCACTGTCTAGTATGGAAAATAGGTTCATTCTCCTCTGACTACAAATAAATTTCACCATTATGTATATACATATATAATATTTTCATGCATATTATATGCATGCATGTATATGTGTATGTAGGCAGCCCTGGTGGTCTAGTGGTTAAGATTCGGTGCTCTCACCACTGCAGTCTGAGTTCATTTCCCCGATCAGGGAACCACACCACCCATCTGTCAGTTGTCATACTGTGGCGGCTGCATGTTGCTGTGATACTGAAAGCTATGCCACTGGTATTTCAAATACTATCAGGGTCACCCATGGTGGACAGGTTTCAGTGGAGCTTCCAGACTAAGACAGACTAGAAAGATGTTGATTTTCATCACCCAGGCAAGGAGTTGTCTAGTATCTCCATTGTACAACTAATAATTTTACCTTTACAATTAATAAGCAATCGATAGGGAAACATTTGGAGACCATGCAAACATTCTTCCACAAATTTAGCAACCATTGATTTTTGTCCAAATTAATCTTAATTACAATGGTCAAGATGCAAACAGTTTCAAGGTATTTTTAGCAACAACTTTTAATCGACAGTCTGAAGTAGAATACTTGATATTTTTTTAATGACTAAAGAAACACATTGAATCATCCAGGCATCTTTACTTCCCAAGGGAAGCACTCTTAAGTGGTACATTATTTATTTTTAAGAGGCATTTGTGAATGAATATTTGCTTACATACCCTTTATAGAGAGATGGCCAAACATCTCAGTTTTCCCCAGACAGTCCTGGTTTACGCCAGCTGTCCTGGTGTATTAGTGATAGCATCCTCTTTCACTTTCAAAAGTGACCTCCCTAAAAGATAAAGTATATAATCATCTCTTCTTTGTACCTATTTTTCAAATAAATATCTAAGTATTTATTCTAGCATCTGTTTCTGAATGGAAATTACGTGTTTTCCTGATTATAAGGATAGTTCACCTACTTTGTGAGAAAGAAATCAGAAAATAGAGAGGCATAAAGAAGAAAAAGAAAACTCACACTTGACCCTATTTATTAGCTTGTTTGCACTTGTGATAGTGTGTTAGCTTATACACACTTTCACACCGATTTTCAGACTTGATTTTCGTAAGCACACTGGAATATAGCTGAGCTGTGGTTACTGTATTTCCCCGTTCTACAGCTGAAGACACTGAAGCTAAAGAACCTCCAGCCCAGATATTCTGCCTGGAAATTCCATTTGCTCTCCACTGTATCCCGTTGCCCGGGAGACACACGTGAAGGGAAAAGCACAGTCACCATTGTAACAGCAATCATGGCTAATATGGTTGAGTTCTTACCAGGTGCCTGCCTTTAAAGCTCTGAGCAATCTTAGGAGGGGGATACTAGAGGAGAAAATGATGCTTAATGAGGATAGACAATTGTCTGATATGCCTTTCACAGCTCACAAGTGACAGATTTGGTATTCAAACCCAGACCTGCCTGGCTCTCAGGCAAGTGAGCTGAGAGCTGAGAGCTATGGTCACTATAATCTAACCACCTTACAGTTTTTTAAATCAGTCTTATTAAGACATAGTTTACATACAACCAAACGCACGCATTTTAAGTGTATAGTTCCATGGATTTGGGGAAATGTATATGCAATGCAACCATCACCTCAATCAACACTTTGAATGTTTCTATCACCCCCAAAATTTCCTTGTGCTTTTTTGCAGTCAATCCCCACCCCCACCAGGGGTCACCCATCTGCTTTCTATCACTGTAGTTAGTTTTGCCTTTTTAGAATGTTATATAAATGGAATGATATTCTTTCATGTAACAAGGCTGAATTTTTTTTTTTTTTTTTTTTTTTTGGCGAGGAACATTGGCCCTGAGCTAACACCTGTTGCCAATCTTCCTCTTTTTGCTTGAGGAAGATTGTCCCTGAGCTAATAGCTGTGCCTATCTTCCTCTATTTTGTATGTGGGACACCGCCACATCATGGCTTGATGAGTGGTGTAGGTCTGTGCCCGGGATCCAAACCCACAAACCCTGGGCCACCAAAGCGGAGCAGCACTGAAATTAACCATTACACCACTGGGCCAGCCCCAAACAAGGCTGAATTTTAGTGGAGCCCTGTGCTCCTGGAAAACAGCATAGGTTCAAGGAGTCCTCCACCCTTTTGTGTTCTGGGAAACAGCTTACCGTGAAGAGCACCCTTCCCCAAATGACTTAATAAGACTCCCAGAAGCCCCTTGTTTATGTATGACGGGGCCAGACACAGACTCTGAAAATACCCCTTCTTTGCCTTGTAAATGATTAGCTGGGCTGCCTGTGCCCACTAACCAATCAGAACAAAATCCTTATTAATGTGGGTCAAGAGACTCTCTTTCCCCAGGCCTGTGAACGTCGGCCCCCCCAGCCTGAGCCAGCAGACAGCCCCTCCCAGAAAACAGCCTGCCTTCACTGCCCCTCCTGAAAACAGGCTGATCTCAGGGTCAAACATTCCTGATCTACTGTCCAAGCACCCCTGTGCACCCCACTTGCTCCTACCTGCTTCTTCCCAGCCTTATTTGCTCCTCTCTGCAAAGAAAAACACTTATATCTATCTTTGAGATGCTCTCTGATCTTCTGGTCAGAAGGGTGTCCCCATGCAACGGTCCTTCCCCCTCTTGTAACAGCCTCTTGACTAAAGTCTCTCCATACAAGGTCCAGATTTGTTTCTTATTTGACATATGTCTGGCTTCACCTGCTCAGCATAACGTTTTTAAGACTTAACATTTTTCTGGGAGTCAGAAGTTTGTTTCTTTTTATCGCTGCATAATATTCCATTGTATGAAGGTACGAGTTGCTCATCCGTTCTCCAGTTGATGGCCATCCGAGTTGTTTCTTGGGTTTTGGCTGCTGTGGACATTCTTGAGCCTATCTTTTTGTGGACATGTGCTTCCATTGCTCTGGGTAAATATCTAGGAGTGGAATTGCTGGGTGACTCACATCGCATTTTAAAGTCATAACATCCTCTCATAACATCCTCTCCTTTGATTATAGTATCCACCCCTGAGACAGGTATAGAACAGCATTTTCTGATTAAAAAGCTTCCAGAAGTGAGATGCTGCATGGTGTCCTCATTTGTATTTTACTCATGTATGAGCACATACAATGATTCCTTTAAAAACATGAGCTTCACATAAAATTCTCCCAATACCATTCAGCGCAATTCCAAAGAAGAGGTTGGAACATGTGCATATGAGTTTCTAGCCATACATATGTCCCTTCTGCTGAAGGATTGCTTTAACTTGCCCACTTTTAACGTTTCATTCACAACGTTATCAATATTATGTCCTTTTTTCCATGCATCTGCCACTTCCCCTCCACTTCTCTCCCCAGTGGAGCCTGGTTTATTGAATTCATAAACAAGAAATGGCAAACATTTGTTCCTTTTAAGAAAACAGATGCATATTTCTTTTCCATCAAATTAAGTTCAACTACTCCACTAGCTAAAATTCGTAAGATCATTCCAGCGAGGAAGAAAAAAATCAGCATTAAAAACAAAATCCCCATTGGAATAGGGAGGGAAGAGAATAATGGATGGGAATGAAATGTAAGCTTTCCTTTGTGAATTTTCATTTCTGCCTTGAATGGCTTCTGCTCAGATGTCCATTTAACTCTCAGCCTGCTTGATTTCCTCCCATCTTGTGACAGAGCAGAGGACTGAGGACTAGGGCATGGACACAGCCAAGAGGTGTGAAGGGAGGAGATGGAGAAAGGATACCAGGGGAGGCAGGGAGAGCTGCCAATAGGTCTCTCTCTCTGATGGTCTTACAGTTCTGGAAAAGAACTTACCACAATTCTATTTTTACTCTGAACATTTCCACCTACGCGGATCAAATGCTTTCCAACTTCCCGACACTCAGTCGTCCAGTTTACTGCTTGTCAGAAATACTGGCTGCTGCCATCAATAATTTACAGGCTTTAAATGTTTAAACTCCACTGTTCCTGGAACACGGGCTTACCTGGAAGAGGTGGATTTTTAACAGAAGCCTATATTCTCAGGTTAATTAAGTAATACTCACGGCTCTACTCTCCACTTAATGCCATTGAATCCTCACATAAATCTCCTGCAATTTTATCGTTGTTGCAACACGGGTTACTTGTAATTACAGATTTATAAACAGAACATCTAGCCCCATATTAGGGCATTGCGGGAGGACTAAATAAATACACTTCTGGTTAAATGTATCTGTGGGCTTGTTTTGTTGCTGGTGGACTTTTTTCTTTCTTTATCTCCCAGAACAAAGCAGCCTGTTTGCTTTTGTTTTGCAGCAGGAGTAGGCCAGATTGTAGTCACTTTCAACAGGTCCCTTAACCGCCCTGTTCTTTGCGATCACTCTCTGTTGTTTCATAACATGTGGCTGAATATTGTAAAAGGGGAAAGAAGTGAGAGCCGTTCTGCTGGTCTCTAGCCATGCTGCCTCTTTGTAGGAGGCACAAACATGTCCTGAGCCCCCAACCCAAAAGCAAACACACAGGATTTAGAATCCACACAGAAGTCTGTCCTCCACTACCCAGAGGAATTCCTTCTGCTGAAACACCCACTGTTGTCCAGGTCGTGGAGGCTGCCAGATTTATCAAATAAAATTATAGGACATCCAGTTAAGTTTAGTTTTCAAGTAGCAAGAAAAAACAAATTTTAGTATAAGTATGTCCCAAATATTACATGAGATATGGTTATACTAATAAAAGAAAATTGTTTATCTGAAATTAAATTTAACTGGGCATCCTGTATTTTATATGGCAACCCTACCAGGCAGAGATGCCCAAACCTACACCAAGAATTCCACAGAAGGCCTGCAGTCTATGGTCGGTTCTTGAAGTAAGTATCTAAACAGACCTAAATAATAATAATGTGAAATATAATTTGATTGAGTCTTTGTTTTTATGGGTTAAATCCTATGCTAGGTACTTTCCCGAGTTCTTTCATTCATCCCTACAGCCCCCATAGGAGGTAGGTATATTGTTTTCAGCATTCTGCTGGGGAGGAAAAAGATGAGAGAGGTTAAATCAGTTGCCCTGGCCTCTGACCAACCCCGCCCCCACACCCACGCAAGCCCATGCACTTCACCTGTATGTGATACTGCCCTCTCCATATATTACTCGCTCCCCCAAAGTCATTGCCATTGAGTATGACCAAGACAGAGCACCATAGATACACACACACTCCAGCCTCTGCAGTTGTTTCTATCTCAATTGAGATTTAAACATACATAAGCTACCTGTTAGCACAGGCCGCACATGGACTAGTTCCATCAGTAGTTCTCAGACTTCAGTCTGCATCAGAATCTCCTGGGTGTAATAATTTGCACTTAGAACAAGCTCCCAGGTGATGCTGATGCTGCTGGTTCAGGGACCACACTTTGAGAACTACTGGTTTAGAACACAGGCTTTGCCATGAACTTCCCTGGATTTGTATCTCAATCCAGCCACCTAGTAACTGTACAACCTTGCACACATCACTTAACCTCTCTGTGCCTTAGTTGGCACACTTGCAACATGTCCATAATAATAGTATTGCATCACAGACGTGCACATCAAGTTATAGCCATAGAGTTACATGAAATACCATACATAAAATGCTTAGCACCATAGCTGGTACTCAAAAAAATGTGGCAGCTCTAATTATTATCATCATTATTTGATTATGGGAAGAGCATTTTGCTATGGTTCTGACAGGAAGGAGAGCTGGGTTCTACATTCTTCTCCAATATGTACTAGCTCCTGGGCCAGTCCCTCCTCTGTTAGGCTTCTGGTCTCTTAAATGTAAAACAGGGCTCAGCATTCCTTTCTGAAGACCACCCAGTACTGGACCAGTGCAGGATCATCCTGCCCCTGTGGGCTTTGATTTGCTGCTTTAGTTGGAGGGCTAATGCTACCTGATTTCATGAATTATTATAAAACTACAGTAACCAAAACAATGTGGTATTGGTATACAGTTAGACAAATAAAACAATAGAACAGAACAGAGCCCAGAAGTAGACCCACACGTAAATGGACAACTCATTTTTGACAAAGGAACAAGGCAATTTGGTGAAGAAAGGAGAGTCTTTTAAGCAAATGGTGCTGGAACAACTGGATCTCCATATGCAAAAACAGAAACAACAATGTGTACCTTGTACCATACACCAAAATTAACTCAAAATAGATCTCAGACCCACACCATAATCCAAATCTGTGTGACTTTGAGCAAGGCGAAGATTTCTTAGCTAACACAACACAAAAACAACAAACTGATAATTGTACTTCATCAAAATAAAAGCTTCTGGGGGCCACCCTGGTGGCATAGTGGTTAAGTTTGCTCGCTCTGCTTTGGTGGCCCAGGGTTCATGGGTTCAGATCCTGGGCGTAGACCTATGCACCGCTTATCAAGCAATGCTGTGGCAGTGTCCCACATACAAAATAGAGGAAGATGGGCAGCTCAGGGCTAATCTTCCTCAGCAAAAAGAGGAAGATTGGCAACAGATGTTAGCTGAGGGCCAATCTTCCTTGAAAGAAGGAAAGAAAGAAAGAAAGGAAGGAAGGAAGGAAGGAAGGAAGGAAGGAAGGAAGGAAGGAAGGAAGGAAGGAAGGAAGGAAGGAAGGAAGGAAGAAAGAAAGAAAGAAAGAAAGAAAGAAAGAAAGAAAGAAAGAAAGAAAGAAAGAAAGAAAGAAAGAAAGAAAGAAAGAAAGAAAGAAAGAAAGAAAGAAAGAAAGAAAGAAAGAAAGAAAGAAAGAAAGAAAAGAAAAGCTTCTGGAAACAACTGGTTCATTCTTCAGTTAGCAACAAAAAAATTTTTAGTATAAATGTGTCCCAAATATTGCATGAGATACACTTATACTAAAAAAATTATTTGTTTATCTTACCCCACCTGTTCACTACCTAAGATGAATGACAGACAGGGTGTCAGAGAGCATTTGCTAATTATAGCCTGCAGGGATCCTGTGGACTTCAAATCCGTCTTGGAACTAGGTTCAAGGCCAACAAAAACAGAGCCAGGTGTCGACTGTTTGGTGGTTGCAGTGCCCCAGCCCCCACACACAGGTGGGAGTTCCACCTGCAGAAGATGCCTGCTCCGTGGACCAGAGCTGCTGAGAAGTTGATACTGAACCTCTTAATCTCAAGTTCGTGTGCCGGATGCACAGTAAGCCAATCACTGAGACACAGGTGCTTGGAGGTAGAGAAGGCAGAGAATAGGTTCTCTCAAATCTGCCTTCACGAAAGAAGAAAGCAGGGGGTTTTATAGAGCTATGGGGCTTGGGAGGTGGAGTTTCAGAGAAACAAATGGGAAGTCCGTGATCCTTTCACTCCAGATAAGCCTTTGGGCAACCTGACTTCTGGGTGTTGGGAGCAGCTGGAGGCTGGTTATCTGGTGATCATAACTTCCTTAAAGGCATTCTTTTTCTTCTTCAAAAGAAGCTCATAAATCCTTGTGACCCTTGAGTCGCCCCTCAGGTTAAACAAGAAAACAGCAAATGAACACAATTAACTTCTTTTCATCTGTGTCTGTGTTGGGAACAAGGTTGAAGGGTAATCGTGTTCTTACTGAATATTTACAGTAACTCTCAGGTACCCAGCTTCAAAATCTTCCCAGAAGAGGTGGGCCTGTGGTCAGACCAGGAGGGCAGCGCTGTCTGAGGCTTCTGATATGAGGGCTGCTGGAACAGATGTATGACAGCGTTTACTCCCCTCCCCCATTTCAAGTTCCACTCTGCCTCTTCCAACACCCGCCACCACCAGGCGGGTGCCTCTGTTCAAATATAGAAATGCAGGCCACAGCTTTGCCAGGGGTTGCCAACTCTGTGAATATGGTTGGGTGGAAACGCAATTCCCATGGCTGAGAAGGTAGACACGGTGTGTGACCCGGGTTTGCCTTGCTCTGCTGGAGGCACAGAACCAATCTGTTGTTGTTGCCATCCCAAATCCCACAGCCCGGAGACCTAATTCACAAGCCACCCCATGTGCACAGGAGCAAAGTCTGATGAGGTTGTGGAGCGTGGTGACTCAGCCTGTCACTCCACTGAAAGGGATGATTTACAGCCCTGGGCCTGCACCTCAGCATCCTGTTTTCTCAGAGAACATGCTCTAAATAGCCAGTGCACCAGGGCCTGGCAGGGAGGTGAGGCAGAAAGTGCTTTCATGATTTTCAGCAAATTTATTTTCCTGCCAAGGCAGCATGGTATTTTGGCCCAATGGGTGGGCTTTCTTTGAGCAACAGAAAAGTTTTACTCAGAAATAAATATGTACATTCACATTTATTTGCTGAGCTCTCTTTGGGACCTTATAAACTGTTAAATTATCAGGCAAGGGGCCGGCCCCATGGCTTAGCGGTTAAGTGTGTGTGCTCCGCTGCTGGCGGCTTGGGTTCGGATCCCGGGCGCGCACCGACGCATCGCTTCTCCAGCCATGCTGAGGCTGCATCCCAGATAGAGCAACTAGAAGGATGTGCAGCTATGACATACAACTATCTACTGGGGCTTTGGGGGGAAAAAAAATTATCAGGCAAGAAAAACGAATGTGAAAATTGGGGCCCAGACTCTGGTCCTCAGTGACAAACTCATGAAAGGATAGAGATGCAGATACTAGAAATCATGTCCACTTCACAGACGGGGAAACTGAGGCCCATAGGGAGGTAACTTTCCCAAGACCTCACAGCCCGTCACTGGCAGAGTGGTTCCCTGATTCTCACATCACTCTCAGCTCTGGCCAGTGCCCCGTAGGGTTCCTGAGAGGTAGGGAATGCCAGATTCAGCAATAAAAAATACAAGGAGCCAGTTAACTTTAAATTTCGGATAAATAATGAATAATTTTTCAATATAAGAATGTCTCAAGTGTTTCAAGGGACATACTTATCCCAAAAAAATTGTTGATTGAAATTTTTTAACAGTTTTATTGGGGTATAATTGATATGCAAAAAATGCACATATTTAATGTATACAACCTGATGAGTTTGGACATATACATACACCCATGACACCATCACCACAATCGAGGTAATAAACATATCCATCATCTCCGAAAGTTTCCTTGTGTCCCTTTACTTGATTGCAATTTGTTTTATCAATGTATATTATTCAAAGTCTCACTTTATTTTCAGTGTATTCGCTTCATGTCTTTCCGAGAGGTGGTGTGGGATGGAACGCCAGGATTACAGATGGGCTCTCCTAGCCACCCTGGATGAGCAGAGTCTGGATAAGGTGAATTAGGATCACATTCCAAGACAAAGCAGAGGTCACTGGTATGTAAGAAAGCTCCCCAGTGGTCAAGACAGTAACAGGCTTCAACAAATGAAAAGTAGTGGCGGGCAGGGGGTGGAAGGGGCATGGGGGTGGGGGCTATGTCAGGACTGAGGGGCAGTCAGAGAAACGCAGTGGTTTCTCTCTGATCTGGACGCTTGTGCTAACAGAGAGGGAAATGAGCAGGAATCTGTGTCAATACAAGCCACGAGCCTTGACCTTCTCAGGTTGTGGGCTGGATTTCCTTCCATGGCCCACAGAGACATGGAGCCAAAACGTTCTCATCTCCAAATAAACCCCCACACAATGTTCTAACCTCATTCTCAAGTTACCAAAGTTTTCTGAGTCTTCCAAGTTAGACTCATGCCAAGGTTCCCTTAATGGACCAAAAGAATAGACAGTCAAGCTTCATTAGTCACAGATTCAGTATTTGGAAATTCTCCTACTGCTTAAAATTTATTTGCAGCCCCCAAATTGATACTCTAATATGTGGGCATGTGAAAAATTTGCATCTCCTAACATGCATGTTCCCAGCTGAGGTTGAACAAAGTAACACTACTTTCTTGTTTCAGCTCTCATGCTGTAAACAAGTGTCCCTTTCTCAGACTATTTAGTGCCACTTTTTTGTTTTTCATTTTTGTGCATTTTGCTGGTGGTTTTTCTGTTTAAAATGGTCTCCATGTGTAGTGCTGTTTAGCGTCCCTAAGTGCAAGGAGGCTGTGATGTGTCTTACGAAGAAAATACGTGTTAGACAAGCTTCATTGAGGCACGAGTGATGGTGCTGTGGGCCATGAGTTCAATGTTAATGAATCAACAATATATATTAAATAAAGAGTCTTTAAATAGAATCATACATAAATCAAGGTAGATCGGTTGATAAAAATGTGACCAGAGGCTCACAGGGACCTAGTCCTATACATCCTTCAGGAACAATGATTTATTATTTGCTAATTCAGTGTCTACAACAACTTTAGGGAATATAACTACCATGGAGAATGGGTTGTACCGGGACAGACTTGGGCTGGGCCATCGAGTCCATGCATGACAACATGGGAGGTAGAGAAGAAGCAAATCTCCTGCGGGTTTCAGCCAAGGCCAGTCTCGCTTTCTTCCACAGGCCAGTATCCATGGACACAATACACTGCTCATGTTTTTTTAACAGACATTACATTTTAGAGCAGTTTCAGATTTACAGCAAAACTAAGCAGAAGTTACAGAGATGTCCTATATACCCCCTGTCCTCAGACACACAGGGCCTCCTCCACTATCTGCATCTCCCCAGAGTGGTACCTTTGTTACAATTGATGAAGCTACATTGACACATCATAATCCTCAAAGTCCATAGTTTGCATTAGGGTTCACCCTTGGTGTTGAACATTCTATGGGTTTGGACAAGTGTATAATGACATGTATCCATTATTATAGTATCTTACAGAATAGTTTCAGGGCCCTAAAAATCCTCTGTGCTCTGCCTATCCATCCCTCCCCATCCCCCAACCCTGGCAACCCCAACCCCAACCCATCCCCTGGCAACCACTGGCCTTTTTACTGTATCCATAGTTTTGCCTTTTCCAGAATGTCATCTAGTGGGGGTCATACAGTACATAGCCCTTTCAGATTGGCTTCTTTCATGTAGGAATATGCATCAGTCCATGCATCTTGGAAACATCAATGCTTAAATTCAACATTTTTCAGTCACTAGCTGGGTGAATTAGTGGTGATGACTTGCCTGACCGCTGGAGGCCTTGGGTACACAACTGATAGTATGCTGTTTGGCTGAGGGGTAATAGAAAGCAGCAAATAAACCCCATCACAGGCTCTTATTCCGATGGACTAAGTGCAGTATAAGTTATTTTTCTCATGCAACCGGAGAAGGATAATTGCTAAAAAAAGAAATGAAGATTAAGACAGAGTTTTCAGGGTGTTTTTTAAAAAATAGATTTGGGGAAGAGGTGGATATTATTTACGTCATACTATTTTCTTGCTGTTTAAAGTTAAGCCTTCTCTGGAAATTTTCAACAAAGCTGTGTGGCTCTTTGGAATACGTTTTCCTCCCCATGGCAAGACTGTGGCTGCCCTTTTGCCATCAATGCCCTGTGCTCTGCTTAACAAGCAAACCCTGCTTCTCGAAATACATGAAGTTCAACATAACATGGGATTAAAACTGGAAAATTTTTAAGATCATATACACCTGAAAGGCTATATTACGGTATTTCAACCCCTTTAGATGCTCATTCTTCATGCCACCTCATTATTCTGAATAATGCTTGAGGTAATATGACATCTCTGGTATCCCTGAATACTGTCAGAGTCCTGCTCTTCCTCAAAGTCATTTGGGTCAGGGATGCTATGCATTTAGGTTTTGTCTGCCTCTTATTATGTTTCCAGGGTCTCAAGGCTAACTTACTTTATGATTATTAATTATTAGCCCCATTGCTTTTTAAGCCCCAAGGCTCAGAAACACATTCTTGGGATGTTTGTGGGGTATGGTGGTGACAAAGAGGCAGTCCTTGACCAGACTTTAGTCAGGCTCCTCTGAGCCCTTTCAACTAGGCCCAATCTTGGCCTTCCACGTCCATCCTTGCCAAGCCCAGTTTTAGCAAAGAATCCTACTGTCCTGTGCCCAGCAGGTCTTAATTTATAAAGATGACTGGGTGACAACACGGAGAGCACAATGCTAATGACAGTAAAGTTTAATGTTATTCACAGGGGCCGGCCCTGTGGCCGAGTGGTTAAAGTTCTGTGAGCTTCGCTTCCACAGCCCAGGTTCGCAGGTTCGGATCCTGGGTGTGGACATGCACCACTCATCAGCCATACTGTGGCAGCATCCCACATACAAAGTAAAGGAAAATTAGCACAGATGTTAGCTCAGGGCTAATCTTCCTCAATGAAAAAAAGAGGAAGATTGGCAACAGATGTTAGCTCAGGGCCAATCTTCCCCACCAAAAAAAAAACAAATGTTATTCACAGTTCCCCTAGAAATGAGAGGCACAGCTCACCACACAGGGCCACAGGAGGGACCCCAGGTTTGGGTCAGGAAGCAGAAGCAGGACTGAGGGGAAGACCTAGGCCACAGCCTTTACTGGGGTCTCCACGGGAAAGGCAAGGCAGGGCAGAGTAAACAGCTTAGGATTGGCTAGTTTGAATAATTCCAGCAGGCTTTGGGCTATAGGGGTGTCTCTAACTGTCTGGTACCTGGTCCTGGGTTGATTTAGGGTGGAGGAATATAGGCTGGATGTCTGAGAGTTGGATAAGAAGGTGGGTGGAGGCATGGCCTTGGATCAGCCAGTCTGCCCGTGACAGGTGTGTTCCAGGCAAGCTGTATACTACCCCCAAGAATGAGCTAGGCCTGGGAGGGGCAGTCTCTCCCCAGGTCTGAAGTAGGCATCCACATGGGCCCACAGCCTTGCTTAGCATCTTCCCCTGTCCTATCCCGCTTCGTTCTGCTGTGACCACAGCCTCTATAAACCAGGGCTCTTGAATCCCTGCCTCAGGCTCTGCCTCTGGGGAGCCCGACCTGTTACAAAGGCGTAAGAAGCTACCTGTCCTGACCTGTTCTCATCATACAGCTCACTCCCTGAATATCATCAAGAGAGTCCCTGGAAGGAAAACCCCACGCCAGGCTCCCCAGTGTGGTGTTCAGGCTTTCCATGACCTGATTCCACCTTCATCTTCCTGCCATTCTTTGCACTTGCCCTTTCAGAAATGTGGAATTACTCATATCCCCTACTTCTGCCTCTCCTTGGCCAATTCCACCACAGTCATGCATGAGCTCACACACATGCACTCACACACACGTGTGCACACACATGCACACAAACACATCTGCATGCATATCCACACATGTGCACACGTGCACACACGCATGCATACATGAACACACCCTCACACATGCACAGAGACACATGTGCAGAAACAACACATGCACACACAGACACACATGTACACACACAGATGCATACATGCATACACAAACGCACACATGCACACACACACACGAATGCACATGCATGCGTACACACACCACCCATACTACTGCTTCTTGCCTTTATGGCTTCGTTCATGCTCTTTCCTCTTCCTGGAATGTCTTATCCCCACTGTGGACTAGGCTCGTCCTGTTCATAATTCCAGGCTAATCTCAGGGGCCACCACCTCCAAGAAGCCTTCCTGGTGAGGTTAGATTTTCCTCTGTGTTCCCAGAGCAGAGCTCCCTGAACTTAACCTCTATCATAGTTCCTACACATTACAGTAGTATTATCTGCCCATGCCCAGGTCTCTGGCTAGACTGTGAGCTCCCTCAGCTGCCTGAGGTCAGCGGCTTTTTGATTGATTCCCAACACAGAGTCTAAGATTCAGGAGACATTCATTAAGTGCTTGCTGAATGAACTGGGAAAGAATTGAAAAATTAAAAGGACTCAAGGTAATCTGGAACAGTGGCCCAGGTTGATTTTTGTTGTCAGAGTAAAAGGGATTTACTTTTAAGTATATATAGAACAAGTTGTTTCTAGAATAGAAGGCCTAGGATCTCCTTTGAGAGATTTTCAGCATCACACAAGGCGGAAGGGAAATGGGAAATTGGTAGCCAGTTCATAAAAGCAGGGACAGGCGGTGTCTGTGCTGTAAAAGGAAAGAGCCAAGCGCAGCATCATGGCCCAGGTGGCTCATTTGGGGGCCTGTGCGTGGTCCTTCTCTGTGAGAGCTGCCAGATGAGAGGAAACTCTGGATGCTGAGCCAAGGCCCTTGTACTTGCCTCCCCGCCCAGGCATGGCCTTCTGGGGGCTCCCCTCCCTGCCCATCCTAACCCCTGGGGGTGGGCTCCACCCTCTCTATGTCAGCAAGGGCCAGAGGTCACAACCGAGGCAGCAGGCTATAACAACCGCTAACAACTCAAGCCAGTTTCCTGAGGTCCCCACACTGGAAGAAGGGGTCCAGCTGTCTCTCAGTGCTGGGCTTTCCGCCCCTGCCACCAGGAGCTCAGAGGAGGCAGTGTGCATGGATTTCATTTCATTTATTTACACCAGCCACCAACTGGGTAACCATTCAAGAGGCCTGCCCTACTCTGCTGACTCTCCCTCACCCCCTACCCAGACCTCCTCCAGGTGGTTAGAGAAGGCTGCTCCATCCCTATTTACTGCTCACTCCTTTGGCTTGAAGCTTTTCTCATTGTGTTATCACAAAAGGGGCAGAGAGAGCCAGTGATAACCATGGTTACCAACTATGAAACCTGCACAGTTTCACTGAGTTGAGACATTGTTCCGTAGAGAGTCCTAGCTTCTGACAGTCTGTGGGCTCAGGAATGTGGCAGTCCTGCAGGCTTCTCTTCCTTCTGGCCCCACCGCGGACCGAATAAATCAGAAATTCTAAGAGTGGGCCCAGCAGTCTGCGTCTTAACAAGCCTTTCAGGGGATTCTGAAGGCCGTCAAAATGTGAGAACCACTGATTACAAGATAACCAGCCATAACATCCCTATCGTTTACTGACCATCATAGGCTCATATCAATCAATGGGACGAGTCCTTAAAGGGAGAATCACTGCCAATGAAGATAACAAGGGAGACGGGAAAAGCTTGTTTGCTCACTTTCTCTTCAAGGCCAGCCACCCTCCTGTATATTAAGTAGACCAGACAAAAATATCATCCACCATTTCTTTCTTTGCTTTTTGGATTAATCAAGATTCATGATCCTCGAGGATTATGGATTCCAACATAATGGAGCTTATATAAAAAGGATAACAATCATGATGAAGTGGGATTTATCCCAAGCATGTAGATTGGTTTAAGATTTTAAAATGATGTAATTCACCATATTAACAAACTGAAAAAAGAGAAACCATATGATCATCTCAATAGTTGCAGAAAATGCATTTGACAAACTCCAACATCCATTCCTGATTAAAAAAAAAAATACTCGGGAAACTAGGAACAGAAGAGAATTTCCTCAACTTGACAAAAACGTGTGCGAAAAACACACAGTTAACATCATACTTAATGGTGAAAGTCAGGATGCTTTATCCCTCAGGTCAGGAATGAGTTAAGGATGTCCACTCTCGTGACTCGTATTTGACATTGTACTAGAGGTTCTGGCAAGTGCAATCAGGCAAGAAGAAACAAGAGGCATATAGATTGGAGAGGAAGACGTATAAATGTCTTTATTCACAGACAGCACGATCGTATATGTAGAAAATCCTACGGAACATACAAAAAAGCTACGAGGGCTAATAAATGAATTTAGCAAGGTTTCAGGATAGAAGAATAACATTCAAAAGCCAATTGTTTTTCTAAATACCAGCAGTGAACAATAAGAAACATTAGGGATAAATATGACAAAAGATATGAATAACCTCTGCACTGAAAACTATAAAACATTGCTGACTGAAATTAAAGACATAAATAAATGGAGAGATAAGCATCTTTTATTCAATATTGTTAAAATGTAAATTTTCCCCAAATTGATCTATAGAGTCAATGCAATCTCAATCAAAATAACAGAAAACTTTTTTGCAGTAATTGATAAACTGATCCTGAAATTTGTGTGGGAATGTGAAGAACCTAGAATAGTCAAAGCAACTTTGAAGAAGAAGGGCAAAGAATTATTATAAAACTATCGTAACCAAAACCAATGTGGTTCTAGTATAAAGATAGACAAATAACACAATAGAACAAAATAGAGAGTCCAGAGTTAGACCACATATAAACAGACAACTCCCACCATGTATTGGGTGTTCTGTGCCACACATTGGCTTATGTGCTCGAACATGCTAAAAAATTGTCTCTTTTAATCTCATATAGCAACTCTACAGGTAGGTACTATTATGAACCACATTTTATAAATGAGTGTACTGGAATTAGAGATATAAATGTGCCTGCCTGAGTCACCCAACTACAGTGTAGAGCTTGGATCTGATTGTAAGGTCTATGTTTTTAACCACCTCTGAAAGGAAGTGGACCACATTTGATAACCAACTAAGTAACCATGGCATATACATACCCTGTCTGGTGGGGTTCCTGCCTCACTCTTCAGTCTTACAATGTTGGAGTCATTTATACATGTACAGGTAGGTGTTACCTGTTCTCAAAGACTGGAGACGGTGGGCCAGGAGAGGATGGGCCACTTCTCACTTTGCCCACATGTAGCCTGGTTGCAGAATTGGATCTACTGGTTTCACCTCCTGGGTGTTTATCTATCCTGCTGGCACCCTACACATTTCAGGGATCTTGTTCTCACCGTAAAGGTAGCCAGCCTAAACCATGAGCTTCTTCGCCTTTTTTTGCTTTCACAGCAGCATCTGGCCCAAGACCAGGGCTCTGAGCCTCCCAGAGCGCCATTTAAGTTGCTGTTCTGCAGGAGGACAGGTGTGGTTTCCCACCTTTCTCAACAAACTGGCAACCCAGCCTGCAGCTCATAACACAGTATTTAGGGCTAATGACAAACAGTCTCTCACACATTACCTTGGGGGATAGAATGTCTAAACACATCTAGGCTGATGATTCCAATTGGCATTTATGGTCCCCCTTCTGTTTTCTGAACAGAAGCCCTTCTCTGGTTGGAATTTTGTAAGCAGGAGCAACGATTAATGTTTTCTATGAACCCTTTCATTTCAAAATCCACGTACTGTCTGAGGGAGTTCTCTGCAGAAGACCTAAAGACACCTATTATTGTGGAAAATACCTGCCAGAATCTTGGGTCTAAAGGCAGTTATATGTTATACAAATAAATTTAACAGCATGAATAAAATGTTTACAGTGGAGAAGATAAAAATAGGTACACGCCCTTCGTTAATATCTTGGTCATTTGGCATTATCAGCTGCTGTTACATGTGAGTTATCTCCAGATAATCAAAACTTTCTCAGCTAGTATCAGAATTAATTTAAATAAATGAGCTATTTGAATGGAAATTATCCTAAAATGCACAGCATGGTTCCCTTCTTTCTAAAAAGAGAACAATGAACATAATTTAGAATTTTCTTGATGAATCATGGTTATTTAATACAGTACATTAATTAAATACAGCATTGTGTTTTTTTATCAGCAGTATTTCTGCTGTTAGCGGGTATTCTCCCAAGACCTCACTTGTTCTCACTGCTGTGGGCTGGAAGTCTAAATAATCAAGTTTGTTAGGATTGTACATAAAGTAAAAGTCAATAAGGAATAAGTGTAAAGTGCACGACTTTAGCACCAAAGGCTTTGGGGACAATTGTTCCCATATGAAAGGCCTTTTATCTGCACATTTAGGGTCAGATTCTAGAAAATTGATATGTATGGAAAGAATATTACCACCAGATAAATGGGATATAGGGAATATAACAACAACAATAATTTCCTAGAATTTTGTAATAAAAATGATTTTCATGCAGTGCTTTCTTTAATTCTCAAAACTGGGTCTTGAGGCAAGTAAGTGTTGCCTTAGAGTCACACTTTCACCACTGAGTGTTAGAACTCTGACCCAAAGCCTATATATTTATGCAAAAGAAACCAAAGCCTTATAAATAATGAAATTTCAGATGCTTATTAAATATAACAAGTTTGCAGAGACTGTCCTGGATTTGGTGGTGATTTAGGTCAATCTCTACACCTTTGCGTTTATTGCATCTATATTCCTTGTATTTTGCAACGAGAATTTTTATGTGGGGAGGAGGCAAAGCTAGGGTACCTTATGAACCATCAGATAAATCATATTCATCATATTCAGTATAATTATGATGTTTATCTTATTATAATATAATACCTTGGTCTGTAATAGTTTACATGGTGATCAGATGATGCATTACACAACACTCCTCTATTACTCTGGATAAACAGAACTTTATGCAGGGTGGGCAAACTATAGCCCATGAGCTGGTCACCTGTTTTTATAAATAAAGTTCTTTGTTTTTTCTTTGTTTGTTTGAGGAAGATTGGCCCTGAGCTAACATCTGTTGCCAATCTTCCTCTTTGTCTTTTTTCTCTCCAAAGCCCCAGTACATAGTTGTATATCCTAGTTGTAGGTCCTTCTGGTTCTTCTATATGGGATGCTGCCTCAGCATGGCTTGATGAGCAGTGAGTCGATCCACACCCAGGATCCGAACCGGTGAACCCCGGGCTGCCAAAGCAGAATGCATGAACTTAACCACTAGGCCACCAGGCCGGCCCCATATAGTTTTATTAGAACACAGACACACTCATTGGTTTACATATTACCTATGATTATTTTTGCCCTACAATGACAGGGTTTAGTAACTAAGACATAGACTGTAGGGCCCACAAAGCTAAAAATATTTACTATCTAGCCCTTTAAGAAAAATGTTGCCAACTCCTCTTTTACGGTATAAATCATGACAATATTTTCCAAGCTGACATTTGGAACACATGGTCTGACAAATATCAATGCATTCCCAGGATCATACTTTATTTATTCAGCAAATATTTATGGAGTGTGTGCTATAGGTCAGGCACCAGATGGGTATCAGTGATGAATGAAGAAAACAATACTCTTGCCCTTCAAGACAGACGTCAGTCACGTAATCAAAATCAAAGCAAAATTACAACTCTGAGAAGTTTCATGGGACAAAATAATATTGCATTTGGAATTTATTGCAAAACAGTAGTTTACACTGTTGTGGAGGCAGGCTAGAAGTCTCGCAGAGGAGACTGGCAGAAAGAACTGGCTCAGCCACCCGTGGCTTAGTGGTTAAGTGCGCGTGCTTCGCTACTGGCAGCGGGGGTTGGGATCCCGGGCGCACACCTACGCACCGCTTCTCCAGCCATGCTGAGGCCGCGTCCCACATACAGCAACTAGAAGGATGTGCAACTGTGACATACAGCTATCTACAGGGGCTTTGGGGAGAAAAAAGGAGGAGGACTGGCAATAGATGTTAGCTCAGAGCTGGTCTTTCTCATCAAAAAGAGGGGGATTAGCACAGATGTTAGCTCAGGGCTGATCTTCCTCACAAAAAAAAAAACAAGAACAGGCTGGAACTCTCTGCACAGGCTGAAGCTGCCATCCACAGGTGGAATTTCTTCTTCTTTCAAGGAAGGCTCAGCTCAGCACTTAAAGTCTTCAGCTGATTGAGTCAGACCCACCCAGATTGTCTAGCAAAGTCTCCCTTACTTAAAGTCAACTGACTACGAACTTTAATCACATCTACAAAATACCTTCCCAACAACACCTGGATTAGTGCTGGATTAAATAAATGGAGACTTAACCAATCAGGCTGACACATCTAAAGATCATCACAGGGCCTTCCCCAAGGCGTGGGAGTTAATTTCTGTGCACTCCACTTTGGTGGCCCATGGTTCGCAGGTTTGGATCCTGGGTGCGCACATACACACCACTCATCAATGCCATGCTGTGTCAGCATCCCAAGTGCAAAATAGAGGAAGATTGGCACAGATGTTAGCTCAGGTGCAATCTTCCTCACCAAAAAAAAAAAAAAAAGACCATCACAATGCTGAACTATTTTATTTACTTTGGCTTATTTTATTTTTTTAGAGAGGTCTATATTTTTAACAGCCCTATTGAGGTATAACTTACATACAATAGAATTCACCCATTTTATTTTTTCCAATTTTATTGAGATGTAATTGAAATATAACATTGTATTAAAGTGTACAACATAATGATTTGATAAATGTATGTATTGCCAAATAGTTACAATAAGTTTAAACATTCATCACCTCACATAGTGACAAATTTTTTTTCTTGTGATGAGAACTTTTAAGATCTTTTAAAATTCACCCATTTTAAATGTACAGATTGATGAGTTTTGGCAAATGTATACAGGTATGCAAATATCACCACAGTCAAGGTTTAAAATATTTTCATTACCCCAGAAGTTTCCCCTGCATCCCTTTGCAGTCAATTCCTGTCCCAGCCCCAGGTAACCAGTGATCTGCTTTCTAACACACTGGTTTGGCTTTTCCTGACTTTCATATGAGTGGAATCACACAATATGGAGTCTTTTATGCCTGACTCTTTCACTTAGCATGATGTTCTTGAGATTCATCCATGTAGTTGCATGTTGACAGTTGGTCATTCCTTTTTATTGCTAAATAGTATGCCACATTTTCACTTCTCACTGGTTGATGGACGCTGACGTTGTTTCCATTTGGGGGGTAGTATGAACAATGCTGCAATAAACATTCATGTACAAGTCTTTGTGTGGATACGTGTTTTCATTTCTATTAGATAGGTAACTAGGAATGAAATTGCTGTATGTGTATGTTTAACTTTTTAAGAAACTGTGAAGTGTTTTCTAAAATGGTTGTACCAGTTCACATTCCCACCAGTGGTATATGAGGGTTCTAGTTGTTCCAGATCACCAACACTTGGTATGGTGATTCTTTTTAATTTTAGCTACTTATCTCTTTGTGGTTTTAAATTATGTCCTTAATGACCAAGGATGGTCACATCTTTTCATGTGCTTGTTGGTATTTGTGTACATTGTGTTGTGAAGCATCTGTTCAAATCTTTGCTCCTTTTTTTGTACTTGGATTGTGTGTCTTACTATTGAGTTATAAACTTTTTTATATATATTCTTGATACAAGTCTCTTGTCAGATATATGTTTGAAGTTTGTCTTTTCATTTTTTTAATGATGTCTTTAGATGAGCAAATTTTTAAATTTTAATGAAGTCCAATTTTTCAATATTTTCTTGCGTGGTTTGTGCTCTTTATATCCTAAGAAATCATTGCCCAACCCAAGACCATACGAATTTTCTCCTAAGTTTTCTTCTAGAAGTTTTCAGGCTTTACGTCTTAGCATATACATATATAACATATTTTGAATTAATTTTCATATGTGTGTGAGGTGAGACCCATACAGATATCCAGTTACTCCAGCATTATTTATTGAAAAGACTGGCATATCCCCCTGGCACATTTGTCAAAAAATCAATTGACTGTGTAAGTGTAGGTCTACTTCTGGAGTTCTCAGTTCTATTTCATTTATCTGTATGACCATACTTTCTTAAGTAATGTAGCTTTACAGTAAGCTCCAAATAAAATAGTGTAATTTCTCTTACTTTGTTTTTTGTAAAATCATTTTGGCTAGTCTAGGTACTTTATAGTATAAAGTATGGTATAAATTTTAGAGTCACCTTGTCAATTTCTAAAACCAGTTGCTGGAATTTTCTTATTATTGAGTTTTGAGAGTTTCTTATATATTCTGGATAAAGGATTTTTTATCATATACATACACTTTGCAAGAATTTTTCCCAGTCTGTGGCTTGCATTTTCATTTTGTTAATAGTGTCTTTCAAAGGGTAAAAGATTTTAATTTTAATGAATTCAAATTTATCATTATTTTCTTCTATGGATCATGTTTTTTGGCATCATATTTAAACATTTTTTACCTAGTCCAAAATCACAAACATCTTCTATATTTTCTTCTAGAAGCTTTATAATTTTAGATTTTATATTTAAGTCTGTCATCTATTTTGAGTTCATTTTTGTGTATGGTGCAAGGTTTAGGTCAAGGTTTACTTTTTTTTGCAGATGGGTATTTGTTGGTAACGGCAGTCTCATGAGCACAGTCTTTCCCCCACTTGGCTTCATTAGAATGGGCCTTGGACCTGGGACACTTCCTTACCAAGAGTTAAAGAGCCCACACAGCCTGTGTGGGGTTATCACCTTGTGTGGAAATATCTTCCCTTGTTTCAGGCTCAATCAGTGCTCTTTTGTCTCTTTAGAGTGTGTGCATGATATGGAACCTGTCCAATCCCACTGCTATATCTAACCTCCAAGGGAAGGGGACAGGGTTCCTTCCATTGCAGCATGAGAGGGGTGCACTCAGGACAATTGCCCTGAAGTCACCCACTGGGTGAGACCCGCTGACATGGGGAGCTGACACCCACTATTGAAGCTAATCTTGCACAGTCTCTTCTCTAGGTAAGTAAGGCGTTGTTCCATTCAGTGCTTGACTGCCTTGTGTTTTCCTTGGCGACTCAGATACAAAGATGCAATGGATTAGAAGTGTTTCAAGTCCTCCCGTGGGACTGGTAACTGACCCACAGTACCTTACTCCCTTGGGATTGATAATCAGCACATGGCAATCTACTCAACAATATTCAATTATTCCATGACCATTTAAAACAAGACTATGCTTTCTTCATCGACTTGCCTTTGCAGATTTGTCAAAAAGCAATTGGCCATAAGTGTGTGGTCTATTTCAGTGTTCTGTATCCTATGTCATTAATATATATGCCATTTCTTTGACAATATCACATTGTCCTGATTACTATAGCCTTATAGTAAGTCTTGAAATCAGGTTGTATATATACTCCATCTTTTTTCTTCTCTCTCAGTATTGTTTTGCATGTTCCAGTTTCTTTGACTTGTCAGCTACTCAATTTCTACAAAAATCTCTGCTGAAATTTTGCCTGTGCTTGCATTGAATCAATGGATCAATTTGAGAAGAATTGACATATTAAAAATATTGACTATTCCAATTCATAAGAATGATATATACCTATATATATTTAGGTCAGGAGTTACCAAACTTTGTCTGCAAAGGACTACGTAGAAATATTGTATGTGTTGAGTGCTAAGAGGCAAAACCAAAGATATTATGTTGGTACTTATATAACAGAGAAAACAAATTTCCACAAAAGTTTTACTGACGAAATTCAAAATATAATACTAACAATTACGTAAATTTTTTCCTGCAATATAAGGATACTAATGAGAAGAATGGAATTCTTTTTAGAAGAGGTAACATTTCACTTAATTGAGTGCTCAGCTTGGTGATATTGATGCGTATTGTATTCTTTTGGCACAGCTATATTCATTGTATAAAAAATAAAAACAAAAACAGTGCTTTGCCATCTAACTCAATAACAAAAAAATCCACACTCAAACTTAACTTTTCTCTCCATTTCTTATTTTGACATGATGATTATGCACTGGTAATAAGAATATATACATAGAATGCTGCCATACACCTCATATTTTCACAACTCTGTAAATTTGTCCAACTAAATCTTTTTCTGATCCACACATATATTTATCACCATCCATTCAGGGGTCTGGGGGGAGTTTTTGCAGGAAAAGATTCACCCTGAGCTAAGATCTGTTGTGAATCTTCCTCTTTCTTTTTTTTTTTTTCCCCTCCCCACGCCCCAGTGCATGGTTGTATATCCCACTAGTAAGGTTTCCTAGTTCTTCTATGTGAGCCACTGCCACAGCATGGCAACTGACAGACAGGTGGTGTGGTTCCACGCTCAGGAAATGAACCCAGGCCACTGAAGCCATGAGAGCACCAAACTTGAACCACTACATCATCAGGGCTGGCTCCATCAATTAGTTTTTTTATGCAACAATAGCTAACTGATTTAGTTACCCTGGATTTAACCAAACATCAGTCAATCTACTTTCCACTCTCAACGCCTTTCAGAGATCTTTTCTTTCATATGTCTTCATGTGTCTTGGCTGGAAAGGAGAAGAACAAGTCTCGAATCCTCCTGAGCTGTCCCCTGAAAGCTGTCCCTCAGCACCGCAACTTCACTCCTCAAGGCCACTGTGCCTGGCTACCATCACCACATTGAATTCTGGGACCAGGAGAATGGTCTGCACTTGGAAACCACTCCTTCCTCCTCCACAGATGTCAAAAGAGGAGAGAGCAAGCGACTATTTTCATGGTCCAACTGTCCTTTCATCTGTCTAAAACTGAGATGTCTATACCAGCATATCTGAATCTCTACTGAAAGGCTGGGATCATTTACAAAAGAAAATACTACACATGAGGGGACGGGGGAGCGTAGGTGCTAAATAAGATGTTTCCCAGAATTCAGAGAGAAAGCATCTAAAGTTTGCTCAAAACAGTATCCTCATGGGTGGTTCTCAACCGGTTTATTTGCCATCAGAAAAGTACTTCACTCCAAAAATTCTTGTCAAACTTTCCCCTCTTGAATGTCCTTCCACCGCTTGGAGAACATCACCCCTACCCAAAGGAAATCATCTAACACACACAGCACCACAGGTCATCAATTCTTCTTTTACCATTATTAATGCATTTCCTGAACTTGAGTCATTTAGCCTGGGGTTCAGTACTAGCCAGATGTTAGTGCTGGTCCTCAGCCCTCCAGGTTCCGTAGATAGTCTGATGGAAGGGGCTTAGGCCCCTCACGTGTTGACCTCAGGGGTGGTGTCAGCTCAAGTTGTATACATACCTGCTTCTATCATTGACATCTATCTATTGTAGCAATACTACACACGCACACACACAAACACACACACACACACACACACACACACTTTCCTCTGAGGCAAACACTCATTCTCAGGGATAACATTAATTACACAGTGAGGAAGAATACCTTCTAGCGATCTGAACAATTCCCTTATCTGAGGTCACTAAGTTGGCTTCCATCTGGATTTCTGCAGAGTAAAAATGGCTCCACATCCATGGAAACAACTGTTCCCTCAGCGCACAGAGACCCTCTGAAAAGACCTTGCTAATAATGACTTGATTTCTTATCCAAGAGCCTTGTTTCTTCATAGTCATAATTGGAGGGAAGGAAAAAGTCTGACCTATTACACCAATTAAAAATATAACACTATAACAGCACCTAAATTCCATCTGAAAATATTGCTTGATAGATTGCAGTCAATTGCTTAAGAGGAGTGGGGAATTTTCTTATACAACTGTGTTGCTTTTTTCAATTATCAAGAAAACAGAGCTGCTTCAAAACACATCCCCCAAGTATATTTTTTCATCTCAAAACACCATGAATATTTCAATAGACCAATTAATAATTCTAACTCCTTTGCAGTTCTGACAGAATTTATCATTCAAGGTAAAGGAGCAGTGTATGATTTGTTTCATTTCAAGGAAAAGGAAACTAAACTAGAATTACCGTTTCTACAAATCCAGTGATTTATAGCTAACACTGTTTCAAATCATATCATACAACTGTGGCTGTGAAGTCAGCATGTAAAGGAAAAACACATAAATCGGGACAGAATAAAAATGTAGAAAGATAATTTTATGCTTCCTCCAGGAACTGGACGGTCAGGATCTGTGTCTCTGGGACAGTGACAATCTGGACTCTGAGGTCTTCAACTGTGGTACCACTGCAGAAGCCACACATTCGACTTAGTCCTAATTCCTGGATCCTTGTAAGCCAGTGATGAGCAAAAGTCATTTAATGATGGGAGCCTGATTCCACTGGGCACTTCACCATCTAGCAATTTATTTCACATTTTATTTGGTTTATAAACAGTTACCTAAAAGAGTGGGGTTCTTTTTTCCTTCTCACTTTCCTCCAGGTGAATATGCTCCAAAGTTATTTCCATTATTATAAGGTATTCCCATTGGTCTGAATTGATTTGTTAATAAGTATGGTCTGAATACCCTTTAGAGTCCCACACTGAGTTAAGAACTGTGGTCACATAAAAGAAGCAGGACATGTATCCTATTACTCTCCGTTCTCAGGTATAAAGGCTAATAAAGCAAAATATACAAATAAACAAAAAAACAAAGACTAATGCACACTTTTAAAGACTGCCCTATTATGAGAAAAAGTCTAGCTGCTTCAGTACCTGCATGAATCCAACACCCCCAAACCTTCAGAATTTCCAATATTACTATAACAGAATTCATTACCTAGTGTCTCCTGATGTTTGCAACTCTCTCTTTGTCTTCTGAGTTAGTCATTTCATAATTAAGAATTTATTCTTCCAAGATTCCTTCTGTTCCTACTAAGATAAGCAGGTTATCTAGAGTTCCCAGAATTCACTAATAACAAAGGATCCAAAATAAAACAAATCGTAAACCTACATGGGAATAATAATGCTTTGAAAGCTATGACCAGAACTTCCGTTTCATTATAAGCCTCAGGAATGGAGTGGTGATCAATGTTTTGACCTACAGGGATCTGATTGGTGATGGGATCCTTAGGAATGAAACAGATCTTCTTCCTGATGTTATTGCTCTGCCTATAAAATCAGAAAAACTCTAATCTGGAGGGTGGATCTAATCCTAACTCCTTGATGGAGATTCATAGCCTCTTGTCCAGTTCCCGGACATAAGTCAGCTCTATGAAAGGAGGAGGTAGAGGTCAGGTTCTCTGAGGAAGAGCCCTGCATTGTGGCTACAGACATCAGAGAAATATATAGAGACTCTGGAAAGTTCTTATAGGAGAATCACAGAACAGACTCTTAGGCTCTAGGAGTAAAGCCATGCTCTCCTCTACTAACAGCAATTTTCCATTTGACAAGCAACTCATTGCTTGATTTGGGGCTCTGGTAAAGATGGAATGTCCACCATGGATCACCAAGTAACCATGCAACTTAAACCATTCCTCGTTAACTGGATGTATCTGATCCACTGAACCACCCAAAACTGGATGTTCATAGCAGCATTCCGTGGTAAAATGGAAATGGTGCTGTATCAGCTCTCCATTGCTGCACTCTTCCGCTGGTTTCACCAGGTGCACAAGAGCATGGTGTGACTCCCTAGGGACTATTGGTGTAACAATGCACCATGTGTATGTATGAGATGGGTCCAATCAGGTCTGGAAAGTATGAGAAATCTGCCCAAGCAAATCGCCAAGACTACTATGATAGTTGATACTACTCTTCACCTCTTCATCAACTGGCACCTGTGGCATCATGGGGAATTCCCTATGATCAACCTTCCATAGCTCCTTTCCCCCAACCCTCTGACCCAATGATTCATGTGTTTCCCGTGGGCAAAATACATTCACCCCTTCCCAAGACTCCTAAAGTCTTACACAATCAGGTATGTGGCCCATGATCTCTTTATCTGCATGAAATTCTGATGTAAACAAGGCTTCTTGAGATCAACAACTCTTGATCTAGACACTCCCCCTTACATGTAACATACAGTGTTGAGACAAGAATAGGATAATTGCAATCAATACTCCCATTCAAAAGTGAAGTAACGAGAGGAATATAGCACTCACTGGCCCACAGCAATTCTGAAATATATCCAAAAATGTGTTGTAAGGGCCTCCTTGAGGCAAGAAGTGCTCCACGAGTAAAGTCCAGTTCTGCCCCTGGCAATACTTCATGGTTCTGGGCTCCCCTCTCTGGGGGTCTTAGCTTTGCCTTCTCAGAGATCTTTTCTTCCCATGTGAAATGGCCAGTGTTTGCACATGAGTATCTCTCTCAAACTGTTTCCCACCCAAAGAAAGTCCAGAGCCTCTTTGCATTTTGAATTGACTCTGACTCTTTTCGTTCAAGTTGGCAAAACTCTTTAAAAACATTGTGAGCTTCCTAACGTGATTGAGATTCACCCTGTGCGCCAAGCTAAAGTCATAATTTCTTTCAAGACAGATGCTCTCTACTTTGGGCCTCATGTAGAACTTCTGGAGGATAATGCCCTTAAGATTCTTAAATGCCCTTTTGTCAGCCGAAGAAGCAACCAGGCACCGCCTCAAATCTTTCAGAGATCCTACAGTCACAGCCTTCATTTGATCCTTACCCTGTGACTAGTCCTTAGTTTGAGACTCACTTGCCAGTAGGAGAAACTAAGAATGAGAAAGTTTTATTTTCCAACCAGCGGGTTCTGTCACTTTTATATTTCCCCTAATTCTGCTTACAAATGGAATGCTCTCTCTTGTTATTAAACGGTCCTTATTATATGTAGCTAAAAGAAGCCATTTGGTACTTTCAATATGCTACCTGGAAATCCCTTTAGCCAGATCCATTAAGTTCAAGTACATTTTCTATCTTCCAAGTTACAGTTGGTGACAGCTTTGTAAATTCTTTAGCTACATCAAAACTCAGATTGCCCTCTTTTCAGCCTCCAATAGCAGCTTCACTTCCCTTCCAGCCTGTGCTCACAGCCTGGTCCCAAAGTCAATACTTCATCTTTTAGGTTTTTATTACAGCACCATCCTACTTCTAGGTACCGATTTTCCTTATGGTTGCCTATTACTGAATAACAAACCACCCCAGAATACAGAGGCTTAAAATTGAAACAAGCAAAAAACCCACAGTGATTTATTATTTCTTATGATTCTGTTGATTTCATATGATTGGCTCTCCTGCTGGTTTTTCCTTAGTTTTTCAGCCAAAGGGTCAGCAGGGGCCTGGGCTTAGCTGGAACAGCTTAGAAGCCTGGGCCTCTCTCTCCCTGTAGTCTTTCATTCTCAAGGAGGCCAGACACAATCTCAGGGCAGCATTCCAAGAGGGTCAGCTCCAATACACAAGCATTTATCATACTTGCTGATGTCCCATTGGCCAACATAAGTCACTTGTCCAAGCAGAGTCAGTGTGAGAGAGAAATATACAAGAACTTGGACACCCAGACACGACTTGGACTTGGTGTAGCCATTAGGGACCATTAGTCTAACAATCTAGCACAGGTATATAAGACTTGGGGTCCAAACAGATTGTAAGGTCCAAGTAAACTGCACAAGAAAGTTGGCCAGATTTCCATGTTACCCAATCGTATTGCTCTGCCTCTTTTCCATCAACACATTTTTATGGCTTAATAGGAAGTTTCTTATGACCAGTTAAAGAAGGAAGAAAAATTCAGGGCCTGATTTGTTTATACCAAACAGAAGTGGACAGTGCTCAGAATAGATGAAATCCCTCAGAAAAGGGAAATCCCTCCACGGGCAGGTGTATGGGTGGTGTTTTAAATTTTATATGTAATGGAGAAGGAAAGGTGGACTGAAGAACAGATATATAGTCATGCATTGTTAAACAATGGGGATACATTCTAAGAAATGCATCATTAGGCAATTTTATCATTGTGAAAACATCACGGAGTGTACTTACACAAACCTAGATGGTATAGCCTACTATTCACCTAGGCTGTATGGTACTAATCTTATGGGACCATCATCATACATGTGGTCCCTTGTTGACTGAAACATTGTTGTGCAGCGCATAATTGTACCCTGATTCACGTCACCAGAATTGGAAAATTGGTGATACTGAGGTCAGGGGAAAAAGTACATGTATGGGCCTCAGTGAATAAGCATAGAATATGAAGATATTTGTGTCTTATATCAAAGCCACTATCCCCTGCAGAGGACCTGATGTGGCACCATTCCTTGAGAGAACCAGGAGGCCGTTGGTAGTCGATTTACTACACTGAACCTCCTCCACTGAACAAGCCTTCACTGCTTGAACAACTTCTCCCTTATCCGTTACCATAGTGTCCCTCTGAACAGGGGTCAATTTTGTGGTAAATTAAGTGTGACAATAGGCTCAAGCCAATGGAATTCACTGGTCTTATCATGTGTCCCATGACCAAGAAGGAGCTACCTTGGTGGAATGGTGGAATGGTCTTCTGAAGGCTCTGTCATGGCACTAGCTGGGAGACAGCACCCTGTGAGGTTGAGATTCTGTCTTATAGGATGTAGTAAACGCCTTAAACTGGCAACCAGTACATGTGCTGCCACTGCCATAGCCAGAAGGTATGGAACGCATATCCAATAACCAATGGGGTGAAGAGAGGGACTGGCCCCATCACTATTTTACCAAACATTGTTTGCTTCTCATCCCTACTGCTTTGGCTTCATGGGTTTGGAGGTCCTAGTGTCCAAGGGAGAAAGGCATCTACCAAGAAACATAGTAACAGCTCTGATGCTTTGGAAGCTGGGATGGCACCCTGGCTTTTTGGGACTCCCTATGCTACTAAACCAACGGGTGGAAAAGGAGTCCTTGATTGTTGTAACCAATCCTGATTACCAGAGAGACATTGAGTCGGTACCCCACAGCATGGGCAAGGAGGCCTATTTTTGAATCCAGGAATTCACTGGGGCACCTCTTATTACTCCCTTGCTCAATAGTCCTAGAAAAATGTGGCAACTTAATAATGATAGTACCACCAAGTTCCCCCATTCTAACCAATAAAGGTTGGAGTTACCTGTCCAGGTAAAGTCCATTCTGTCCATGTGCTGACAGAGAGTAAGGGGAACACAAGATGATGATAGAAAAAGGCAGCTACTACTAAGATCTTAGCCCTTTGGACCAGCTAGAGATGTGGGGAGTATAGCAATGACATAATGTGGTACAAACAGGCTGGAACTCACAAGCATGAACTGAACCTCATGTCAGTTCTTTTTGCCTCTGGCCTTGGTGACATGAGTGTCCTGCAGAAGTCCTTCATCACCGAGCTAAACACACCCACCAGGCCCAGGAGTCAGAGAAGCTGGAGGAGAAGGCAGAGAATGGTGGATCAATTGCAGGCTCAGCTGCTCCTTCACGTCAAAGAGGTAAATCAGCTGATCAGCAAAACCATGTGTGTTTCTTGGTGTTTCCATCAAGACCTCACTTTTAATATATGGCTTACCCATGTACTATCTCATTTAATAAAAGCTTTATGAAGGAGGTATGTGATAGGCAGAATTCTAAGAGGGTCCCCAAGATTCCCGGCCTCTGGTGTACACACACCTTCTCCCAATTATTCAATCAAACATTAACCTAGGTGCTGCTGTGAAGGGATGTTTCAGGCATAATTAAGGTCCTAAATCAGCTGACCTTAGGATAGAGAGATTATCCAGGGGCGCCTGATCTAATCACATGAAGCTTCTTAAAAGCAGAGAGTTCTCTGGCTGGCAGCAGAAAGAGAAGTCAGAGAATTGAAATATGAGAAGAATTCGATGTGCTGGCTTGAAGACGGAGGGACCATGTGACAAGGAATGCAGGCAGGCTTTAGGAGCAAAGGACGGCCTCCTTCTAACAGCCAACAGGAAAATGGAGACTTCAGTCTTACAACTGCAAGAAAGTGAATTCTGCCAACAGCAAGAATAAGCTTGGAAGTGATTTTTCCCCAAAACCTCCAGAAAAGAACTCAGCCTGGCTGACATCTTGATTTCAGCATTGTGATATCCTAAGTAGAGAATCTGCTCACACCCCGCTGGACTTTTGATCTACAGAACTATGAGCTAACAAAGGTGTATTTTTTAAGCTACTAAATTTGCAGTAATTCCTTATGCAGCAATAGAAAACTAATACAACGTATTATTATTATTCCTATTTTAGAGGGCCTAAATATTTAAGTAATTTGCCCAAGATTGCTTAAATTTCTAAAGGCTCTATTATTCTTTTGTTACCTCATGAAACATCTGGGCAAAAATCTATCCCAGTATTATCTTATGATCTTGTATCATTTTTCCCAGTATTATCTTATGATCTTGTATCATTTTTATCTCCTGAATTATATTTGTTTGAAAAGGATCATATAACTCTACAGGCAATAAGTTTATGCCTTTCATGTTTACGGTGGTACTAATCATTTTAATGCATGAGACAGAATTGAGAAGATAGGAACTAGGACAAGGAATGAGTCAACAGGGGTCAAAATTGAGAACGTACAGTTTCGAGGACAGGGGAAATTATTCCAGTGAGGTCAAAGGTAGGAAACAAGCTAAAGATCTGAGAGTTAGCATCAAGGGCTTTGATGTGATCAAAATGAGCAGCTGACTCAAGAGATGGAAAGTGGAAATCAATCAACATGTTTAGATGGTAAAGGCAGCCTAGGACGTCTTGATTGGGGTCCTAGAAAGGTTCTTGGATATTGAAAAGGGACCAGCTAATCTCCAAGGTGCCTTCCAAATTCTATAGTTTGTGGTTCTATCATCTTTATTTTGTCTTTTTTTTACCAGTGGTTCTGTTTCCTGCCGCTGGGTGGGTCTTGAGTCAGCAGATAAATACAAGTAGTAACAGCAACTTGGGGACTTGAAGCTTCAAATGAGATCTGTTCTTCTTCGTTTGCCACAAGCAATCAATTCCACAGATCCCAGTGTTACGTTGAAGCATCACTGTACCTTCCAGACTGCAATACTTGTTTTCCTTGTGGACTCTTTGGAATTTTTACTGACTCTTTATTCCACTTCTTCTACTTAGTTCTAAATAAAGAGAAAATAGGTGGAAATAGCTACCTAAATAAATTACTGTGTGTTAAGAATTATTATAGCAAGGGAAAGCGAACCCATTGTCCATGGTTACCGAAGTCTCCTGTGAGCCCACAAAAAGGTAACTCTTATCACTATCTGTTTTCAACAGAGAGAGACAGAACCAAACTTCTTTGTATTGTAATTAGAAGGTTGTAGAACATTTACTGAACATTGACTATTCTCTAGACCCCTTCCCTTTCAGACTGGAGGAGAAGGAATTGATGTCAGAGCCTTGGGTTTCTCCTGCTTTGGAGAGTGGTACAATGGGGGTGTCCTGACTTCTGCTCTGATATCTGATCCCTTTCTGAACATTAATTGATGTGCCCTGTTCCTGAGTCATGGTACCAGACGTGGGTGTAAATAGATGCTAGATACCAACAGTCTAGCGTAGCATCCTCCTGGCCACAGTAATTGATTCAGGGATGGGGCTCATTGACTAATCACAAACAATAAGAAGCATTCTTAGCATTTTACTGGTGCTTGAGGGGGGATCTGAAACTGGGTTGAAGTCCCAGTGGACTTGAAACCAGGTAGATACAAATGTGGAGCTACTTGAAAACACAATCCTGAGTTTGCTTAATCGTAAAAATGACAGGCATCATCCATTATTAAGGAGCTGACATTTATAAAGCAGTTACTATCTGCCAGACCTTGTGCTCCACTTTTGACATAGATTAGGTCCTATAACAGTGACAGGAACCCTCTGCAGGAGGTAATGTGATCATCCCCATTTGCAGTGGACACAGAGGTGTGTCACCAAGATCCCCCTTCAAGAAAGGACTTGTTGGCCTAGTTGCTAGAAGTCAGCTGTCAGAAGATAGCTTTTAGCCCTCAAATGCAGACTACCTAGAACCCATATCCAGGGACCTATCAGGCAGGGGCTATTTTGACTCAATACAGGCCAACTCTAACAGTCCGTTTCAGCTTAGAGTTCCCCGTGGGATAAGCCAAGGCTGGTGTCAGTTCTGCTTCCCCCTCTGCCACTCATACTTCCTTACCCTCCTTCCATAGGTGTTGATTTCACGGACATAACATTCCTTAGAATTGTCCCTAATAAACACCCAGCACACTAGACTCTATCTCAGAGTCAGCTCCCTGAAGAACCCACCAGCTCTACCATTTTACAAAGAAAATAATAAAGCAGGAGTCCCTTGGCTAAACCCATCACTTAGCATGGACGCTGGACGCCAAGGCAGCCTAAGTATATAAATCCTGCTTAAAACCACCAAGGCTGATCCGGAATTCGGAACTGGACTCTAGATTGTGTTTCTAGGAAGGAAGGATGGTAGGGCCCCACTGGGAGAGCAGAGGAAGCCTGAGCATGCTGGGTGGGAGCTCCACCTCTACTGGAAGCAAGCAAGGTCCAGTCCATTACCGATTGCTGGGTGTGCAGGGTGGCTGTAGGAGATGACCCACAGACAGTTGCATACAAAAGAAGGACCTTTATCTCATTCTCTCAACTCATAGCCTCTGCTAGGAATGCCAGTAAAAATCAAAGAATCTGGGCATCTTAGCAAATGGTTAACCACAGAAAGAGCATCTTACAAATTCAATTCCTTTATTTTGGCCTTCAATGTTTCTGTTGTACAGATTTCATGTTAATTAAAATTATTTCCAGTAAGAGGTACAAGAAAACTAATTTATGCAACTGTTTGTAATCATCACCTCCCGTGGTCTTGTGAAATATTATATTTGAAGCTACTGTGATTTTTTTTTAAATTGGGTTTTAATGAATTCCTTGGGGGACACTGTGATTGAAAAGAATGATATCTACTAAACGATGGACTAATAAAGCATTCTATAAGAAAAAATTTATCAAATGAGTCTTCAGATTGCACTCACTCATCAGGTCATGGAACAAAAATTAAAATGTAAATTTCAAAATGTTTATAAGCCCTTATAATTTAAGATTACTAGGAATAGTGAATGGAATTCCAAAGCAAGGAAAACTTGTAGGAGATGAAAATGTATCCCAAAAAAGGAAAGTAATAACTGAATAATTGGAGAATAAAAGTGCTAAAGATCAGCACTGAAATCCCTAGCATGCTACGGAGCTAAAAACCATCTGAAATCCCCTACTTAGGAAAAGTACTTAATTTTGTAGACCTGGAGATATTTATTAAGAAAGTATCTCCAAATTTATAATCAAAATCTGAAATGAAAATACAATAGCTCTTTATAGATATTCCCTAAATAAGAACATGAATGAAATTTATTTAGTCCATTGGAAATGGTGCTATAGAATAATTTTAAAATTTCCCTTTCTTGACACTCTTAAAGATGTCATTTTCTTGTTAAAATAAATTATTTAAAAATCATACACGAGGGGTTGGCCCGGTGGCATAGTGGTTAAGTTCACACTCTCCGCTTCGGTGGCCCAGGGTTTGCAGGTTCGGATCCTGGGGGCAGACCTACATGCCACTTATCAAGCCATGCTGTGGCAGGCATCCCACAAATAAAGTAGAGGAAGATGGGGACGGATGTTAGCCCAGAGCCAATCTTCCTCAGCAAAAAGAGGAGGATTGGCAGCAGATGTTAGCTCAGGGCTGATCCTCCTCACCAAAAAATAAATAAATTATACACCCATCTTTGCATTTTAAAGATGTTCTTTGTGTTGGTTTTTTTGGGCAAGGTGGATGGAGATGTGAAATGGAAGAGAAACTGGGTCCCCACAACAGCCTAAGATCTTAAATGTAAAACAAGTAGACAGAAGTAAAACAAAACTGAGACCAGAAACAGCCCCCCACCTCAGTTCGAGGGTCAGCCTGCCCAAAGCTGGGCCAGAGCTGCGTGTGGGCGAGGGAGATAGATCGGGTTGTAAATTGTCCCAATCAATGATGGAGAAAAATGAGATTACCCGCAGCCAATGACACCCAGTTGAGATAATTCAGTTTGTCAGTTTTGCTAGCTAATAATCCTCTATCACAGTTTGATATGTGAGGGAGAATCCAGCTCATTTATATAAAAGGATCACTCAATCCTAGAAGCCGCGGTCCCTGTCAGCTTTGCAGCACTGACCTACCCAGAGACGGAAAGAGCTCAAGTCTTGAGAGCCGCCTCTCCCCAGGCCTTGCCTTCATCTGAAATCACAAAATAGAAGTAGAAGTGACATTCCAGACATGTTGAACACAGTGTGGCCTGAGAGACAGGACTCTTGGGAGCTCAGAGGAGCCTCAATGTACAGCTCTGAAGCACAGCTTGCCTGATTTTCCGATGTCACCGAGACTCTTTCTAGTGACACCCATGCTGATCACTGTGAGCGCTCTTGGGAATAAATGAATTCAGTTAAGCCGATTGCTCTTGACTCGGGCATTAATCAAATCCTATGCTGTGCTTACGTGACCCATCTCATTGAACACAAGCTCCTACCCCATTCAGGAATAGCTGCGGCCCACATCAGCCTGGCAGCTGTGTCAAGTTAGGGGAGCTTTCACAGTGTTCAAAGGACACAAATAGGTTATTATCCTCTCTTGACTTACTTATTTAGTCTGATGTTTTGTCAGAAAGAAATTTTGTGAAATCCTTCTACTGGTAGAAATGTATATAATCAAAATTAGCAGGCATATCCTTAGCAGCTTCATGGATTAAATAGAATGCTCTTTAGACAACTACAGTCAATGTGAGTTCTTTTAATGTTTTAGGGCTGTGTCCACCGAAATCCTGCGTATTGCATCCTTACTCCAGGATCCCTCAGGGATTGTTGAGTCCAGTCGTCCTTTGTTTATCTTTATCTCTGACACAGTTGGAGCATACACTAATATCTTCTGATGTGACTCAGAAGTAAAAGCAAGTGAGATTACAACCTCCCAGGGAAAATCAACAACAAATAGGAGCTCACAAGCTGTGTGTGTGGTTGATCTGTACATAGCTGATGATGCAAACTGAGACAAACACCTCTCCATACCAAAGACGTCTTTAGAGAGCAGACAGCATGCTTGAGGGGCTGAACTGCTGTTTAATTAGAATGCATGGATGTAGAATAAAATAGTCTTAGAAATAAGAGGTCTCGATCAGCCCTTTCTCTGGAATAGGGTCACCTTCTTGGAGATGGAGATTCTGTGCCTTGTGCAAGGAAAGTGGCACAAGAATAAGCAGTTATGGAAAGGGCTATTACAAAATTATTAGCCAATGGTACTTAACGGCTCTCGTAATTTAGTTGTCAACCCATTTAACCCTAGGGAAAAGATGGCATAAAAGAGTGGACTGTGCAGAGGTAGAAGCAAGTTGTGGAAAGCTTTTGGAAATGTGGAAATATTGTTTCTGATGACCCTAAGAAAAAGAAGGGGTGCATAGGGGAGCCTGTGAGGCGCTCCCTGGAATAACAATACAAAGCAAGTTAAAAACCGAAGGAGGGAATATGCGGTTGTCCAAGCTTGGCCAAGTCAACTTTGAAGGCAACCTGGGTTATGCATGAAAAAGGCCATCTTTTATCTCCAAGTGCTCCTGAACACAGATACCAGGGTGAGTGTGGGAGTGGGAGCGGGAGCAGCAGCGAGAACCCCGTCCCAGTTGCGGTGGACAGGACGGACTAAATGGAAGAGTAGGGTGCAAGCAAAGCCCTGGGGCGCAGTCCCTCCGCTCCCACCCAGCTGGTCGCTGCGCCCCCTCCTGGCCACGAGGACGGTGAGCGCTCCAGCTCCCGCGCCGTGGGCTGACTCTCCTTCATTTCGGCCCAGAGGGAGACCGCGACAAGACCTTCTTTCTCTTGGTCTCACAAAACCTTAAAGAAGGAGCCCCTCCAACCAGAAGACAAAACTGATCCCCCAGCTTCGGCTCTTTCCTGCTTTCCAGGGTGTTTTCCGGGAATAACTTACATTGGAGGGGAAAGGTGGGAACCGGGAGGCTTAAACCCATAAGGTTCCCCCAGCATGGAGCTTCCCACGTTGCCAGTTTCGTATTGGAGGGGTGAGGGTTGGCTTGGTTGTTTTCCGCGCCTGCTCGGGTTTGGGGAGGGTCGGTGGAGTGTTCCCCCACCTCCAACCCCGCCAACCTGGTCCATCCGGCGCGACAACGATGATGAGGGTGGGCGGCAGGTAGGCGTCTCCGGGTCTCCCGCTGGATCCCTCCGGGTCCCCGCCCCCTGCCTCTCTAGAGCCGGCTGTGTGGCCGCTTTTCTCCAGCGCGCGGCGCTGCGCTCACTTTTATCCTCGGAACCGCGTCGGTTCGTGCGGTGACAGCGGGGCTCAGCCAGTCGGCTGGAATTGAGTAGCATTCATTGAATCTGCGGCTTTCATGACGTCTCCCTGCGTGGTCCATCACTTTTCTCCCAGCTGGGGATTTTTTTTTTCCGCCACTCTTGCCTTTTCCCCCTTCCCTCCACCCAGTCTCCCTCCCCCGTCCCTGCCCAAACGCACACCCCTCCGCCCCTCCTTTGGACCCCGCGCCCAGCCCTCCTCTCCGCTCTCGGCCAGAAGGAGCCACTTTAAAGACGGCCGCACCTGGCCGGAGAGGTTGGGCAGGCGGAGGGGTGGGGATCAGCGGGAACGGGGAAGCCAGACCCGGAGCTGGATGCAACGCGAGGAGAATGGAGTCTCCTAACAGCCTCCCGGGGCTGATGTGAAATTTGACCATCTGATTCCAGTTTTCCTTTCCTTTTCTTTTTTTATTTCCTCCCCTCGCCATCCATCGTGTAGTGAATTATTAAAATCTTGCTCCGTTCCAAGAGAGGAGATCATGATTGAGTGAAACCACCCCGTCCGCAGCAAGGTAAGCGGTGCGCTGAGTTGCTCGAAGGCGAGAAGCTGGCATCAATCTGGGCAAGATGTTCCGTGCCCTCGGGTCCCCATCTCCCCCTCCCCAGTGTCCGCCGCCGCTGCATGCATCTCCACTCCGATGAGAAACATGATGCCCAAGTCAAGGGAAAGGCCAGGGAGAAGCCGGTTACATAACAGAAGGGAAATCTGTTTCATACGGTTTTCATTAGCAACTGAAAACTCGCAAGGGGGGCGGGGAGAGGAGGGGTCTGCATGCCCTGGGCTCGGAGAAATCCAGTCAGTTATTGCAGACATAATTTCTACAGCCGTTGGCAGAGATGAAATGCACTGATTAAGTGACAGGGACGGCTTGTGGTGTAGTCATTTACAGTTGGGAAAAGCCCATTGTCTTTGTGGTTCCTCTTTGCACAGAAGAGAGAGAGAGAACACGAGAAGGAGGTAAAGGAAAAGTGAAGGGTGGGGAGAAACAAGCAGAGAATGGGAAACAATATCTCCGAGCTGCTCTGTGTCAATAAAACAAGAGATGTGACATGATGACTACAAACAGTGAATAGGAAACTCTAAAAGTAAGCTGAATTATTTTGTAATTGGAAGAAAAGGAAAAAAAAGCACTCCAGATAAAATGAGATGTTTATGGTATTCAAGGGGTTGGATGAATCTGCTGACTTTGCTTCCTCTTGGGTGTATTTTCATTTGCATCGAGACGTTAAGCTTGGATTAGTTTTTAACAGATATAACATTAGCATTCCCCAAACCCAATAAAACCTTGGGTGGATCCACAGGTATATCTCTTGTACCAGCCTCAATATGGAGAGACTCTTAGGAGGAAACATATCTTAATAGAAACAGCCACAGAAATGGGGTGAGGTTAGTGGTGAAACAAAATACCAGAATTTTCCAAAGAATCCCGCCTCCACTCCCAAAAAAGGAAGAGAGGGGAAAAAAAATCTCCAGTGTTTGGGAGATGGATATTCATTATATGTTTAGAATGTCTCCTGCCTGCTTTTATCCAAAGTCTGATGGTCCCAGGGAGCCCCTACAGAACAGGGTGCATTGCCCTATTCCAGCTAGCACCCTTCCCTGCCTCCCTCTCTTCTGCTGGAAAACGGAGGAGGGGGATGCCCAGAAGCTGCTTAGAAAGAAAAAGGGGCTTGCTCCAGTCAGGGCTAAGCTAAGTGAGCTTCGCCCATTTTGCCTGGAGAAAGAGCTCGAGTCTCCATGGCGACCCAGGTGGGAGGGGAGAAGGCAGCTCCAGTTACAGAAATCGTTGGACAAAACTTTCCCAGCTCCAGGCCGAGAAATAAGCCAGCCGAGCGCCCTGTGGAGGGTCCCAGGGCATCGGCTCTGCCCATCTTCCTGCCGGCGACCCGCGAGGGGGCGCCTAGAACTGGCCTCTGCGCTGCAAACCTCCCAAACTTGCCCAGGGACCGCTGAGATGGTTGGGGCAGCGGGCTCCGGATTCAGCACCAAGGCCAGAGCACAGGCGCCGAGGTTCTCCCTCCCCGGTCGCTGCCCCAAGGAGCAATATTAGCTCCTTCTGTTGCAGGAAGTCAGTCAATCACTTTCTACAAAGGAAAGATTCCCTTGCCCTTGCAGAATCTGGATATCTGTTATCCACAAAATTGCGTGGGACAGAGAAGCTTGCAAATCGTCCATTTCACGCATGGCGGTGCATCAGAGTAGCTACTCAAAATTAAGAACACTGAAACAGCAAACGATTCTCGCTGAACTGAGAATGGAGAAAGATCCCGTCCTCAAGGGAGAAAAGGGACACACACACACACACCCCGATCAGTTCCTGACGAGAGTCGTCTAGTTTCAACGGAGTCCCTTTGGCTTCAAAAGCGTCCATTCATTCCTCACCCTCTCCCTCTCCTCTTTCACTTTTCATCCGGCATAGATGGCAGATTAAAGGTGCTGTGGGAGCACTCTGGTCCGTGAGACGCCAGCCAACCAGGTTCTGTCTAGGGGTCTTGAGACCCGGGAGGGTGGAGAAACAGTGTATTCTTAGTCCAGACCTGACAGACTCCTAAGCAGAGCTGATGAGCTCCAGGAAAGGGAAGAGGGTGTGTTAACCCAATGAAACCCAGTGACTGTACCTCCAAGCCCGAGTGTGTGCAGGGCAGCTACATTTCCAGGGTTGCTGGCATAGGAAACTGAGAGGAAGACTCACTTCTCTTAAGAGAAACAAGGAAGACACTGTGCAAGAGGGGAGGATTTATTATCATTCGAGTTCCGTTTCAACATTGATACCGGGAAAACAGGTAAGTCGCTCTCGCCAATTCTGTCTTCACCTTAGGCGAAGCTGGTCTCTGTCCTGCTCTCCTCATCTTTGGTCGTGGATCCCCACATCCCCCTCCCCCTGTAGTGATACTGATGAAGAAAAATAATAGAGGAAGGTGGCAGTGGCATTTCAAGTAGAAAGCTTTTAAGAGTGGCATCCAGGTGTTGCAAGGCAGAGTTTGAATTGCAGTTCCCAGGGTTTGGCAACTGCTTGGAAATGCTAACAATGCCTCTACAATATCCCTGGCTGCTTTTCTCTTATGAAGATGCACTTCTGCATGTGTGGTCTTAAGCTGCTGCTGGTTTGTTATTTATGAAGGTAAACAAGATGTTTCCTGGTTTTCCTTGCAGCACTTTCCAACTGTGGGCATGTCATTGCTTTCTAAAGATGATGTGTGCAGAGCTCTCAGGACGTGGTTAAAGCAGTGTGTTTGTACCTTCCAGTCTTTTTGTGTGTGTGTGATCACTGGTGAAGGCAGAACCAATCTATTTCAGACCTGAGTGAAAGGGTTTGATGTTACACTATTTCTTACATTTTAGTTCCTGGTGGATATTGACAAGTTTATCCATGGTTTAATTTACAGCAGAGTTGCTACCTATAGTAGAGAGAAGTGATGTGTGGAGTATCGTTAGGACTTATCCAAAGCAGCTGTACCCTGGCTTTGCTCCATCTGATATTATTAGCAGAAGGGAAGTAGAGGTTAGTTATGAAGATAAAGCCATGTAAGAATATAGATTATTAAACAAAGTAACGCATTTGTGAGTTCTAAAGTTCAACTTCTCTCAGGAATTTAAAAAAAAAAGATGGGAATGTAAATAATCTAGGTATAGGAAATTGCTCAATCAATAATCTTTAGTTCTGGTAGATTCCATGCTCATGTATTCAGTGCTAATTTACCCAACTAGGACTTGCTGTCTTCCTGGAAGGCTAAGTGCTGAGCAAAGTGTCGTTATATCCTCATGGCAGTCAATAGCATACTCAAAAATAATTGGTTTACCCATTTCAAGTAAGATTTGTTAAGGAAAGCAATTAAAATTTATCCATGTGCACTTGGAACCATTTTGTAATTTCTTAAAAAATCATTTTTATACCTCACCTTGGTATTTCTTAAACACGAGTAAATAATATATTCACTTGTACGACCCAGGTCTTTACTTAATACATAGGACTTACATAGGCTGTTTCCTTTGAGTGTACAAAAATGCTTTAATTCACTCTCATATTACTCTCTATCTTCTCACAAACTATCTCTACTTTACATGCTAAAAAGAAAATAAGACATGAGAATAGATGTTTATTAAGGAATAGAAAAAATTCATTGGAGATTAAAAATAAGTAAATATAGCCTTATGAAAGCTTAACCAACCCATTCACTGATTTTCACAGGTGGAAAGTGTTGCTTTCCTCAAGGGCCAAATGTTGATCATATGAATCTTCATGAAAACAAGATAAACTCTCTTTATCAAGATAGGCAGGTAGGCAAGATGAAGCTCTCCTCTTTCTCGCTAACTCTTCCTTAATCAAATGATATGTAAGTAACATGTAGATTAATAAGGGAAATGGACCAGAGAGGGTCAGAATAAGGGAAAGAAGGAAGGAAGCTAGGGGAAAAGGTACTTGTTTATTTTTATCAACTTTAAAGTGATGAGACTTTTCAAAGAAAGGTTTTTCCTTTTAATTCACTGTATTAGAACTTTGTGGTTGGTGGACTTGAGATGTTTAAATTCAAAGAATTTGGGTTTATAGTTTATTGAGATGGCATTTATTGTTTCTTTCCTTTATTTTCAATAATTGTCATTTAAGTACCAAAAGAGAATTGATTCACTCTGGATTTTTACAAAAGTATTAAATTTGGTAATATCAATAAAAGGGGAATTGGTAGTTAAGTTGAAAACTCATCAAGACACTTTTGTTGAATGAAGGTTTTCTCTTTAGTTGTAGTTAAAGTGTTGAGGGAGATAGAAAAATAAACTGCAGTCATTTGCAGTCCAAGTAAAAATACATTTTAAATAATTAGTACTAGAAACAATTAGGATTCTACAGAAAGGAGAGATCATCATAATTGCAGTTAGTGCTCTAATGCTATTCTGACTCTCCTCTGACAAAGTACTGTAATATACACATACTTGATATCATTTTATTAACACTAATTAGTAACACAAAGTTATTTCCCTCAAATAAAGAAGGACAATGTCCTTTGAAAAAGAATATTAGGTATTCCCCAAAGTGTAGCCTTGATCTAACCATTCATGCTAATTAATTGTAGATATTCATTTACTTATTTATTACTGAATTTGATAGTTATTTAAACAAAACCTCAGAGGATGATTTTGCTCAGTGCACAGTGTTCAAATGGACATTCAAATCTCTGTTTTGTCAAGCTGCATTGAGACCATCAATCAACTTTCCTACTTACAACCTATGAAAATTTAACCCTACATTTTAACCAAATGGCTATTTAATTCATGTCTTTACAGATGAACAGATTAATCTCAATAACCCCTTCAGTCTCACATTTCGCATTTCCTCGCTATGGCTGTGCTTAGGACCAGGGACCATGCAGTGCTGGTGGTTCTTCTAGTGAATAGATTGTAACTAATATTCACCACCAGTCATATTCCCAGTCACAGAGAAGTGGTTTCCCTGATGAAAACTTTACAAAATGAACAAGCAAGTGAATCTATAGGCAATAAGATCCACATCCTTGTCAACAATTGTTTTGTGGGACTAAATATGAACATATTATATGCAAATGAGAGACAAATCTATGAGTAAAGTTTGAATCTTGGTGCTGTGACAGTTTCCTCTTTAAATTTACAGGCACCCACTTTTTTCCTACCCAGGATGAGAATTGATTTTTTTTTTATGATGCTTTAAATTTCTCTCATATCATCTAACAGGAATTTGTGTGAGTGTGACAGTGCGCTTGGGAGATGTTGCTCAGTGAAAAAGAGTGCAGGCTCTGTTGTCTAACTAACTGTATTTGCATCAAGCTCTAGGTATATTAGTCAGCTTTTACTAGGTTTGGTGCAGTAACAGCAATCCCAACATCTCAGTGGCTTACAAAACAAAGGTTTATTTCTCCACCAAACTTCATGCCTTTGCTGGTCAGCAGTGGCTCTGCCCTGGTTTGTCTTCTTCATTCTGGAATTCAGGCTGAAAGACCAGTCTGATCTGGGACATTGCATTCTAGTGTCAGAGGGAAAGGAGAATGTCAAATTAAGCAATGGCTCTTGCAAGTCCTGCTCGGATTTGGCACAAGTTGTCCACTCACATTCCATGGACCAAAAACAAGTCACATGTCACACCAATGCCAAGGGCCAATGAGATGGAGATGTATATTTCTCCCACAGTGAGGCACTGCAAGTCATAACGCAACAGGTAGAGACATAGAACTTCTTACAGAGAGTAGTATTTGAATAATTGGGGACGATTGTATAACCCACCACACTAATTGTGTAACCTTGATCTACTTTAAGCTATTGGTTTGCTTATCTACAAAATGAAAATAATAATCATGTCTACCCCAGAGATGTTATGAAGATTGATGTGATAATGTCTGGCTCTTAGCAAAATGTCCAGCACAAAGTATGCACTTTATGAATAATAGATGCTGTTATTCATTTATTACGATGTGTCATTAAGTTTGGTCCTCAGTGAGGCGATGTGGACTGTATTAATTAGATAGCTGCTGCAGAAGAAAATCCCTAAATCTCAGCAGCTTAGCAAAATAGAAGATTATTTCTCATTCCAGTAAATCTACTTGGCTAATGCCATACAGGAACCAGGTATGGGATGATGGACACTTTATCATTTTTAACACCTGGCTTCCACGATCTCCTGAGTGTTGATGTCCAGCTGGCAGATAGGGAAGAGAGAGTAGATGATTATGCAGAAGATTTTTAATGATCCAGGCCTGGAAGTAATGCGTATCACTTCTGCAAATATTCTATGGCCATACCTAACTGCAAGGGTAGCAGGAAATCGTAGTTAGCTCTGTGTCTAGGAGGAAGGTAAACTGGTAGGGTGAACACATTTGAGTCTTTGGCATATATACCCAATGTTATACATGCCCATCTGGCTGCTTTAATATAAATGTCTGGCATCAAAGAAATATAGCCAGTAGGGGTCAAGAATACAGTGGAGCAGAGCAAATGGTTTACCCCAGTGGTGAAAAGATCTCTGGTGGAAATATTATTTTGTTGAGCCCTTGAATTGTTCTTTGGTAGTGTATATTTTTAAATAAATCAGTGGAGATCTTTGACTTTTGAAGTGGGTGTATTTGATGCTTACAAAAGAGATGTAAATCCATATTGTTTGACTTCTGGTAGCTGAACTGTTAAAGTAGACACAAAGAAGGAGAGCTGACTTCACAACTCATGTTCAGGAGCAAGTTTCTAATCCTGACAATTACACCCACATTGTGTCTAAGAATGCTGAAGAATTAGATGCTGTCTTCCAATATCTGGTACTTGCTGTTGACTAGCAATTTGCATTTTGCTTTGAATCATGTAAACATCTATATGTTAGACACATGCCCTAAGTTTGGGTTGAATTAATCTAACAGTAGTCCATGTTCTCCTGGAAATAGACCATGTAATTTGTAAGTAGTATTTGAGAACTCCTGCTTGCCTCAAGGAGAACAGGTACCCATGGAATCTAAAATCTATACCTTTTCACTAGAAGGGAGAGACGAGTTTTAATGCTAAACTTACAATTTAGAAAAGAGAAATGTCAGGGGGAGATATAAGAGAAAGCTATGAGGGAAAGAGCCAAAAGAAATATAGTGGTGATCCACAATGCTGCCAGCTCTCTCCTGTTTTTCCCACTCCTCTAACTTGGGTGCCAAAACCACAGTCCATTCATGCAGGATCCAAGGTTCCCAACCTGAAATAGTGAATACCACTAATATGCGTTAATCCTTCCGTGGGGCAGTTATACTGGATTAGCGAACTCTTGAACACTTTAAATATCTTGCCATTCCAAGGTGAATAATGTCTTACAGCGGAACTTCTGTTTAATGAAGAGAGTTTTTTTGAGGAGATGGTGTATTTCACTGCCACCTTCTATCATTTCCATCTAAAAGGGATATAACCCAACTGAGTCACGTGCAGAAGGGAGTAGTCAGAGTGGTAGGTAAGTCCAAACCATGTAATATAAGAAATTGATGAAAGAATTGGGGATGTTTCCCCCAGAGAATACTTGGGGGCGGGTACCTGATAGTTGTTTTCAGGTATCTTGATATTTGAAGATGAAAAAGGGATTGGAATTGTTCTGCTGCTCTCTAAGTGATACACTAGGACCTAGTGGTAGATGTTACAGGTGACGTATTTTGGTTCAACGTAAGAAGGAATTTTCTGTAGTCAGAGCTGGGTGGTGGTGATAAAATCTGTCCTCTGCATTTGCACGGCTCTGAAATCCCCATCACTGGAAAGCACAGAGAAGCTGGGAGAGCTAAGTAATGGGGTTGTTGTGCATGTGTTTTGAGTCTCTGACATCACAAAGCACTTCCAATCCCCATGAGGGCAGTGAAGACCTTCAGTTTCAGTCAACAAATCAGATGGCACCTCATCGCTCTATGAGGCCATGGTTTTGTTATTGGGTAACTATCATTTCTCTATAAAAGAAAGGAGTCACATTGCAACAAATTGACATTGTGGTCCATACACGAAATGTGTGGTCAATGAGAGCAGGCCTGGAACGCAGTGACCACATGACTAGGCTACAGGTCTATGGGATTCCCTACCCTCAGAAAACGCTTACCTTTCTGCTTTATGTTGTCAATACAACTCTACCTCAATCAATAGATAGAGAATGAAATATCTCATCGAAGCTTTTCACAGCACTCTGAACTTTCTGATTTGTAAATAGTTTCACGTTCCTTTCAGAGTCAGGATCCCATGACACATCAGCCAGAATACACTGCAGATTTGTAGACATCTCTTATGTGCAAAATATGGTGCTAATAATAAAATTCCTACTCTTAAGGTATCCAGTTTCAATAATAGGAAGGAAGGAATGGATCCCCTCCTTTTCTGCTGTGTCCTCAAGTCTCCCCAGTGAATACCCTAAATATAGATTCTCCTCCTTGAGTTTCATCAGCCCCCCTGGGGTGACCAGGCCCACCACAGTGAAGCATATAAGGAGAGAAGATACAAATAGGGAGGCAAATAAAGAACCTGTCATAGATGTGCTGCCATAAAAGGGATTCCTCCATCGGGAAGGAGGCTGAATTAGGTAGCCCCCTTTCTTATAAGCAGCTGAGGAGTATTGAGCCCCAACACTCTCGTGTCTCCTTTCTGGCCACAGGTGGGTGTATGTGGGCAGGAGGAAGAATCAGAGCTGAAGTCAGCTTAGGTCAGTGGTTCCCAGAGCGTGTCCTCAAATGAGCAGCAACAGCATCACCGTGGAAACTAGTTACAAATACAAATTCTCAAGACCCACTGAATCAGAAACTCTGGAGGTGGGGCCCACCATCTGCACATCGCCTCCAGGGATTCTGATGCACAAGAAAGTTCCAGAACCACTGGCTTAGGTTTTCGTCAAATCTGCTTTGAGGAGGAACTCTGAGACAGCTGCCCCTCTTGTAGGCTTCTTCCCATAGTGAAGACCTCCAAGTGTGTGCTCACTTGGCAGCCATACAAAGCCAGAGCTGGTGATAGAATGCCTGCCCTTATTTTCCGCTGCACAAACAGATCCAACCTGGACTCAGTGTCTAGGGGAAAAAGACAGTAACAAAATGCTTTTGTTCTGACAGATAAAATATGCACAATCACACCAAGTGGCAAAGATTATGGGCAGGAAGCAAGCTTCTCTGTTGCTCTCATTGTGTAAATAAACTGCTTAGTCTTTTAGAATTCCACTTAATCCTCCAGAAGTTTCCTAGTTCTTATTTGAAATTAACAGTCTCATCTATTATCCTTCAAATAAAAGACACTATCAGTGAAATAAGAATGGTGTACTCTCGAGAAAAGCCACATTACGAAAATTGAATAGAGGGCTTATCATGGAAAACCTTCATGCAGTCAAGTGAAGAACAATTATGGTTATATAGTGTTCACTTTTATTTAGAACATCTCTTGACCATCTGCATGTTTCCAGAAATTGACCTTTAATAGCTACACCCTGTGTCTCCATGGCTCCTTAGACCAGTCAGTCGACAAATCTTTAATGAATATTTATTATGTAAATAAGACAGAGGGAGAAAAAGAAAAAATCTGCTGATTCCAGCCTCAGAGGCATTAGACTTTAAGAAAATAAGAGGATCAATGAAACAATAATGTACAACTCAAAGAAGCATTGCATTAAATGAAAGAGTGCCAGACTTTAAGTAAGGGAGGGGAACATTAATAAAGGCTCGTGTCAGTATGAAACATCTAAGGATCTAGTGGAACGTGAAGGAGTCTTGGAAGAAGTAGGGTTCTGGTGGGGAAAGAGGAAAGGGAGTGTTTTCCAAATGAGGAATCCATGTGCATCTGGGGAGTATTGGCAGTGGGGCTTGATCAGGCAGGGGTATGGTCTACCATGTCATGGAAAAAACAAAGAGCCATGCGTTGACATGGAACTTGAGGTCGTAAATCTTTGAGAAGGAACTGCTTTGATTGGGGGTAAGGGGGTGGATACACAAGAGATTTTAATCTGGCAGTTCAAGGAGGACTTGAAAGGAAATGCTGGGGTCAACAGACAGCTGGATGCTGATAGGAAGGGAAGAAGACCGAAGCATGCTCACAGTAGTAAACTAGCAATAGAAAATGGCCCTGCTTTAGTGCCTTCGGTGGTGCTGTCATCAGAAAATCACTCATGAGCCAATAGACCAGGATCATGATGGATTCAGCCCAAAGAAAGCTCTAACATCGCACTCCATGCACAAGAGGTCTTGCACGTGACCACAGTGCAGATGTGGAATGTCCAGCTTGTTCCAGTGAATAAACAACTCAGTTGGGGAGAAGGATGAGTGAGGGTTGCAGCAGTGAGTTAGAGCTGAGGTTAGAGCCACGGCTTATTGTCACCTTCTAGTGCAAGCAATTGGTTGCCAGTGTCTTAGAGCATACCTTTGGGGATTTGTCCTTCCTGAGGCTCTGTGGGGGACAAGTGTGCACAGGGTTATGAATGGGATATTGGTTAATACTGAAGATGATGGGACCATTCTATTTTGCGATATGGAGCAGAGAGGAGACAGGACTCTTTTCTCATTCACAAAAAGAGTGTTGCTTGATATTCATCTCATCATCGTTCCAAGTCATGTATGTCAAACTACAACATTTTCTCTGCCCGTGGAGAAAAGCTCGCTTAAGTCTTTATGGAAGTCTCTGGGGATTTAGCCTGGCTCTGAAGCACATGAATGGAAGCCCCAGGAAACATGGAGTCTTAGGTGAGGCTTCTCAGTACCTGTCACTAACCCAGAGCTCCCACTGAGTTACCACCAGAGAAAATAGAAAATGGGCTAAGTGGACCTGCCTTAGTCTGAGAATGCCTCAAAGATATGGCGCACTTCTGCACAATGTGAGGTGTGGGTCAGCTCTAAAACTGCGAAATACATGAAGATCATTTTTACAAGACCTCAAAATAAAAATAACGAGCTAAAACACCTTGATCTCAATGAATTTTTATTTTTCAGGAACTAGTTTATTTGGCTTGCACCATTGAGATAAGAGTCTTGATTCTTTGTCCCTATTGAGTGCATAAGTGGAGTTTATTTTAAATTAGCAATGCTGAATCTTTTGTGAGACTTGGCTCTTGTGGGGAGAACAAAGAGGTCACATTGGGCACAAAGTTAGTAATGGCTATTACATGGGGTTCCCGGATCAGAAAGTATATCTCACCTGAAAATTCCTGGTTATAAATAATTACCAAAACTGTACCAAAGTCATCCACAATAGCCCACCCATAAAGTGTGTAAAACCTGGATTTTAGAGCAATGGATAGAGAAGATGACTCTGTGGTTATAGTGACACACAAAACTAGTCTGGGATAGGAGAATTTAATTGAAATCTACCAATCACTTTCAAATAAACCTCCAATTTTTGTCACTAGTTAATAAGATTTTCTTAAAATAAGCAATTGTTAAACTATACTAGACTTTTTTTGGTTACCCTCAACCAATCCAAAGTAGATTGTCCTTTTATTGCAAAAGAAGGATCAGGAGGCTATTAGGACTGAGGATAGACCCTTGGTGTCCTTGTGAAAAATTGTAATACTCATTTGACTGCTCGAGCTCTTGCAATGTGCAAGTATTGTTCTAGTTCATTCCTTTCTTCATGTGAGGAATCTGGACTCCAGTTTCTTCTTTCTCTGTTAAATTTCCAGATGAGCTGTTGGTTTTGCTAAAATAAAGCAACCTTGGATATGTGGAGGGCAGTCAACAGAGCTCTCACCTAAGTGACAAGCCCTGGCTTCTTGACCCATCCTGGCTTCTTCTCATGCCTGGTTTCAGACATAGTGGACCTGGTTGAGTCATCTGTGCTTCATATTCCAACCACAAAACAGATCAAATCACTCTGTGCCCTTACAGCACCCCCAAGATTTCAATAATGACCAATTACTTGAGAAAAAACAAGAGAAATCCCATCGAGCTGACAAAGAAAGGAAAAACTTGAGTAGATCCTGGAAGCCCTTAGCACAAGAGAAGAATCTCAGACAGTGAGAGGGGGAAAGGACAGTAGTTTCTAATAAAGAGAGAGAGGGAGAAAATGGGCGTGAGATGTAGACAAGAGGGCCTTGCTGAAATCAGAGCTTCTGACATCCTGGAATAAGTTTAAAAGGGAGGGAGGGTAATTTCTTTGCTGTCATCTTAGAGAAAGCAAAAGGATATACTAGGTGACTCCTTGAGTTATATGTCCAGGTCACTAAACTTGAGATGTCGATTCGAGTATGTTTGAAAATGCCGCCCAAATTCAAAGTCATGTTCTCATGCTTGAGATTTCTCCCTCTCACTGTGGGCACTCTCCGTGCTTCCTGGCGCAGCCACGTTATAGGCTGATGCATTCCTGCATGGTTTACCTCCCTGCCAGGTCCAACACCCTCACCGACAGGGCTAGACCTGGACATTGCTGCACTCCCTCTGTGACTGCAGAGAGCCATTCAATAGACGGTGTTTGAATAATGTTTCTAAAATGCCTAATATACTCTGATTCCAATAGAACTATTGGAAACTATTAAAAAATAGCTTCCTTTGGAAAATGAATACAGACTATTTTATTCCATGCAATCAAACTGCAGCCATCTCTAAAAGTTCAGCGAGGACCCGCTGAACAAGAAATAAAGCACCCAAATTCTATATATGGAGGTCAGAGGGCAGACGTAAGAGGAAAAGAGCTTTTTTCTTCTCTTAGTAATTTTTGCTAGTGAAAACATCCATCTTAGATGTCACTCAAACACAACTTTGAGTGATGGAGATAAAGGGTGTGTTTCAGATGGGACAAGGTGAGTAACATTCACTTCTCTGAGTCATATAGAAATTGGAGCTCAGTCATTTCTGGGTCATTGGTTTCTTTTTTTTTTTTTTTTTTTTTTAATTTTTTGTTTATTGCAGTAACATTGGTTTATAACATTGTAAAAATTTCAGGTGTACATCATTGTACTTCTATTTCTGCATAGATTACATCATGTTCACCACCAAAATACTAATTACAACCCATCACCACACACATGTACCGAATTATCCCTTTCACCCTCCTCCCTCCCCCCTTCCCCTCTGGTAACCACCAATCCAATCTCTGTCCCTATGTGTTTGTTTATTGTTGTTATTATCTACTACTTAATGAAGGAAATCATACGGTATTTGACCTTCTCCCTCTGACTTATTTCACTTTGCATCATGCCCTCAATGTCCATCCATGTTGTCACAAATGGCTGGATTTCATCGTTTCTTATGGGTCATTGGTTTCTAACTTGTTAGTGTTGGTATTTTCCTTCCGGGTTGCTTTAAAGATCTTCAAAACCTAAACCCTGTGCCGTTAGCCAAAACCACATTTCCTTTCAAGAAACCTGAGAGATTGGAGTTAGCTTTGAGTCATGAGGTTCTGTACGATGAGCTTTGACAGACGCTGAGCTCTGTTAGATGAGTTATTTAACTTTTTTATATATCAGGTTTTCCAGCTGTAAAATAGGGATAATTTAGGGAAATATACTCAATAAATTAGTAAGCTATTTTTTCTATCCCCTCCTTCTAAGAGGATATGGAAAATTATAATAAGCAATTTAATGAGTTTACACTTTTTTAAAATGCCAAATGTACATGTTCAGGAGGCAGATGCTACTTACAGCTTCATTTGTAGACCTTTAAAGGACCAGTAAGTATACAGGCAGAATAATGCCCAGAAACACTGTGGGCACCCACATCATCAAAGACTGAAATGTGTCCAGCATGGCACACTCACCAACATAGGAAAGTGAGCTCATGGCTTAGAAGGATTTTTGAAATCCTAACAATCTTAGGTTGGAATTCTTTTTACTCCAGGGTTGAATAGATAATCCAAACAATTCAGTTAAACCAGACCACCCCATTCCTGAAGCACCTTCAATCATCAAAGTGTTCCAGCAAAGTCAATACTGAATCTTGTGAGTACAAATGAGCTTCAAATTGCATGTAGGCTTATGTGCATGGGTGGGGCAAGCTCTCCGCATGTATATCTACATAGCCATATAGTTACATATGTAGTTTCCCTACAAGTGGCACTGTTCAGATCCACCCTGGTGAAACTTCTATCAATAGGAATGTAGTGAAAGTGTATCTTGGGTTGGCCTGACTTCTGGAAACCAATCTTCTATCTCTGAGATAACACTTACCTCTAAAGCAACTTGTCAATTTTAACCCTCTGGTTGTTTTAACATTTCTACAAAGTAAGGAATGTTTATAGCTAATTCAGAAAAGTAAATAAATTTTGACATTAATGAAGCCTGTACTCATACAGCTTGACTAAAGATAATAAAATACAGTCCATTTATTTTACTTGGACATTTCTCATTTATTCGTTGCACAAGTAAGCTATATTCAATGTAGAAACGTGTGAAAATTCAAATAAGCTAAAAAAAAATAGGAAGGGAGGAAGGAGGGAGGGAGAGAGGGAAGAAACAGCACAGACGGGAAATATATGGGTTTGCTTACATTTTGTAACTAAAATCAGACCATCATATACACTATTCTGTGGCCTGCTTTCCTTACCTGATGGTACATCATTGACTTCTCTCCAAGTCAGTAGCTATGGGTGGGCGTAGATTTCTTTGGCCTCATTTCCTTCTGCTGTGAGCCTCACTCTCCACACTTCAACCACCTTGCTGATGGCTCCCGGTTGTTCCTTGAACATGATAAGTAGTCACTACATCAAGGCCTCCCTGTTTCATATGTCCTGAATGTTCTTCCTCCAGATTTCCATTTCTTCCATCAAATCCTTACACAATTGCCACCTTCTCAGGGAGGGCTTCCATTACCACTCTCTTTACATCTGTGATTGCCTAGATCCTCCACGCTTCTCCACCACACCCTCCTTCCCTGATTTAATTTCCTCCATGGTATTTGTTCTCTTCCAACATGCTGCGTAAATTAGGTGTTGATTTTGGTTATTTTCTGTCTCCTGCAATAGTTAGATATAGATATAGATGAAGAGATTTATTATAAGGTATTGGCTCATGCAATTATGGAGACTGAGAACTCCCATGATCTGCTGTCTACAAGCTGGAGACCCAGGAAAGCTGGTGATGTAATTCAGTCCAGGCCCGTAGGTCTGAGAACCAAGTGAGCTGATGATGTAAATTCCAGTCTGAGGGTAGAAGAAGATGAGATGAGATGCCCAGCTCAAGCAGTGAGGCAGGAAAAAAACAAGCAAATTGCTCCTTCTTCCACTTTTTGTTCTATTCAGGCTTTACATGGATTGGATGAGGTCTACCACATTGGGGAGGGCAATCTACTTTACGGAGTCCACCAACTCAAATGCTAATCTCATCCCAAAACACTCTCATAGACCCACCCAGAAATGTTTATAATCTGGGCACCCCGTAGTGCAGTCAAGTTGACACATAAAATTAACTATTGCATTGGTGTATTCCTAGCATTGCAAACATCGTCCAGCACATAGTAAGTAGTCAATATTGTTGAATAAAAATAGAATATCATTGGCTGCACTGTAAGTAATTCTAAAGCACGTTTAGTGTGTATTTATTACCTCCTTCATTTGGGACATTTGGGTTGTTTTCCTTTTTGTGTTGTCAACACTGCTATTATAAACATCCTACTCACACTGTATCTTTGTACATACCATGTTACAATGTCTCCTTAGTATAAAGTATGATAAATGTAATTACTGAGTAAAGGGTAGGCACTTTTTTAAAGCTTTTGTTGTATTTCACCAAATTGCCCTCCCGAAAGGCTGCATCTATTTACATTCTACCAGAGACCAATAAAAGAGCACTCTCTAACCCACTGACCACATAAGCAACCTAATTGGATGCAAGGATGTTCAAAGAAACTGGACCAGGTCCTTCTCAGCTATGAGAACTGATGCCCACTTGAGTCACTCAGCCACAAGACTGGGCCAATTATGAAGAAGGAATTCTAATATCAGACATTGGGCAAAAACTTTCTTCTGGTGGAACTCATATCGTATGAGTTTTCAGAAATAATGTCCCAGCCATTATAAGCCAATTGATTCTCACAAGAACCCAGTAAGGAATGGCTCACGCTGTTGTCCCGTTTAGTAGATGGTGAACCAAAAGCCATGTACACGTGGTAGGTCATGCAAGATAACCAGGGTTTGTAATCAGAATCAGCAGTCCTGACATCTGGCCTTTAACTCTTCTCACCTCTGCTCTTTCAACAATCTCCCAGACTCCTTTAAGATCCACTCTTCAATCAGTATTCAAGCTGGCTGTGAGTATCCAAGATGTGTTCTTTAGAAGAGTTTTGTGTGTGTGTGTGAGGAAGATCAGCCCTGAGCTAACATCCATGCCAATCCTCCTCTTTTTGCTGAGGAAGACTGGCCCTGAGCTAACATCTATTGCCAATCCTCCTCCTTTTTTTCCCCCTTTTTCTCTCCAAAGCCCCAGCAGACAGCTGTATGTCATAGTTGCACATCCTTCTAGTTGCTGTATGTGGGACACTGCCTCAGCATGGCCGGACAAGTGGTGTGTGGATGAGCGCCCAGGATCCGAACCCCGGGCCACCAGTAGCGGAGCGTGCACACTTAACTGCTAAGCCATGGGGCCGGCCCCTAGAAGAGTTTTTTAAGCAAGTTAGCAAAGCTGTGCTAGCATAGTAGCTTCTTGAAATACAGTTATAATTTTTAGATTTTAGGGCAGAATAGAGAGGGAAGTTGGGGAAAGAGAGAGAGAAAGAGGGAAAGAGAGAGAAAGACAGAGAGAGAGAACAATCCAGCTAATGGCAGTTTCTTACCAATAGCTTCCGTAGTCTACTTGGCCATATTTCAGGACCAAAACGGTTTTTCCCTCTGAATTCACAAACTATTATTAGTTTGTGCATGGGATATCAGAGGTATTGGAAGAAATGAGTTGTTAAAATACCTATGAAATTGTATCACAAACTAATAATAGTTTGTGAATTAGCAAGAATATCATTAAAGAGATGTCAGGATTTCTACTGAGATTATACACAAAGACAAAAATCTCCTCTTTGCCGCCACCATTCTACCCCAATCCAGGAGCATCTCAGCTTAATATTTCTCCATAGACAGTCATCTCTCCTTTTATTAGCTGATTTCCTCTTTAAAGCATAAGAAAAGTATACTCATCAGAGGGTGAAGGTTTTTACTTCTTAACATAAGGAAAAAAAGTTTTGATTTTTTTTACTATTAAGATTTTTACCTGTCGTATTTTAAAACATTGAAAAATACTTTCTTGTCAAAACAGGATAGTTGAAAGTTTTGTCTGCATTCAAAACTTCACCAAAGAAATAGAAAAGCGATGACAATCGTCATTAACATCTATAAATTATATGTGAACTAATAGAAAAAGAAATCTCTTTCCTGGCTACGTCTTTCACTTTTAAAAGATACAATTTCATAGGTATTTTAACAACTCATTTCTTCCAATACCTCTGATATCCCATGCTTTGGCATTAGCCACATTTTACAGATGGGAAGACAGCTCAGAAGGAAATGTCTTTTAAGCCAACTCAGCAATGTGTGAAGTTTGTGGATTCTAATCTGTAACTCTATGCACCATCAATAGCCTTTCTCGAGCAATCAGAAAAAAAACGGTAACACATTATCAGCATTTTTAAATTTTTTTTAATGAAATCCACTAGGAACAACTCTTGAAAGTCACATTGCAGTGGCCCATCTGGAATGGAATTTTCCGTGAACAGTAAAGACTCTAGAGCCGATCTGATGACCACTCAAATGAAAAACAACAGATTCCGTGGATACCAAGCTAGAATCAGCAACCAAAGATACTTGGACAAACAATGCTCTAGGACACCCTGGGTCAGCCCAGCCATACAGCTGTAACAGGTCTGTAGTACCCCACTCGTACATCTTCAGAGCCTTCCATGTGAACTAAAAGGGCAGCCAGGATTGAGAACCCACAATAGCAAATATCACAACCCAGCATTCAAGGTTTGCTTTAATGACAATAACAGGAATCTTCCCTTATACTTTCTCATGAGCTCCAGCTCAGGAAGTGCTGTCCCATCTGTCATCTCATTTGATCTTCACTCCCTCAGCAAACAGAAGTTGGGTCCTACTGGGTCCTAGGCGCTGTGATAAGGCTCAGGAACCAGCTGAGAAGGGCTTTTCATACTGATGGGTGGAGCAGAGTACCACAGCTGCAGTGCTGGGGTTGTCCCTGAGATGGGTATGATGCAGCTGTGGAGTCTGCACAGATGTCTGACGGAGCCAAGGGTTAAAAGCAGAGCTGTACTCCAATGAACACAGGCAATCGAGATAGCAGTGGGGAAGGACATAGGCTTGGTGGGATGAGGGAGCAGTGTGACAAGGAGGTGCAGCCCAGGGAACAGGTGTGAGGAGGTGGTGAGGGACCCGGTGCTCCCATACCAGGATCTTCGATCTCATCCCAGTGGGGAGCCAAAGCAAGATTTTAGACAAGGCAGTGGAACAAACAACTTTGCTCCTAGACAAATAATCATTGTGTTTATCCAATGGTGATGTCAGTTGCAATACTTAGTTTGTCAGTAAGATAGGCAGTTGTGATATAATAATAATAATATATATTATATTAACACAGAGAGTTTATTTTTTAGAGCTATATTATATTAATAATAGAGCTTATTTTTAGAACTACCATTTCCTAGCACCTCCAGCTGGCCCCATCCCCTCAGAAACCATACCCAGGAGGCAGTTTCTTTGTGATCTACATCTAAGGGCTTCTTACTGGGCTTAAGTGTGTAAGGAAACATGCACATGGTGGTTTAACGTGAGCAGCGCCCTCGGCGTGGTGTGGCAGGTCATTCCTCCAGCCATGGGCAGCACTGGCCCGGGCTTCCCTCTCCCCATCATCAGGGCTTGAGTTTGGCTCTCATCAGGAGAGTTACCGTCCTCACACATTCCTTTGACTCACTTAACTGTTCTTCCTCCTTGCTGGGCAGCACCTTGGATAGCGCCGAACACAGAGACAGGATGGGTCCACACCCCAACCAGGGGTCTGCAAGGTGACGGTAGAGCAGGCCTCCTTTCAGAGCTGTCTGCAAAAGATTTTTGAAGCCAAAGTAGCCTCCTAGAGTGGAGAAGACCTGTTCCTCCCAAAAACTGTCAGTCCCTGCATTTAGACATTCTGTTTAAATCCCTTAGCAAGGTGAAGCCACAGAGTTGGTTCCTGCAGGCGAGTCTCCAGCTTCCACAGTAACCAGATTCCCTCCTGGCTCTGTGATTCATCCCAGCCCACTGGCCCTCCCTCTGAGAGAGCCTGGGCAGTGGTGCCTCAGCTCCGAGATGAATTCCCAGCGGTCCCAGCGGCAGACACTAGTCACTTCTTTCCCTTTTTGAAGCTCAAGTGCATTTTCCGAGGCAAACCCTGGGCTCCCGGCACTGTCTTTGCTCGCCTCTGTTTTGGGCAGGGATGTTATCTGCCAGCATGGTGTTCCCCACTGCCACTGGGGCCCAGCTTTATTCTCTACAAAGGCTGTCAGCTTGTCTGCTCCCCTGACAGACGCTAGCTCCTGCCAGAGAGAAATCCTGAGTCTTCCGTCAAGGCTTCAGATGAGTGTGTTCACCCCCAAACCCACATGTTGTCTTCCAGTCTCCTCCAGGACACAGCAGGGCAGGGTTCTGCCCTCTTAGCCATACTGCAGTCTCGAGATTCATCTTGAGGCCCAAGATAGGTCACCTGTGCATCTTCAAGGCCCACAAGAAAATGCATGTCCCACACCTGGACACCCCAGCCACCATCTAGCTAAGGCACAACCGAACCCCGCTGTCAGGCCGGTGAGAAGCCCCAAGCCCCACACAAGCCTCATTGTTTCAAATGAAAACAGGCATGTGAGGTCACTGGCCATCACCAGTGCTTCAGAAACACCAGCCGTTATCAGGGCCAACAGATATTTATCAGACTTTTGTGAGAAACGGTCCTGATTTTAGGGGTATGATTTCACCTTGGGAACACCTGAGAAACTATAAGATTCTACATTAAGGCTTCACCTAGTATTTCCATCTTTCAACTAGGGAACTGGAACAGGGGGCATCACTGTCAGGCTTTTGGTGGGGGGGGTCTCTGACGCCCTTTGTCTCTACCTCACAGCCTTCTGTCCCTGATACCTTCCTTCCAATTCCCCCGCCCCCTTACAGAAGCAATCAGAAGGACCATGTACTGGAAAGTCCACCTCTCACAGGGTGGGAGGGATGGAGACAGAAAGGGCTGTGCATTTTTAACTATAGGCGCTGTTCAAAGCATGACCTCCAGAGGGTGGAAGGGGCAGCACCAATGGAAGGTGGGGGGTGTTGCCTAGAGGGCGCAGAGATGTTGGGTCGTGGGAGGGGGTCATGGGGAGAAGAGTTACTAAAGCAGGGATGTCTTCTTCAGTCAGAAACAAAGCTGGGTGTATTCAAGAGTCTGGTACTGCATCCCCACTAGGAGCAGACTCCCCACAGGGGCCATTAATGGGGTTATATTAAGACTACCTGCTCCCCACTCTCTCCTGCCTGATTCTCGGCCCTTACCATTTTGGAGCAGCTCAACCTGGTGGCTCTTGATCCTCAGGGTCTTTGAGGACAAAGCCATGTTGCCTTATGAACACTTAGGTAAAGCCCTTCTCTTACTCATCTCTAAATACCAGGACTGTTATTTGGATTTTAGAAAGAAGCTGATCTGCTATAACAGGGAAGTTGTGTGTATTTTTCTTCCTTGCTTGGCGCATATAATTTTAGTTAGAAAACAGTAAATATGACATTGTGAGCATAATTTAAAAATAAAGTGATAATATCTAGGTTCTTTTTCTTTATTTTGGCGAGGAAGATTCACCCTGAGCTGACATCTGTTGCCAATCTTCTTCTTTTTGTTTGAGGAAGACCATCGATGAGCTAACATCTGTGTCAATTTTCCTCTATTTTTTGTTTGTGGGACGCTGCCACAGCGTGGCTTGATGAGCGGTGTGCATGTCTGCGTCCGGGATCCAAACCTGTGAACCTGGGCTGCCGAAGCGGAGTGCATACACTTAACCATTACGCCACGGGGCCAGCCCCTCTAGGTTCTTTGGAAAACGTGAAATTGGAATCATCACTCCCAAGTTAACAAAAGAAATTTGGAGAAAATGTTGATCTAGTGATGGTTTTTTTTCCCTAAAACTATTTTACTTATAGGGGATCCAAGAGTGGTGTCAAAGGTTGTAAGCCAAATTTTCCAGGCAGGTAAGTTAATATTGCCTGTGGGAGTTAAGAAGTACAAGTGTTGATTTTGTGCTGTAAAATGCAGATTCTGACTCATTAGGTCTGAAGCAGAGCCTGGGATTCTGCATTTCCAGCCAGCTCCCTGGTGATGCTGATGCTGCAAGGCTATAAGTAACTTTCACTTATTTGCTTATTTGCCTCGTTTCTTTTATGAGTGTAGACAGACATCAAGGAAGGATGAATAAGCTTCTAGAACTGAGCTTCCCAGCCCATCCCTTTTATATTGTTTTCTTTTTTTCAAATGGTTAAGCAAGAATTATAAGCCTTCCTGAAGTTAAAAAGTAATAGAGGATGACAGGGTTTTGATTACACCATAATTTAACAGATCATTTTAAGATTTCAGAGGGCATGATGTTGGAGAGAATCCAAGAGAAGAAAGGGAAGGGGAGAGGCCAGCATTGAGCTCGGCTTGTTTGTGTCTATTTTTGACATTGCTCTGGGTTATGTATGTGGCGTCTCTCTGCCAAAGTGGATTACAGGAACTCGGAAGAGGTTATTTATTGACGTAGTTTAGAATTAAATTCTACCTTTACCATCTTTTTAAAATAACCATCTGTAAATGGAAGGACCAAGGAAATTTCCGCTGCTGTCCTAGGAATAGAATTTAGAACCCAAGGTAGTGCTTGTTGGATGGAAATGTCAAAAAGCAGCAATTCGGAATAAGAGAGGGCAGTCGGCAGAGCAGAGCAAAAGAAAGACCTCACTCTGCCATCGGTCACAGAGCCCACAGGTTGCCATCTATACAGGGTGTACTGGAGAAGGCTCTGACCAAAGAAATCTACACTTTTCTGCAAAAAGAGGGATAAGATTAAAAACAAGTCTCAGGAACTTAATGAAAAGCTATGAAAGGAACCAGAGAGGTGGGGGTTGCCTTAGATGTCCTGAACCTTATGCCCATTCTGCACCCCATTTCCCTACCTGTCTCCCCATCTTTGCCCAGCCTTCAGTCTCTACCATTGCCTCCACCCAGTTCTCTCCCTTATTCTAAAGTATAAATGACCTAGTGGGGACCTAAATCAGCAACATGCCTTCTGAATACATTGGCCCAAATATACTCCAAATTTCCCAATTCAGTCATATTTACCAGACACTTTTTAAAAAGCCACATTTTCAAAACTGATACAGAAAAAAATATGGCAGAATACTAATATCCATAAAATCTGGAGGAAATCATTGGTATTTTGTGTCCTTTCTGGTATTTTTGAAATGTTTTGTAATAAATATTAAGGAATGAAGTGGGTGGCTTTGTTACCGACCAGAGTGATGACAAGCTTGTTCCTTCAGAGGAGATGGCACCGCCTGAGTCTCCCTCTACCATTACCTGTGCCTAATTGGGATGCTCTGTTTGTCCCACAGTGGTTCGACACCCTGTCTGCACATTAACATTTCCTGGGGAGATTTTAAAATATATTCATGTCTGCTGCTCACCCCAAACTAATTAAATCAGAATCACAGCAAGGAACAGTCTCTGCATTGGTGTGTTTTAAAATCTCCGTGCATAGTTTTACTGAGCCACCAGGGTTAAGAACCTTTGGTTTAAAGAATAATCATCAAGATGCTTTAAAAAGATGCCAGCAAATTCTTAAGCTCCCAACGTGAAAATCTTTTATCTTTTTCTTATTGCCAAGAACTATATGGAAGTCATGCAATATGTATCCCCATCCCCACTATTCTATATTTCCTCCTTATCCCACACCCACCACCCTCAACCCACACACCACCACTACCACCACCACCACCACCATCACCACCACAACCACCACCATCACCATCACCACCGTCACCACCACTGTCACCACCACCACCATCACCACCACCACCATCACTATCACCACCACCACCATCACTATCACCACCACCACCATCACAACCATAACCATCACCATCACCACCACCGTCATTATCGCCGCCACCACCATCACCATCACCACCACCACCACCATTGCCACCGCCACCACCATCAACACCACCACCACCACCATCACCACCACCACCACCATCGCCATCACCACCACCATCACCATCACCACTGCCACTGCCACCACCATCACCATCACCATCACCACCATCACCACCATCAACATCACCACCTCTACCACCATCACCATTACCACCACCCCTACCATACCACCACTAACAACAACAAGAAAAAAGAGTAAAATCCAGAGCTGAGGCACTTATCTTAAATTATCAACTTTTGTATTTGGGTATTCAAACCTCTAAATTAATATGAGTCTTCGGCGGGTGGGTAGCTGGGAGCAAAAATCGGCTGTAACCTGGGCTCCCAAGGGTATTTCTAGCTCTAAGTAGGTATAAGAAACCCTAGAAATAGTCCCTCTTATCCAAACAGCCTATAAGTAATCAACCTATCAACCTCCCTTTACACAAAATTAAAATATGTATTAAAGTTTTTTTATTTTGTGGCTTTTAGGGACACATTTCTAAGCAATGCTTAATAATCCTTGGTTTTCCAGTTAGTATGAACCCTTCATAAGTGTGAGGCCAAATTTTGACCAATGTAGAAAATGTATTTTTGTTACAACTAAAATGACATACTGTACAAGGGAGACAGAGAGACAGAGAGAGAAAGAACGAGAAAGAGAGAGAGAAAGTGTGTTTGTGTGTGTGTGTGTGTATGTGTGAGTAAGCTCCCCTAACTTGCTTTTGAAAAACTAGTGTTCACCTTTTAATCTTTCCAGCATACTGTCGAGAGCTCCAGTCCACAAAACTATTCTATGAAAACAAAAAGGAGGAAAACGTCCTGCCCATGTCTCCCATTCCTCTCATTCCCTGTATAATTCACCTTTCTGGGATAACCGAACTTTATTTACTTAGATTCAGGAGAGCAGGGTATAGCCTCAGAATTCCTTGTGTTTAACTTCAGGGAGAAATTTCTAGAATTTATTAATAGACTTTCAGTACAGATTATTTTAGAGGAAACATTTTTATAAAGTTGCCCCCATATGCCATCCTGTTTTATTCGATTTTGTAAAGCTTTTTGGGAAAAATGCAGTAGGTTACAGCTTCACAGGAGATCCGCTTTGCTTGCTACTTGCTTGGACTGGAGGAGGTGGGTAGAATTACAGTCAGCATTCTCCTGAATTGCACCAACATAGTAGGCTTTCCATATCTGAGGGATGTGCAGGGGAAAACCTTTTGACACACAGAGCTGCCAAGGTTTATTCCTTTGTAGCTGATTTACATTTGCGTGGTTCTTTTCAACCCAAAAAATCAGGAGTCTCAGGGTGTGTGTCACACATGGGAAGTTTGTGTCCAGTCATGAGTGGGCGTCTGTACAGACATACACATCTCACAGGTCGGGATTCTTGGAGCTGTGTCTTCTAGAAACACAGGAGGGGCCTGGAAGCAGAAGGATGGTATGTAGTCCGTTAACTACTCTCAGGAAGCAATGAGCCTTTCCTGAAGAGTTTATGAACAGATTTAAGTTCTTTGCCTTAGAAATGTGAATAGACTATAAAACGCTTTTGAGAAATATGTTAAGTTCCACAGTCTGATTTCTCTAAATCCGGCATCCAGGACCAGGAAGCAAATAAAACAAATGGATTTCTGCAAGCTAGCTCACTGTTATGAGTTGAATTGTGTCCCCGGAAAAGATATGCAGAAGTCCTAACCTCAGTACCTATGAAAATGGCCTTATTTGGAAATAGAGTTCTTGCAAATGTAATCAAGTCGAAATGAGGTCATGAGGACGGGCCCTAATCCAGTATGAAAGATGTCCTTATAAGAAGAGGGAAGAAGATGTGATGACAGGGAGGGAAGAGGCCATGTGAAGATAAAGGCAGAGCCTGGAGTGATGTGTCTACAATCCAAGGAGAGACGAGGATTGCCAGCAACACCAGAAGCTGAGAGAAAGGCACAAAACAGAGTCTTCCCCACAGCCTTCCCCACTCTGCCAACACCTTATTTGGGCTGCCGGCCTCCAGAACTGTCAGAGAATACAATTCTGTGATCTTAAGCCATCCCAGTTTGTGGAACTTTGTTACAGCAGCCCTGGGGAAACAGATACACTACCCCGAATCTTCCTTTCTGGGTGAGCCGGCCCTGAGCAAAATAGTGAGGTGCAGCCATCTGTCCCCACAGCCCTGCCCCACCCCTCTTCCCCTCCTTCTGCATTAACCCGCCTTCTCCAAGGATCCCAACATGGATATTCTAGCGAACTTGTTGCACATTGAGCCCTATTTCTCATTGAGAAACGGAAGGCTCTTCTGCCTGTTGAAATAATTTGTACAGATATAATTCTCAAAATGGCAAAACTAAAGTGTTTAGAGGGGAAACTTCACTTCCCTAGACCTGCGCCCCACACAAGCCCCCATTTCTGGGAAGTGGCAGAAAAACTCTTGCCTATTTACGGTAAACTCAGTCACTTACGGTTCACATCTGTGCTTGGGGCTACTGCCCACACAGCTCCTCCCTTGCTGATGCACATGGGTTTGCGGAAGGCTGACACAGTGATGATCTCCATCTCTGCTGCATCTGCTGCCTGGTCCCCACAGGGCCTGGCTCCTCATCCAAACCACATGGTCTCTGCTGACCCATACCCCTCCAAGCCCTCCATCTCCCAGTGAAGGTCTAGGTCTAGATGTGGGACTCTCTAACAGGTTTGCAAGCTCTCTGGGCCAACTTGAGCAAACCAGGAGCAAATCTCCTCTGCACTGTGATCTCCAGATTTATCTTCTGTCCCCTCCAGTTTCCAAGCTCAAGGACACTGCTGCGTGTGGCCCCACACTTCCTCGTCACCTTGCCAAGTCTCCTCCACCTTCCTCCCACCCCCGGAGTAGGGGTTCTTATCTCCTATTTGGTGAGAGAACTGCTGCCATGTCATCATATCTTCTTTCCAAATCTGAAATTTATAAGCTTTATGCTCCTCCGAATCCCCAGGCTTTGTGCCTGGTCTCTGAAGCCAAACTTTGGAGAACTTAAAGAAAAATCTGTCCGGCTCTGGCATTCTGAAGCCCTGGCTCCCAAGCCTGTTTCGGATGTCAAAGCCAAGACTGTTGCCATTTGTTTTTGCAGTGTTCTTTCATGTCATCTTTCCCTGGACCAGGGAGCTTCAACCTGTGGCTTCAATGGGGGAAGACAAAGGACAAGGAGGAATGGCTGAGAATGCCCTGGAAGCATCAGGAGCAGGCAGGAAGGGAGGTGTTGCGGGGAGTCATAAAGGTTTACCAGCTCCCCAAAACCATACCCTGTAGAGGTGCTGCCTGCAATACCTTCACCGTCCCTCCCCCCATCAATCCAGCTGAGCCCAGAAGGGCCAACCCTGTCTCTCACGGGCATGCCACGGAGGGGACTGAGAACTGCCTACCTTAGTTTCCATGGACTCCACCCCATCCCTTCCCCCAGATTTTCTACCCCGTCCCCAGAAACCCAGGCAGGGCAGCAACAAGATGAACACTTCGTCTGGCTGACCCAGCCAGCTATCTCAGCCCCACACAGCGCCCGAGCGCCGACTGCCCAGTGCCTAGATCACATTTTTCCCAGGAAACGTGCATCCTATTTCTTCTCAAATGTCATCTCATCAGAGAGGCAATCTCACCCTAAAATACCCACCACCCCCCCATCATTCTGTATCTTCCTGCCCTCCTTTAATTTATAGCACATGCCATTTCCTGAAATTTACATTACATCGATAACATCCAGCTCTTACTTCCTGTCTTTATCTCCCACCAAAATGTAAACTTCATGAGGGTGACGACTTTGTCTCATTCACTCATTGCTGTGCTCCCAGTACCTGGAACATGGCATAGAGTAGCCACTTAATAAAAATTTGTTGAATGAATGGTGACAGCAACCACTGAAAATTATAACCAAACTTGAAGGGGGCTTGGTTTTACAACAGTTTAGGATTAATAACTAAGGGGGAGCATATCTTAGTAAACACAGTGCCGACCGTGGGGCAAGGCATGATTATAAAACAGAATAATCCTCCTTTAGTCCTCAAAGTTGGCATAAGAGTTATTTCCCTTTGGAAGCTTCCCACACACAGAACTTCACCGAGGGTCCCGGCAGTGGAGGACAGACTCCTCAGTCACAAGGAGACCACGGCTGAGTTTTCAAGCAAGCCCAGGAACTTCAGAGCACCCGAGAGGGTGGGAAATGAAAGAAGCTGCTTTGTGGGTGAGAGGGGGAGGGGGCACACTGCCTGCTGTCAACCTGGGCAGAGGGAGAGTAGAATTTAGGGGAGAATAGAAGCTCAAGGTTGGATTAGGCAGGAAAAAAGGTGAGTGAATTTTAACTAATTAGATCAGCACAGTGCTAGGGGCTGGGGACAAGACACCTGAAAGTCATGATTCCAGTCCTCAAGAAGCTTAAGCCAGAGGTTCTAGAAATGGCTGGGAATCCAGTTAGACTTTGAAGGAGGCAGAAGTGCAACAAAGCAAAAATGGAGAAGCGGCAGGCAGCTCTCCTCTGCTCGGAGTGGCTCTGACTGCAGCTTCCTCCAGCGGCACATTCGCAGACTTAATCATAGGTTATATTTAAAAGTAGCCTATATGCATGATGCCTTATTAAAAGTGCCATTCGCTAACTATTTTTAGAGGTTATTAATCATGTTACCTTTTGATTTGAAATTGGGACAGGTTAGCTCTAATTACAGGAGATTCTTTAAGGAACTTGAAAAGACCCAGATGACCCACCCCCAAACCCACATTCTTGTTCACTCTCTGCTCTCGCCCTCAGGGAAAAGCCACCGGTCAGCAGCAGACTGGGGACACTAGAGACGCTGCCCAGTGGCTGGGTGTCACCAGGCAGGACTGGGAACCAAGGGTATGGCGGTAAGAGGGTAAGCAGCCGCATACCCTAGCCCACCATTAAAACTTGACCCAGCGGTGGCGTAGCGGTTAAGGTCGCGCACTCAGCTTTAGCGGCCGGGGGTTCATGGGTTCAGATCCTGGGCGTGGACCTATGTACTGCTTATCAAGCCATGCTGTGGCAGCAACCCACATATAAAGTAGAGGAAGATGGGCAAAAAGAGGAGGATTCGCAACAGATGTTAGCTCAGGGCTAATGTTCCTCACAAAAAAAAAAAAAAAAAATGTGACCCGGGCTCTGATGTAGTGTTAGATTATCTTGAAGCTCTGATAACAAATGATAAAGGGTCTTTTTTTTAATAACCTTTTTTTTCAATTTTTTGGAAGGCTGTGGCCAGCAGGTTAGGAATTTTGGCAGCAGGTTGCGAAAAGAGTCTATAGGAATTACCTAGGGCCCTCTTTCCTTCCACCCCACTCCATTCTGGGAGAATGTCTTACCCATAATAAACTATGCCCCTCATGTCATCTTGTCTGCCAGGAGACGGCAGCCCTGCCAGGACTCCTGTGCATGATTCCTGAGCCTGGTGGTGGCAGAGTGTTAATAAATCACAAAGGAAAACAATCTTGAGAAAGGATGGTTTGGAGAGGAGAAAGAATGCAGTAGTCCCATTGCTGTGTAACAAATTACCACAAACGGTGCAGTGTACACCACCACCCATTTGTTATCTCATGGTTTCTGTGGGTCAGAAGCTGGGCACAGTTTAGCAGAGTCCTCTGCTCAGGGCTTCACGAGGCTGCAATCAAGGTGTCAGCAGGGCTGCATTTCTTTCCAGGTCCTCTAAGAAACTCACGTGGTTGTCAGTAGAATTCGATTCCCTGAGGTTTTAGGACTGAGGTTCTCATTCTTTTGTTGGCTCCTAAAGGCTTCCCACAGTTCCTTGCCATGTAACCCCCTCCATGTGCCTTTTCACCCTTGAATCCTTCTCTTGCTTCAGCTCTCTCCTGTAAGGAAGAGCCCAGTCTCTTTTAAGTGCTCACCTGATTAGGTAAGGCCCACCAAGGGTCATCTCCCTTTCTTAAAGTCTGACTTTAATTACAACTGCAAAATCCCTTCACAGAGTCATCTAATTTAGCATTTGAGTGGATAACTGGGAGAAAGTGTGTGTACACCAGAGGGTAGGGATCTTGGGGACCACCTGGGAATTCTGCTAACCATAAGACACAAGCACCTTTGTCCATACCTTCTAGGTTCAGTGGGATACCAACCAATGGTGGCTGTTTCAGACTTTCCCTCTGCTCCTCACCAGTCCCACCCTGAATGGAAGACCAAGTGAGCCCTACTGTGTGTTGAAGGGGCCTCTTCCAGGAACTGGTTCTCAATTCAATTAGTTAGAATTAATTCTAACCCATCCCTTTGCCAAGCTGTCCAGGTGCAGTTGAGTGGGGGCTGGGATGGGCAGAATGAGATGGATATGCTGGATATGTGGAATCTAACACATGGAACCATCTACTATGCTTAGGAAGCGTGGCAGAAAAAACAAGGGCCACGGGCACAGAGGTGAATAGGAAGGAGGTTTCTCTGAGGACTAGAAACTCTAGCCTGGCATTAAAGGAAGAGAATAACAGGAGAAAAGTGTGGGCAGGAGACTGCAGCAGAAGGCTGGGAGGCAGGAGAGCACGTAGCATAGTTTGGGTTATTTATAATTAATGACCGTCACTATTGGACTCTGACTCTAGACATGACACACATTGTCATTTAGCAAATTCAAGGGCCGATGAGTAGATTGGCTTGGTTTGAGCAGGGTTCTGGCAGGCCGTGGTTCTCAGCCCCATAACGGGGCTCCAGTCCCGACCGATGGAGCCCAGGTGTCTGGGATAAGACCCAGATGTCTTTATTTGTGATGACTTTTTTCTTTTTAATTTTTTGTTTATTGCAGTAACATTGGTTTATAACATTGTATAAATTTCAGGTGTACATCATTATACTTCTATTTCTGCATAGATTATTCTGAGATAAACATGGAGAGGTAGACCGGGGACAGGGAAAGTGTGGAAGCCTGAGATTTAGTGAAGTTTGGGTTTTACTTTTGGCTTTGGGCAGTCATGAAAGTTTTCTGAGTAAAGGGCAACTTGTGACACCAGTGGGCAAATTGTCAGCTTCGAAAGGTTAATCTGGCAACAGAGTAGACAGTGGACTAGAGAAAAAAGATGAAAGGCAAGAGCAGAGAGTTGCTGCTCCCTGGAGGATGCGCGGCAGTAATGGAAACAGAGGAAGCAGGCAGTTGGAGATGCAGAGAGCTCAGAGAGGAGGTGGTGGAGACGTAGATGAGGCTTATTCACATGTAACCCTTCAATCTGTCGAGCGCACCTGTGAACTTGAGGGCAAGAACAAGTGAACGCTGACTCTCCAGAGCCACGGAAGGCGTTTCCATTACTGCACATCCAGATGCTTTCTTAAGAGAGGTGGATGCTGAGGTGTAGGACTACATTAACAGAGCCCTGAGGACGCGCCTGGTGTATTTGCTCTGACACTTCAAGCCCCTGCTCAGCCAAGACAAGCTGGGAATCAAGAGTCCTGACAAGCGGTTCCCTGAGTAGAAAGGTTTCTACACCAGCAAAGGGGTAACAGGGCTTCATTACTTTAGACATTTTAAATAGATGCCACCCTCCTGGAAAATCTTTCTACCACAGACGTCCTACGACATACAAAGATGAACAACGGATGAACCAACAAACATTTACACCTCTGTGGATTGCAGCTTGACCTCCAGCAAACAGGCAGCGTCCTCGGCTGCCAATCTTCTGAGGTCACAGGCCTGGACAGCGCACAGGGGCTCACTTAGGCTGCAAAGTTGGAGAGACTGGAAGAGCTGAATGCTTGCCTACAAAGGAACTCAAAAGGCTTAGCTATCAAGCATGACTAAGGGTAAATCATACAATTCCAAATCTGAAAGGAATCTGAACAGTTTCGAACACAATTGCCCAAACAGCCAGAGAGATGACATGACTTGCCCGAGGCCACACAACTAGGAAGCAGCAGAATGAGCATTCAGCCTCTTCTGCTAGGAACAGAGGCAAAGACAGTGCCAGCCTCCTGGCTCCCGAATCAGAGCCATGTCCCCACCACCCCTGTATTGACTGCTTGGTCAAGCAGGACTGTCAGATGACAAACTCCCCAGTAGGGTGAAAATTCCATGCTGGTGGCAGCTAATTCACTTGGCCAGGGGACCCAGCCCTGCTGGAGCTGAATGGGGTCACCTGCAGGGGCCCACTAGGGTCACATTACCACCTATTTTTATAAAGCCTGAGCTAAGAATGGCTTTGACACGTTGTAAAGTTTGGGGGAAGTAAAGGAGAATATTCAATAGATACTACATGTAGCTTGCAAAGACTAAAATACTTAATAGCTGGCCCTTTACACAAGAAGCTTGCCAATCCCTAGATTCCAGGGCAGGACTGAATTTCCAAAGATTTGCCAAAGGCCGAGGGAGGTGGAGAGACATCTAGATTTCCCAGCTATTTGGAGGCAGAGCTGGAAACTAGGACCCAAGCGTCTTATTTCTACTATCTAGTGTATGGGCCTACACAGGAGTAAAGCGTGTGAACACACACTTACATGCATATACATACACATGCACCTACAGGCACACATATGTGTACAAACACACACACATGCATGCACATACATATACACAAACTTGCATACATGGACGCACGTGTGTACACACGATCATGCACACACAACAGGCTCATGCACACGCAGGCCCCATAGACCCCATGAAGACTTTGCATCAGGACCTATGATTATGGAATAATGACACTACTTTTTCTTTGTGGCCTGGGAAACATTCCGTACAGGAAGGCAGTGTGCAAACTCCGAGATGCCCTCAGGCGGAGACTATTTTTATTACAGTCAGACTTCAACAGTGTAGTCCCAATAGAGTGTTGGCCATAGAATATGTACTAGAAGTGGTAACTGTCCCCTCTGGCTCCCTCCCCTCCTCCCCACCGACAGATTCCTTTGTCAGCAGGAGCTCGTCTGTCCTCAGAAGCTTTGCCTCTTGCTGTTTTCTACAAACCATGAGGAGCTTGGCCAAGGGAAGAAACGCAGGGCCACGCCTGTCTGCCCCCTTCCATGAATGGATGACTTTGCTAGGGAGAAGTCTGGGGACACCTGTCTCCAGGGAGAACAGGAAGAGAGTGATTGGGATTCTCTGAGTGTAGGTGGCCTGGGGAGAAACGCAGTGACAGGAATCCCAAAGAGTGTGATAAAGCCCGTGCCCGGCCATGCTTTGGGTTTCAGACACCACCCACGCATGCCTTGTAGCTTTCATCTCCCTCAGCAGATAGATTTTATTAAGCTAGACCTCAACAGAACAGCCCCATTTCCCCAGCACTTCTGTCTCCAAGAAATCCCAGATTGTCATGTGGACTCTGAGCACACGTACTTCGTACTCATCACGCTTTGTCCACCCAATACAGCAACGCCCTCCCGCCCCCTCCACTTTGGAAACAGGATGGAGAAACCTGGGCACACAGTGGAGAATAGAAAATGAAGAAAAAGCTTATTATAAAGTGAACCCAGATAAAATTTTAGAAGTGGAGGGTCTGGGAGCTTCTAATTGAATTCTCACCTGTATAGGAAACCCACTTGCAAAAATCATAAGGGAAAACCTCCAGCCTCTGTTTGGATGCCTCCAAAGATGGGGGGCTTGCTACCTCACAAGGAAGCTCTATTATTTTTAAGCAGCTTTCCTTGTGAGACCCCCCACCAGAGCACATTTCTGAAACTTCTTCCTCTTTGTCTTAGCCCTGCACTATCACTCTTCATCTGAAGGCAGATCTCAGGATCCAACTGTCTTCTCATTCACCGCCTGCTATGGCCTGAATGGTGGGTCCCTCCAAAACTCATATGTTGAAGCCCTAACCCCTAATGTGATGGTATTTGGAGATGGGGACTTTGGGAGGTGATTAGGGTTAGATGAGGTCATGAGGGTGGGGCCTTCATGATGGGATTAGTGGCCTTTGAAGAAGAGAGAGAGAGCTCACTTTCTTTCATTGAGTAAAAGCCATGTGAGAACACAGTAAGAAGCTGGCTGTCTACAAACCAGGAAGCAGGATCTCACCAGAAACCAAACCCTGCTGGCACCTTGATCTTGGACTTCTCAGCCTCCAGAACTGAGAGATAAATGTCTGTTGTTTGAGCCCCTCAGTCTATGGTATTTTGTGATGGCAACTCAAGCTGACTAAGACACAGACTAAATATATTTGTTTTCTACAACCTTTCTCCACACCAGAATCCCAAACCTTTCCACTCTGCTGCCTTGCTTTGGGTGTGCTCCAGCTTGTCAATGATGCACACATATTTCTCTACCAGAAATGATACCTGCTTCGGTAGACTCCTTATTTCCTACTCTGTCCTCCCAACCAGACCAGGAGCTCCTTGAGGGCACATGCAGACACACATAAGCATACAAATACACATGCAAATATAAAATTGTGTCCTATTTACAATGTGTGTCAAGCACTAGGCTCAGCACCTGGGACAGAGAAGGGGCTTAATAAACATTTAATGAATCTGTAAAAGAAAAGTACAGAGGGAAGATTACCTGCCTTCCCCCCAGATTTTCTAAGTTAACTCAAGTTTTCACGAACAGTATCGGCTTTAAATCTTCTTCCTCGTTGATGCCCATTCCTCGTTTGAGCATCTCTTGTCAGAACCCTCCTCCCTCTTGAGGCCTCTCTGCTCATGGGTTCTTATCCATACATTCTCTGAATTCTTTTGGAGTTTGCCTTCTGAAAACTTAGATCCAGGTTCTCACTCTATTTTCTTTGGAGCATGAGGTCCATGAGCTATCATTAAGACTTCTACGAAAAAGACTTCAGAGTCAAACCATCTTGGGAAATGCTCCACGAGTGGAGAGGCCCAGGTAAAAACACTTATTTTGTTGAACCCAGAATTTTCTAAATGTATTTGCCCAAGGAACTCCATTATTGTGAATAATCTATTAACCTTCGAAGGACTGGTGTAACATGGAACTCAGAACAATCTGGCTAACCCTTGCTTGACTGTACACCAGCCTCTTCTTCCTTCACTATTGCCAACCTCCAGTTGGCAGGAGCACATTCCATGAGTTTCCCAAACAGGTTTACATTTTGGGGGGACTTAAAGTCCAGAGGAGCATCCTCCCCACCTTCTACACTTCCCTTGAGTGGGAAGAAGATAATGACATTGGCTCATAGCCATGGAGTGTTCCAAGGCCTCCCTGTACATGAAAGTCTGGGTTTCCCTCAAACCAGGACTGACTTTCGTTGTTTCTCTCCAGAAGTGGGAGGTGATATATGAGGTGTTTGACAGAACTTGGTGTGACTCATTTTTCCTGGAAAATGCCTATATTTTATCTTCATGAAATAAGAAATTTCAGGACCCCAAGAAGCCTATACATTAGTCAAAACATCATTCTGCTGCTGCTTGGGGCTCTACAAGGACCAGGCCAGCTTCCAATCCAAGCTTGTGAGAGTTCTGCTTCTTTTTTAACTTGGTCTTATCCAACCTAGAACTACTACCCATCTCTCCTACGAACCCAACATGCACATATGTGTGTGCGTGCACACACACACACACACACCTCTTTGCAAGGCAGGCATTGACCTTTTTTCCAACAAGTGAGCATCAGCTTCAAGCTCTATGATGTCACTTTGTCTGCAATGCTACAAAACAAGTAATAGAGCCCAGGCTTCAGCAAGGAGACAGGGAGATGTTATCTTGGGCAATAGGTCTTTCTCTGTACCTGGCAGTGACCTCAGCTGACCCATGGCACAATGAGCTTAAAGCTGTTCTGTACTTAACTGACCCAGCGGTGGAGTCAGGAGCAGCCAATATTTGTCATAGCTGACCCTCTCACCATTGCCCGCTAAACTGCCTTGTTCCAGTACAGGGAAGCCTTATAATTAACAGCTTAGTATTAAACAGAGCATCACTAGGAAGCCATTGGGAATATAAGTGCCACCGCAGTCCAACAATGCAACCCAACTTTGTTCTGGAGACATTTCATGCTCCCGTCTCCTCAGAGTCAACTGTGGCTAACACCCTGACTTGTGTAAATTTTCTATAGAGCTGGTCATAAGCTACTATGGCCCTATCTGGACTGTGAGCACTTTGAGGGAAGGGACAGTGTCTTGTTCTTGCTCACTTCCCATCTCTCAGGACTCACTTGATTATCAGTAGTTGGCCCATAGCAGGATATAATCAACATATGTTGAATCGACTTGTTGAAGATCGGATTCCTTTTGGTTTCTCAATTATCCTTTCTACAAACCTTACTGAAGAGCCATATGTGAGCACGAAAGACGATTAATAGATAGTCTTTGTCCTCAGAGAGTTCACAATCTAGTACTAGATTCAAGTATAGACACAACCAGTTATAAAACTAGGTGGTGTGGGTGACAGAAGTGAGCATATTGGGAGCATCATGGAGGATTGCCATTTTCAGAGTGGGCGTGTGAGAGAGAAGATAGCCCTACAATGAGCATCAGTGCTGGTCCTCCATATTCCCTTGACCTCCGCCCAACATGCCACTTCCACCTCCCTTTCTTCCACATCCCACTACCCCCATCCCTTTGTGATTCAATGGTAAGCATAGTTTACTTGACACACTAAGTGCCCTGGTAGGATTTCAACTGAGAGGAAAACATAATCGGAAAAAACAGTTTCCCTGGTTTGAGATGCTGGATACAGCCCCCGGAAAGGGCCTGATGCTGACAGCTTCCATCATCCTGGCCAGTCTTGGCTTCTTGCCACCGGGCTGAGGTCTGCTTGGTAAGGAGGAGGCTGGTTGACCAGTAAGCCTGCTGGAAGACCCATTCAGAGATGACTACAGAGTTGTTGTGTACTAAGCTTGCCTACTCAGAATGCTGCTGAACAAATCATTGCAACCCCACCAAGCTATTTGCTTGGAATTTCAAGGCACAGTTTAAGGAAAGAAGTAGAATAAGAGCATATTTATAAGAGATACTTATTAGCTCTGTTCCTCTCTAAAGAAGGCAATTCTTTTTAAAAAATATCCCCAGAAACACAGCAAGAGTCACAATGGGGTATGACATTATAACTCCATGCCTAGGAATAATTCAGTTATTCTCGAAGGTTACTGAGTTTGAATCTGGCACTTTGCTGTGTTTTCTCCCTCGAGGCCCAGCTCTTCAAAGCTGAGTGCTTATTGTTCTCACCATGCAGATTGACAGCAGACAGGAAATTACCCAAAAAGCTCTCAGTTCTTCAATGAAACCGTTCAGCCATCCTCTCCAATGGAGGGTATTTTCAGACTTCAGTCCTTTCTTTGATTTAACGCTTTCTTTAAGAAAATCTCGTGATCTCTTTTCTTTCTCTTGAATTTTCTCTTCTCCAACTTGTGCTGTATCTTGGAAAATGTCAAACAAATTAAGTATCTGAACTTCTGGTGCGTTCCAGAGAAAGAGACAGACAATGTACGCCCACTTCCATTCTGAAACCTGGGATTCTATTAAGTTCAAATGAAAACAACAGTGTCCAAATCCACAGTCCCAGGAAATAAGCCTCTGCAGAAGGGGAGGGAGGGAGGCAAGCGGCCTCAGAGCACAACTCCGGCCAGTCTGGCTGGGGATGGGTGGAAACACATGGGGTCCAGCCACAGTTCTGTCCCACCTTCTGTAAGGAAGAGCAAACTTAGCTGTAAGTTTAAATCTCAGTGGCCTGTTAGCCTCACCAGAACTTAGTGTTACTCACTCCACGTTAGGTTTGATGAGTTAATAAAACATCCCAGCTCTTTTCCTTTCATTTGGAAAACAAATTGTTCATCTGTATTTCATACTTGAGCCTCAAGTTTTCATATTTGGGGGAAGGAACATCTCACGGATCAGCAATGTTTTCTCCATGCACATCCCTCAGAAAGCCATTTTGACGCATCAGATAAAAATCACAGGAATATTCTCATGCAGTTCGTTCTCCCATCAGCCGTCAACTGGTGTACGCATGATAGACATTGCAGATAATGCCAACGGCAGGGAAGAAGGTTGCTCCAGCTCTAGACTTTCAGAGTTGCCTGGAGATACCTGGGAAGGAAAGGTGAGTGAGAGAGGGGCTCATGGTTTAATCATCATAATTGAGTCAGTGTTTGTTTTCAAACCAGGCTTTGGTCTGTTTGCCTTTTTATTTAATCCTGCCACTGTGGAGTCACTGTTGTAAAGTATAGTATGTGCAAATAGTGTTTGCATGGCACCCAGGTGCAAAACAGTTTCTATTAAACCATGTCCCATCAACTCAAGGGCTGAGCACTTTGGAATATGACTTATAAGAATAAAAGTGTTAAGTTGACTCAGACTTGGACCGCACAAGATAAACCAACTGGTAAAGCTGTTGGTAATTACAGGTAAGACTGGTCAAGCATTGAGCACTTGCATTCGATGATTTCTGGGGTAGTTGAACCGAGGTTGCCTCAGGTCTGATGTGTTTGGGCTCTTGCTTGGTCTTTCCAAAATATGTGACTTCATGCATGAAATTATCCAATTCCCTGCTCTGAACTTGGGCTTGGCCAAGTTGCCCGTTTGCTGCTGGGTTATCCAGACTGCATCCACACGAGTCTACCCATGTACATTTCGTAGTGCATGTATGTTCGATTACCAACCCACAGACATGTGCAACTGTGATTGGGGTGTTGAGTTTTCATAAATAGATAGATAGATAGATAGATAGATAGATAGATAGATAGATAGATGTACCTTTGAGGATTGTTCTCTGGGATCACTGCCTGGATTTGAATCCTGACTCTCCCGATTGTTAGTCTGGTAACTTTTGGCAAGTAATTTAACCTCCGAAAGCCTAAGTTTGCTCATCTGTAAAATGGAAATAAGAAGAGTTTCTGTCTCGAAGTGTTCTGTGGAGAGTGAAATGAGATCGTATGTGTGAAGCATGAACCTCAGAGCCTCACACAGTCGGTGCCCAGTCAGGGACCACCATCCCATGCGTTTGCACAGGACCCCGTACTCAGAAGGGCCCCACACTTGGGTTAACGCTCTGCTGTCATTGTCGAAATTCATCACAATTTTTGAACAAGGGACCCTCTGTTTTCATTTTGCACTGGGCCCCGCAAATTATGTAGCTGGTCCTGTGCCTAGTAAATGTTAGTTGATATGATCAATCATCCCCATTTGTTCTTCATTATTTCCAAACTCAACACACAGTCAAAACTACGGATCTTTACTAATTACCTTTTAATTATATAAACCACCCAGCAACGCTATTAGGGCTCTGCATTATTTAGTAATAAAAAAATTAGTTAGGGTCTGAGAGGACCACCAGACGTGGGGCACAAGCTGCTGATGGGCACTGGCCCTGAGATGGCTGCTATGGAAGTGGCCGAGGTTATCCTTCGAAGTTTTGAGCCTGGTTCAGAGAAAATTACTCAGCTGTAATTTTCACATAAGCATGGAAGTGTGAGGCTGGTAATAAGGGAATATCGAAACAATGAACTGTTAGTTGCCACATATCTGGCAGCAACCTCAGAAGCATAAACGAGCAGTCGGTGAACCCCAGGGAAGCCCAGAGCAAAAGGCGGGGGGGCTAGAGTGGCCTGGCCCCAAGGGGGATCTACCCCTGACCCTCTACCTCCGGCTCTCCAGGTCGGGTGGAGAACAAAAACACTGGGCTGGAGGGGAGAGCTTGCCATTCGGAATTCATAGGAAGGATGGCTGTCTGATGTATGAGTCTGGAGTTCAAGAGAGTTCCAGGCTGGAGATATAAATTACGAATTTGGCCATCAGCATCAGCACATAGTTGGGTATTTAAAACCAGAGTGAGAATGGAATAGAGAACAGGTCTGAGGGCTGAGCCCTGGAGCATCCCAAATAATGAGGAACCAGCAAAGAAAGAAAAAGAACAGCAGTGAGAAGCCAATAATGAGGATCTGTCCAGGAATAGGGAGAGATCAGTGTGTCACCTGCCACTGATGGGTCAGCAGGAGGGGGACTCATTTACCAGTGGTGATCTCTACTTGGAGGGAGCCATTGAGCACCTGAACAGGAGCAGCTCCCAGGAGCAGTGGGGGGAGAGGGCAGCTCCCTGATGAGAATGAGTTTTTGAGATATGGAGGGTGAGGAAATTGGCAATATGGGTAAATCTTCTCAGAAGTTTTGCTGTAAAAGTGAGCTAAGAAATGGAGGTAGAAGCTGATGGGGTGTAAGGACAAGAGAAGATGTTCTTTTCAGGGTGGAGTAGTGACAGCAAATGGGAAAGAGCTGGAAAATGCTAAGAAATGAGGGAAACACTGAGCCATGGCATCGGTTATAAGGCTAAAGTGCAGGATCTAAGGTACAGTGTGGGGATGGGCTGCCTTGGCTGGGGAACTGGGTAGTTCACGGCCATAACAGGACCGAGGACAGAGGAGACAGGCAAAGATGCCGTCAGGTGCTGGATGGGATCTGGTAACCCTGGGCCTTTCCTCATCAGGCATCAGCTTTCCAGGTGAAAGAGGAAGCTGGGTCTTCCGCTGAGAGTGAGGATGGGGATAAGGTGCTGGAGTTTGAGGAGAGAGGAAAAGGAAAGTGGATAATTTGCTCATCTTTCTACCTCCAGTCCCTACATAGTGGGTTCTTAAAAAGGTTCTTGAATGCATAAATAAAAAACCTATAGATCAAGGTTAATTAAGTGACTGCGTATCCTAATAGTGCTCTCCTAGCTACATAGGCCTGGTACATTTCACCAGCTACTTTAGGAGGTCGAGTCAGTGTGTGGTTGGGCACATAGAATCTGCCCTGGCTGGCCTCAGTCCAAGCACCTCCACTGATGGCCAGCCACATGATTTTTGGAAAAGTCATTTACCTGACTTAATCTCAGTTTTCTCATCTAAGACTGATAATGGTATCTGTCCCATAGGGTCACTGTGGGGATCTACTGGAAGAATTCATAAAGTGAATCATTTACGAATAAAAAAAGTGCTTGGCACATGATAAGCCAAGAATAAATGGTAGGCATCATCATCACTGTTGGTATTATTATATAAATAACTTTGGTGCATGCACAATTGGGATGGTGATGTTGTCCTGGACGAGCCTGGCAGGTGATGATTGGAACCATCACCGTGTTCCAGGATCTGGCCCTCAGCCTCCAGGAACAACAACTTCATTTTGTCTGTGAAAATGGTTGAGCACAAGGAGCCAAACTCACATGAACTAAACTCACGGCAGACTGATATGTAAATCAGAAAGCCAACTGAGGAAACATCACTACCAGGAGGAGAATCTACTGAAGGAGCCAAGTTATAATCAGAAGGCCTGCCAAAGAATCTGGTCGAATGAAGTGAATGAATGAATGTTATCAGGCTGTGGTAATCAGTCATTCACCTTATGCCTCTACAGATCGTGTCTCTTGGGTAGACTGAAACCTTCCTTTGGTAGGCGGAGTGCCCTGTTCCCTAACTAACGCCAGTGACACAAAGGAAGAGTTGCCCTTTGAGCTTCATGGTCCAGATGCCAGGCAACCAGCTCCCTTAGGTTCATCCCCATATCCTCTCTAGGAACGTTACCCATTATGGCCCCTTCAACACCCAGGAGCCTTGATTAGGCTTCTAGGCAGAGGTTCTGCTGCTTTAACCTGGAAGATATACTCTTCCTTGATGACTCCTGCAGATATTAGGTATGTTCACATGTTAAGTATGAACTAACAAGCTTAGCTCTCAAAGGACAGCCTCAGATCTCTGCCTAACTCCATATTGATTGATCAAAGCAGCCCTCAGGGTATTCGTGCCTTACACGTATTTATTTTGATTTGCATGTAAACATTTGTTTGTTTAATAATTAAACTCCCCTCCCCTCCAAGAAAAGCACTAAACTATATTTTCATGGGGAATTTGCCTTTTATTTTAAAATCTACACATCTAATTTAAGAAAAATGAAATCTCTATCTTTCCAATGTATTTATTCTAAATCCATCAAAACACTTTAACAGCTGCCTGATGCCCAAGAATCATTTTGATGTTTCTTAATAGTCTTTTTAAAAGCTTTTCCTTAAAAAGTAGAAGAAGAACCAGGTGGTTATACTTTGTGTATGGGAAATACATCCAAACACCAAATTTCTGTTGCTCTGGACACATTTCAAGCTACAGACTCACCTCTCTCCATCACTGTTTATCTAGCAGTCCCCGCATCTGTCTGCCAGTTCACTCATCTGTCTGCAGAAGCATATTGTTCTCTGAAAGCCTTCTTCCAGATTTGAGGAGGGAGCCATGAGTCATGTAGGAAGAATACCCAAGATATAAATCCTGCTGTTATTCAGGAAAAAGTCTCAGAGCCCAGAAGGTGATTCTGCCCAAGCTTCTGTCCTCTTGTCAAGAGTAGATTTGGCCTCTGGCCCTCTCCCAGTCCTCTACCTGAACATTCTTCTAGACAAGTGGGCAGGAGGAGCACAGGGTCCACATCAGCCTTGCATTTCACGTCACAATTCCCATCCACCCAGAACCCTCAGCCCCAGACTTCCATTTGAGCTCTAGCATTAGTCTGAGATTATGGTGCAAGGCAGAGGAGAACACCAGGATCAGAGAAGTGGACACAACTCACATCCAATGACAACCATTGCTGTCATGTCCCCCAAGCCATGTCCTCAGACCAGGACCCACGGCTTACCTGAGTCCACCTATCCTGTCATTCTGTGTTAGTTCCATCAACTCAAGACTGTCCCCTCCACTGTTATTAAACTCATGTGTCAGTGGATAGCCAGTGGCAGTCAGTGGAGCCCTCAATGTTAGGAGGGAGAATGAACATAGGAAATGGAAGGTAGTGAACGTGAAAGAAGATTTGGCAAAGTAGAAAGAAGCCCTGAGTATGACAAAAAATACGGGGAGACAGAGATAATGGTACACCTCCCAAGACTTGGAATTGGTGTCTGAGCCTGTGAGATGGAAAAGGAATTCCTCAGATCATAATACAAGGCTCTCATGCGTGTCAGGCCAACCTGCGTGTCAGAAGCAGAACCTAGCCGAGCACCAGGTGCAGTGGATGTAGGGACAGAAAGAACCATGATGGACGATGGCATTCTCAGATCACCCTTTGATTCTAGTGAAGGACACCCTTGACCAGTCACTCCAAAATTTACAAACTTCTTCCTCAATGTAAACACCTGATAATAAAGAAACCAAAACATTCAGGCATACATTGTACTGGGTACACATTCTCTCTGAAATGATTTATAATGCATTTAAGTCCCTTCCTAAGAGCTGATTTTGAAAACAAAACAACACAAAAAATTCTTGAATTGTTTCAGTTTTTTTAATGCACTATCTGGAATATCTCAGAATTATTCTAACAGAGCTCTGAAGCCCAGAGAGACAGCTCTCGGTTCTGGCAGACTGGATTTGTTAGATCCCAAGAGGCAACTCTGCGATGGGTTTGGGTCCTTGCCAGCTAGGTACTTGGGCCTGAGCCAAAGAGATAAATACTGGGCTTCAAGTAAAACAGATGCTTAAAAGGTCTGTTCCGCTCCTGAGATCTCTGTTTAATGGTGGCTATTGCTGACACTATTGCTTTCAAATCTTTAATTTATCTCACCAGACGTATAATGCCGCATATCCATCTGTGTTTCAGCAGGCCAGAGAAGGTCCATCAATTGCATGCCCTTCTACTTATTGCAACACACACGAGCAACAGTGTGGGGATAACTCAGCATCTAGGGAAGGCTCTTGTCTCCCACGCTTCCAGGATATAAGTTACTATGTACGATTCCCACTGTGGAGAACTGTGGTTTCGTTTTTCTCTTCCCTACATCTTCCCTGGGGACCTGTGCCATTCTGTCTTGGCTCACCTCTGCCTGTGCTGAAGCTTTGTTTTTTGACTCCTATTATCCATAGCGCCTCACTCCTCAAGCCTGACTTCAGGAGAACACAGTCCCTCATTGAAACTGCCGTGTCCTGGAGCGCAGATATTACCACTTAGTGTCTACTAAAGGGGCCACAGCCATCTGGTCAACCAACATGCTAATGGAAGATGATGGGTAGGCTTCCAGGCTCACCCCTTAAAGGGTCCTAAATAGGACTTTGCTGCCTTATTTGGAAGTACAAATGACACAGTAGATTTAAAGCATGTAAAAGGATAAAAATGCCGCATTACCTGAAGGATGGGAGAGGCTATAAAGGGTTAGATAAAACCTATTTACTTCCTTCAAATTGCTACAGGTCATCAACCACCTACATCATTATGTGTAAATTGTTGCAACTCTTGGCGGGGGTTTGAAATGAGCAGAGTGAGCTAAATCCAAATTGTACAAACATGTGAAGGCCTGAGGCAAATGTTCCTATCAGAATCCAGCCTAACCAGATCCAAGAATTATTGAAACTGACAAGTCAGGAAAATGTTGTAGGTTTAAAACACGAACTCTAGGTAATTTACCTGATGAGTTTCTCCACTCAAGTCTCTAAAAACAGCTCTTGGATTATTTCTATGAGTTAATACATGGAAAGCAATGCCTGGCATGTAGTTGGTGCTCAATAAATGTTACCCATTATTAAGATTAGTATAGGGGTCACCCGTATGAGAAATGTGTCTTGGAGGACATGGAAATGTCAACAGCAGCCTTGTATCAATAGTAGCTCCTCCCGGGCAGGAACTCCTGTTCCTTCCAGGTCCCCACAGCGTGTGATTCATTATTTACTCCCGAATCCTCCAGGCGATGACTCAAGCTGGTTTGATAATCCCAAGAAACAATTCACAGCCTAGTGCTCAACCCACAGATCCACGAAACCATCCCAGGGCCACAGTGAATTTCTTGCACAACGGTGCAAAAGGGCCCTCCATCATTGTTCCCTATTTGCATTTTTCCCTCTTCTAAACTATGAGTGAGACATCAAACACACAGCTTGTCACCCACATAAACAACTTCCAAGAATTTTCTGTACTGTGAATTCTGAAGGACATTTTTGTTTTATCTGAAAATTGCCAGCTCATCTTCCCTCTCCATCCTGTCCGCTCCTATCGTGGGAGCCCATGGTTGTTCTGGATAGGATAGTACACAGGTCTTGAGCTGTGCGAATTCACACAGTGATGGTTCCCTGACTGGTCTATTTCTAGGGCTCTGAGGCTGGTCCTCTGAATTTTCTGACTGACCAACGTTTATGCCCTACTATTTATGTTTATGTCCCTCTTCCCTTTGTCTAAACACGTGGACCACCACTGCCTCAGGACTTCTCAAGTTCCATTTGTATTTTCCTCACATACGCTGAGGGATGCTCCTTCTTCCTTTGTCCGAGCTCAGCTGTAGTCCGGATCCTTCTCTTAACAGCAGTCCCTAGATAGTAAGAGAGTTAATAGTGTATCTGATTCCCAAATGCTTTTCTTGATAAAAGTGTGTGATTTACTTCCTGAAGGTACACTATTTTTTTAGAGTATACACACATTCCATTTAATTCTGTGATATTTTCCTTACAAAGGCCATTAGGAAGTTTTTTTAGAATTATCTGGACAGTACAAATCTCTGTAATCACAGATTTCATACAACTCACTTTGAAATTTGCAGTCATTATCTCTCTAGTCACAGTCACATACATTAAGAAGAGGTAGCCTGTGCCTCCCTCCACTCCATTTAATGCACTGTTCACAAAGTGTTCGTCGACCCCTGACGTTGCCATCCCCACCATCACCATGGCGCTGGAGACAACACAGCCAAGTAGAAAGGACATCATGGAAGTGGGAGACCTGGGCTTCCATTTTCCCTCTCCCAGTTGGCTATGAGGTCTTAGAGAAGGGACAGTCCCCATCCTTGCCCCAGTGTTTCCACCCACACAAGAGAACTAGCAATTTCTGCTGCCCCAGGCCTGCACTCTCCTGTCCCCTGAAAGAGAACCACCCTTGGTTCTTTGGAGACTACTGACGTATAAATCCAAAGTGCAAGGTCCGTTAGTATCTCAGAGCTAGTGACCTTGGATGATCCCCCTCCCTCGTCTTTTCCTTTCTGCTCATCAGTCTCATTAGTTGCCTGCTTGTTGTTATAATATGTTTACCATGTAGCCTTCTGTTATTTTTATCATATGGTTTTTCACCATCTGCTCTGTTGTTCTACGGATGACGTTGCTCTTTGCAAGGGAAGGTCTGACCTGCTACACAATCTATTATTCTCTCTCCTTTTACCATTTGATCCATTTCAAATGTGGTTTTTGGAAGCAGGTAAGATATAAATTACACACACATAGACAAATGTTTGTATAAATCTGAGACACAGAGAGTGCATTTAACTCTTCTTCCAAAAACTATAAAGCATCTCTTGATATCAATCTCAAAGGGCAAGATGAAGGATCTGTATTTTACCCTAATTTAAAAATCAAAATAAAAACATTTACTTTTATTCATGTTGTCCTTGCTGCAAGCATGGTTGCATGGACCTTCCCAGGGGGTCTGTGACCCCCCAGCTCTCCTGACAGGGCAGATTCTTGTCCCTTGCCTCTGAAGACGATGAAGCCTGTGTCATCCCTCCCTGTGTGTACCCAAGACACCTGAGGTGTTGTTAAAGGATAAATTTTTTTGAGAAAAAGATAAAATCGCAGCTCTCATACAAACATAAAATGAACATATGCCAAACATTTTATTTAACTCGTTAATTAAATAAGGAAATCACACAGATGTCACAGCAGTTTCAAAGTCAAAGATCTACAAATTTATATGGAGTAAAAGAATGTTGAAATGTTTTTTTCTACGGGGAAGGAGATCAATTGAACCTCCTCCTGACAGAATTTATTTGCAGGTCTATAGGTAAGCACTATTTTGCATTGGTAATTATAATTGCATTGCCATCAGTTCTCTACAACTTACAAGTAATAAAAGTAGCTTCATAGGAATGAACAGCTAGAATCAGAAAATCTAGAAGGTGTGCTCTAAATAATGCATAGTTTTCCATTGAAAACTTCCAGTATCTTCGTTGCTTATTCTCCATGCACACAGAGCTTGGCTTCCCATCCTGCGCCATCCATTCTCTTTCTGGCAGCCATTGGCTGTCTCCAGCTCATCCTGTGACCTCGCATCTTGACCATGGCATGGTGGCAAGTAAACCTGCTGATGCTCTGGTTTCCCAGGAGTCACCAATCAACCATTTCAACTCCTTTCTGTACTGAGTTTCTGATCTACACCTCTCCTGCCCACCCTCCCGCTTCCACCTAATGGCTGGTGGGCAGTGAGCCAATAGTTCAATCAGTCATTACATTAGAATGCAACCCTGGCCTCAATGTCCAGCTGGGGCCAGATCTGCTCCTTCAACTAGAGCTGCCTGAAGGTATTTGAAAAATCAGGCTCCTGGTTCCATGAAGTAAGAATCAATGGCCTGTGGCCACCCAAAGGCTTACTTTCTCTTTCCATTCATATATGGAAACATCATGATATGCTCCCAGCACGTCAGATATCCTTTTTATTTACAATTATTCCTTTGAGGTACCAGTCAAAGTTCAACTAGAGAAGCAGAGCCAGGAGGAGATATATAGTAAAAGACTATTGGAAGGAATTGGCTTCCATGATTGAGGGGCTGGCTAGGCATCTCAGAAATCTAAAGGGCAGGCCATCAAGGAGGGATGTCTGAAACTCTCAGGCATAGGCTGAAGCCGCCATCCACAGATAGAACTGCTTCCCTCAGAGAAGCCTCAGCCCTACTTTAGGGCCTTTCAAGTGACTGAGTCAGGGCCACCCAGATTATCTAGGATAAAGTCAACTATTATGGGCTTTAATCACATCTACAAAATACTTTCATAGCAACACCTAGATGAGCGTTTGAGTGAACAACTGGGAACTGTAGCTTAGCCAAGTTGACACACCACTGGGGAAATGAACAATTGAGTTAATGACACAAACCAAGTTGTGCTCTGGTGGAAAAAAAAAACCACTTGATTCATAATAGTCACAAACCCTGGTTCTAGACCTGGATCTAACACTGGAGCCACTCAGCCTCCATGTACATCCGTTCCTTCATTTGTAAAATTGGCAGACCTATTCTACTGAGGTTCCCTGGTCTGTGAGCTGGTCAGGGCATGATGGTTTATATTTGCGAAGGGTGTTATTGACATGTGTATTGGAAACTAACTGGAAATGTAGTGTGTATCTTCAAGTTTACTCTTAATAAAACATCTTCAAGCTTTAAGGAATTACCTTAATGTAATCTGTCTCATAGCGGGAGTGAACTAGCAGAGAGGACATCGCTGTTAGACCTGGCAGGAGAGGGCAAGAACTGGAAGTCCAACAGCAGAAGTATTTTATTCCTTTGTCCTCTGACATGTTCAGGATCAGAACAGTGATACACGGAGTCAGGAAGAAATTCTAAACCCAAGTTTGTGGAAGCTCACTTCAACTCTATGACATGCAAATACCAACCAAACAGAACGAGAAGCTTACTCCCCACATTCCCTATCCTGAAGCTCAAAGATTGTGAGCGTATGCCTCCTAAGAAGGGGAAATACTTATCCCTCAATTTGGAGTATTGCATGTTGCAAAATTTGGCTTCCACACAGTTGGGTTGAAGGGTTTTTTTTCCTCCTTCCATTTCTTTAATTATGAAAAATTACAGCTAACACTTCCACCATACGGTTCTACTAACCTCATCAGGCTGCATGAGAAGGGAGTGGAGTTTGATCAATTGGAGGATATTCACGCATTCATCTCTAAGGTACTGAGAGAATCCACTGTTGAAATAAGTCCTAGTGTGATAAAATTCACTTACCCTCAACATAAATATCATCACTCCCTTCAACACAGGCCCTTGATCTTTAACTCAGTCTCTAAATTATAGGACATGCCATAAAAACCAAACAGACAAGGAATGGTCAAGGTCCTCAGTCATTATATGCTAAAGTGTCAGCAAGAGCATTGCTCTTTAAAGCCCATCCAACTCTCTCTAAGATAATGTGGACAGATTCTTTCCAAGCTAGCTCCCCCTTTTATGGAATGATTCATTGGATAAGCTAGAGTTGCTAGTTCTACCTCTGGCTTTCCAACAGAGGAGCTGGGATCCTCATTCTACAGAGTGAACAAATTCTGAAAGGTCAGACACATTGCTCCTCCTCTACCTGCCCCTCTCTCTTTCCTCTTCTCTTCGTGTCCCCTATAAAATGGCCAAGAACTGGAGACAGACATGGGTGGCAGGTGGGTGTCAAAGAAGAATATCCACAGTCCTCTGAAAATGTTTGCACAATGCCTCTTTCATGTTTTTTCTGGACAATGGTCACTTCTGTTTCTCATGTCCGCTGAAGTAGAATGTCTTAGCTATTTCAGCATCACATTGAAGATGCAGCTCTTGCTCACCTGACACACACTTTCCAACACTTTCAATGTACAGTTGAATTCAAATATTCTAATTATGTATCAATCACCTGGTCAATGGTGACTCCAGCTTTTCTAACACTCCTATAGAGATTTTCTGTGCACAAGTTAGGTTAGGAGTTAGGGCTAGGGCTCTATCCAGGAGACACTTGGAGTCTAGATCATGGCAGTGAAGGCAAGGAAATCAGCATCCTCGAAGCTTCACGAGAGGAGAAAGTGTCTTTTTTTCTACTTGACTTTTCTGTTTATTTGGGGGAGACTGGAGGCTGAAGGAATCATGGAGATGCTAAAGACCCTGAAAGCACCCCTTGATGCCTTCACTTCAGTAAAAGTAAAACAAAGTGTCGTGTTCTCCATTTTGAGAGGGGAACGTAGCTGGGGGCAGGTGCCTTGGAAGAGACCTTTCCTGTGACAGTCCCAATTAAGGCAATTCAATCACATGACCTCAGCAGAAGGGTCTGACTCCCTCCCACCCCCAAATCCTGGTCATATTTTCAAATCTTTGCATTTTTAGATACTTAATCATAAGCAGAGCTTACAAGTCTGGGTAAGTTGTTGTTTACCTCAGTTTAGGTTTCACTTCTTCCCTGACTTGTTTTGCAATGTATTGAGCAACGGCAAACAAATATTTAATTTGAATGCTGATGTTTTAAACAGGAAAACTATTAAAGAACCTGACGTTCCTCTCCTGCATCTCTGTCAAACATGAGGATGGGTTGATGCCTTGATGCAGACTCTTTCCACACCAGCCTCAGCCCTCCACACGGCTGTGATGCCGGGTACTCATTGACTATGAAAAGCCCACATTTGCAGAGGATCTCCTCTTCTCCAATCATTTAGGGCAGTTTATGCTCAACCTCTAAACTGTCAATATAATATAAGCTCCGCCCACCCCTGCGAACAAAATAACAAGCTCCATATTTTTTAATTGCCTAAGAAATAATACAAGGCAATAAGACTTTTCTGAACCATAGAACAATTTGTTTCTTACACAAATCACAGCCGTGCATATAACTATCCGCTGAACATTATTTTAGAAGCGGAGCCTTTATGTATAATGGGTTTATAAACCCATTAGCTCTTAATTCCTACTAATTATGCATTTTGTCACATGTAGCAAAGTGCCTGTGAAAACCTGCTTTAATAATATTATTTCCTTATGCACAAAAATCTATTTTAGATGTCAACTACATACTGTGAATAAAGCAAAATTGAGTCCAAAACATTAAAAATATGAATATCTGGCACCAGATATTCCTGAAGAATAAACTCTCAAGGACACAATAATAAAATAGACATAGCCTTTTTCAAGTCTCTGCACCCACACTAAACCAGATCTACAATAAATTTAAGTTGGTACTTGTGGTATCTCCATCAAAATGAAGATGTTGAGGGTATAGCATATGGCCAAAAAGCCATTCAGTCTCTCCTCCACATCAGAGGCCACTGTCTTGGTTATTTTTGAAGTCACAGTCCAGCACTATAGTCTATGAATTTCAAAAACTTTGAACCTAAAAGATTATTAACTCATGTTCTTACTAATTTGAACAAAGACAAACTAACAAATCAAGAATTACTCCTCTAAAATATCAATGAATCAAATAATACAAAATAAAGCAAATTTTTTAAAGAATACAAAACATGTTTTGCTTCATCCCTCACTTTTACTGGATTCATCTTTACAGCAGTTTCTTCCCATTGTTGACGTCAAGTGTCTGAATTCCTCATGGGTATCGCTCTGCTATTAGTTGTCTTGAATTCGCCTTGTCAGAATCTTTTTTGCCTTTTTAAGAATCTCTGTTCTGCCTCCTGGAAAATCTCCTGACTGTAGTTATTCTTGTGTAAATCTGACCCCTTCATCTTTGCCTCAACTCTGCTTTTTTTATAGTGGCAACAAATGATATCACATGCCAGTAAAGATATGTGCCCTAGCTCTTTCCAATTAAACCCCCAGGCTGTCTGTGGGGATGACTAAGCAACTTACATTTTTAGGGCATTAAACTCTTTCACAAAACCACCAAAATACGTTCAACAAAATCAACCCAGCAGACAGCACAACTATAAGAGGAATAAAGCTGATTTCTTCACATTTCCCTGACAATCCACACCTGGCACCTTGTAACCACAGTCTCTACAGCTTCTGTGGCAAAGTCAAAATTTACCAGGTTAGTGCCCAGACTCAAGCAGGATTCCCAAAGCTGACAGATTCTGTCTCCAGGTTTTCCGCGATATTTTAGCTTAAACTAGGATCATAATTTTCTCCACAGTTTGAGCTACTTAACAAAGCCTTCCTTTTTTAGATCTGAGTTAGATACTGGTCCTCACAGAGGTTAAGGCAAAAATGGGTGTGTGTGTATGTATATACTTGTATAAAGGTCACATTTACAAAACAGAAGAGATAAATTAGCAAGCTTCCTTGCTTGCCAAAGAGGCACACTGGCTATTTACTTTAAATAGTGACCCCTCCCACCCTGCACATTATGCAAATAGGTGGACTTGGATTTAAAATTCACAACCAAACTTTGGGGAATTTAACTATACTATAGAGTGACGTTTACCTATTGTAAACAAGTTAAATATAGCCCTTTTCTACAGCACTCACAGGAGAAATTCCAGCCACTGGAGATTTTGACACCTTATGTATGATTGGAAGCTGGTTCCAGTCAAGTTGCTGAGGCGCAGGGCCAATGAATGCACATTGATGTGTTTGATTAGAATGAAGATCTGTCCTGCTGTGGGGCTTGAACCACCAACTTAACTGTATGCTGACCTGCAGCCCTGCTACCAAAAGCTCAGAGTACTCTGTTCCTCCCTTTCCTTTCCAGCCCCTAAGTCACCAAAGAGCCCAAGGTCGACTCCTCAATGAGGCTATTGGACCCCTATTTGCCACTGGACTGTGAAGGCGTCATTTAAGCACCAGTTTGGTGCTTCTCAAGCACTCAGCACGTTCCTTAAATGCATCCTCTACTCAGTGTTCAGCTGCCCTGTGCTTCATGGACACGGGACAGAGCAAGAGACACAGACAGGAGGCACTCTTCGTGCTTTCAAGAGATAATTATGGAGAAACTGAATACACCAGATGTAGTAAGAGAGAGGAGGTAAGAGACACTCCCGTTCGTTGAAGAGAGAGTTATTGAGAAACTGAAATGTGTTAACACGTTTCTAACTACTGAGATACAGAGTTCACCAGGTTGTAATCCTTGCCCTCCAGATGGTATGAGCTGCATTGTGTCTCCCCAAAATTCATATGCTGAAGTCCTACCTCTGATACCTCAGAATGTGACCATATTTGTAGATAGGGTATTAAAAAGGTTAATTAAGTTAAAATGAAGTCCTTGAGGGGGCCTAATCCAATACGACAGGTGTCCTTATAAGAGGAGGAAATTAGAACACAGATGGGTACAGAGGAAAGGCCATGGGAAGACACAGGAAGAAGAGAGCCATCTACAAGCCAAGAAGATGGGCCTCAGAGGAAACCAACCCTTCCAACACCTTGATCTCAGACATCTAGGCTCCAGAACTGTCAGAAAATAAATTCCTGTTGTTTAAGGCCACTCAGTCTGTGGTGCTTTGTTACTGCAGCTTTAGCAAGCTAATCCACCAGAGTTGACAGTCTAGGGTGCGGACTCAGGCAGCCATTAGTAAATAAATACCGATTTTATAACAATAACAAACAGTTACGTAGTCCCGCCACCCTTCTAAGTGCTTTTCATTTCTCACGGCAGTCTCATAAGCTAGGTATCACACTACCATTTTCCAGACGAGAAAAGTGAGGCAGGGGGAAGTTAAGGACTTGCCTGGTGTCACACAGCTTAAGTAGTGGAGCTGAGATGTTAACACAGGCATTCTGACCCCAGGTTACGTTTTCCATTCTCGTAAGTAGTGAAGATTAAAGTTGCAAAGATAAATTAAGCAGGGAAAGGGTTAAAAAATGATGAGTGGTGGAGAGGAGCTCTATTCTACGGTGTCAGGGAAGGCCTCGGAGGAGGTGATGTTTTAACCATGACCTGAATGATGTGACAGAGAAAGGCATGCAAGAACTAAAAAAGAGCAAGTGCAATGGCGCCAGGAGGAATGAGCTTGGTGTGTGGAAAGAAGAGCAACAAAACCAGAAAAGGAGGGAGGGAGTGATGGGGAGCGTGCTTGGAGATCCTGCAGGGACTTGCAGGTCATCTGAAGCTCAGATTGTGTCACAAGTGTTCTGGATGGCCCTTGAAGGGTTTTAAGCCCAGGAGTGAGACCATCTGACTTATGCTCAAAGCCAACAATGGCTCTGGCTGCCATGGAGAGACTGAACTATGGACAGCACAAGAAGGACAGCAAGGAGACCAGTCAACAATAGACCAGGCAAAAAGTGATCGTGCCTTCATGAAAAGATGTTCAGCATCACTAATTATTAGAGAAATGCAAATCAAAACTACAATGAGATATCACCTCACATCCATCAGAATGGCCATAATTAATAAGAAAAAAAAAATAAGTATTGGAGATGATGTGGAGAAAAGGGAATCCTCATACACTGCTGGCAGGAATGCAAACTGGTGCAGCCACTATGGAATACAGTATGGAGATTTCTCAAAAAATAAAAAATAGGAGGAGTATCATATGATCCAGCTATTCCACTACTGGGTATTTTTATCCAAAGAACGTGAAATCGATAACTCAAAAAGATTTACATCCCCCTATGTTCATCATAGCATTATTCACAGTAGCCAAGACATGGAAGCAAACCAAATGCCCATCAACAGATGAATGGGTAAAGAAGATGTGGCATGTATATATAATGGAATACTACTCAGCTATAAAAAAGATGAAATCATGCCATTTGTGACAACATGGATGAACCTTGAGGGTACTATGCTAAGCAAAATAAGTCAGACAGAGAAACACAAATACCATATCATTTCACTCATATGTGGAAGATAAACAAACATATAGATAAGGAGAACAGATTAGTGGTTACCAGAAGGGAAGGGATGGGGGGAGGGTGAAAGGGGTAAAGGGGCACACATATATGGTGATGGATTAAAAACTAGACTATTGGTGGTGAACACGATGCAGTCTATGTACCATGTTATAAGCCAGTATAACATCAATAAAATAAAATAAAAAGTGATAGTACCTTGAACTAAGGCACCTGCTGTGAAGATGATGGGAAATGGTCAGATGTGGGATTTGCTTAGAACATAGAGCCCCACAGCCTCCCCCTTGAAGGGTTTACACTCAAGTTGGACAAAAATTATCACAGACGAGGTCATTGGAGGACAATTAAAGGCTAACTTGTGAGATATTAACCATGAGTCTAATAGGGTTCAGGAGACAAAGGAATCAACACAGGACTGAAAAGGAGGGGTGTTTGGGATTATTCCCAACTCGAGAGACAATAGGAGCCAAGATGGAAATAAGGATCATACATGTGGCAAACAGCCCACCTGGACAGTGTGATGGGTAGACTGGGGCCATGTTACTGCAGACATTCAGAGCCAGAGAGCAGAGTGTGCTTGATGGAGGGCCTACAGGGAGCTAAGGTGGAAGGGATCAGCAGGGGGAAAAATGAGGAAGAGTGAGAATTGAAGGAAGTAAGAGACAAAGCCCAGGAGATAAGCTAAGAAGCCGTTCTATTAAATCAGGGGAGTGGAAATGGAGACCCTCTAGCATTAAGACAAACATGTAGGGTCGGCCCCATGGCTTAGCGGTTAAGTGCACGCGCTCCGCTGCTGGCAGCCCGGGTTCGGATCCCCAGCGCCCACCGCTTCTCCGGCCATGCTGGGGCCGCGTCCCACATACAGCAACTGGAAGGATGTGCAGCTATGACATACAACTATCTACTGGGGCTTTGGGGGGAAAATAAAAAAAAAAAAAAAGACAAACATGTAAATGGCATCATAGAGAATCCAAATCCCCAATACATTCTACAATCGTAATTGAGATTTTGTTTTTACCTTCTTTCAGTTGACTGTAACCTTCTATTGAAAACAGGAAATTTCAGACACAAATAAATCAATAAGACCATTTGCTGCTCGGCCAAAACCTCACATGAAATAGAGAGATAGCAATCACCATCTTTCTCCCGACCACTGAGATACAATAAAACAGTCATTAGGTTGTCAGAAGCCCTAAAATGAAAAACCATGACTGCTCAGCCCCGGAAGCAGGTCGGAATTACCTGTGGAGCTTAGAAGTGTTAAGCATATTTTGAAAAAAGTAATAAACCCCATAGTTAAAATAAAAAGCACAACGTCATGGACAGAGAAAATCCTCCCTAGATTCCAGTTCCCAGCCTTCTGTCCCAGAGGCAACCACTGCCGCCAGTTACCAGCTTCATGTGTGTCCGTCAGAGATATTCTACTCATGTGTGTGTGTGCCCACATGTGCTTAGTTACATATCCTGTAAAAACTAGAAGTATATACACGTATTCTCTTAAACACAAATGGAGCACTACCCATACACTATCTTCCATAAATAGCTTTTTCACTTAACCATATATCTTGGAGATTTTTCCATAATAATTACCTAGAGCTATATTTTGGTCTTTTATTCATTAGAGTTGTTATTTACATTAAGCTTTCAAATCTTAAAAATATCCTTATTGTTCTTTCTCTTTCATTTTATGTTCTGTGTTTGCTTTGCTTTGCTTTGTTGTGTGTGTTTTTTGCAATTATTTGCAAATTTGGCAGACCAATCATCTCATTTTGTTCTCTATAATATATACTACACTTATATCTCTGTTCTTTAGATAGAACCTATTGCCTCCCCACTGTAAACGATATTTAAATTCAGGTGATGCTATTATTCCTAGTTCATCTAGTGTTTACTTTTATTTCTTTAAGTAATATTCTTATACTTCTCTACTTGATGTTTCAGCTTTAAACATATCTGATCCTCCTGCTCTGTAAAGTAAGGAACTTAGCTATCTTTCACTACCTTCTTCTTCTCTTCCTCTCGACAACCTGGATTTTGTTAGTGGTACCATTATTTTAACACTGCCGTGGTTTCCACTTCTCTATTCTTCTCTGTAATCATAATTTCCATGACTGTATAATCCTTAGATCTATATGTAAATGAGTTCGTCACTCACACAAACTTTTCTCACTGTTTCTCCGTCCTTCTCTTAGGCGGCTGAGGTTTGACGTCCTCATGAGATCATCAAATAAGGCTCATGGAGAACTATATTTCTTGAGCGCTTGCACCTTTAAAAGATATCTCTCAGGTATCTTTTTGCTTGGACACTAATGTGGCAGTGTTTAAAATTGTTTTGTCTCATTTTCTATTCCTAAGGACTTTAGGCCATGTTCCACTGTCTTCTACCATTGAGTTTCCAGAGAGAAGTCTAAAGGCAGTCTGGTTTTTCCCCTTCTCAGTGCGTTCTTTGTGCTTTGAAGCCTGTAGAATTATTTCTTTTTCTTTGAAGTCCAGTAACCGTATTGAGATATGTATCAATGTCTGTGAATCTCCTTCTTCCTCCAGGATATTGTATACCCTATCAGTGTTAAGAATTGAGCTTTATGTGAAATTTTTCTTAAATGACATGTTCAAATATTTTTTCTATGGATTTACTCTGTTTTCTTCTCCAAGGACACAATTTATAAGTCACCTTTGTCTGTCTTCTATGTTCATCATGTTCTGTTCAATCTTTTTTTAACTATTTTTGTTTGTTTTCTTTTTATTTTGCTTTATTTTCTCAAGTCTGTACTCCATGTCCCTGATTGTATTTCCATCAGCATCTTTTCTCTTTTGGCCAAATCAAATGTGGCTTCTATTGGTATATTCACTTCACGTTCCTCTTCTAGGTCAAATAATTTAATTCTGTCGTTTTATTGTTTATTCCTCCAGCTCTTGAGTCTGTTTTTAGTTCTTGAGGTTATTTTTTCACTAGTACTTTGAGTTTATGGAGAATCATTTTGTTGTATTTTTCATCTACTCTGTTACAAAATATTTCCTTGTGTGTTTCCACGACAGCCTCCAGTTTCTCTTTTTTTCTGGTGATATTTTAGAGAGACCCTCTGCTCATTTCTCATGAATGAGAGGAGTTCTTCCTGGATCAGCTATCTGTGAAAGAACAGTCTTGAGAGGGGCCAAGAGAGCCTTGCAAATTCAGGAATCTCTCTGGCTCAAAGTGAAGCTGTGATACTGGATTTTGTTACAGATTTTAGTCCTTACGTCACTACAGCTAGGAAATATTGGCAGCCACAGACATGTTAACCATCACAGTTTCTCCTTCATTCAGTCACATAGAAAAACTGCTTCTTACAGATCCGAGTATTTTCTCATTTCCTTCTGTTTCCTCTGGCCCCTCTGTGGTGTGACACACTGTCCAGGGATGCTCCCACAGCCAGTCCTATGCCTTCACCTTATTGCTCTAAACATTGGTTATGCCTTGGGATGGATGTGTCCCCAGGATGGAGACGGCGGGGGTCTGCCAGCTCTGCCATAGATCTCCAGTGTCGATCATCCTTTCTCACTGACTGTCTTCATCCTGGCCCAATTTCTGCTGCTTATGGTGCATCATATCCCCCCACATAGATAGTTTGGGATTACAGACATTTCCTTGTTTCATAAAATTGAAGATTTCTTTTCTGTTTCCTGATCTCTTTGCTATTTTCTGAAGGAGGCAGAGAAGCCTTTGCCCTACTATCTCAAAATTAGGTATCTTTATAAAGAGTGGTTTAAAGAAATACCTATTCTTGGGGCCGGCCCGGTGGTGCAAGCAGTTAAGTGCGCACGCTCCTCTGCGGCGGCCCGGGGTTCGCCAGTTCGGATCCCGGGTGTGCACCAATGCACCGCTCGGCCAGCCGTGCTGTGGTGGCGTCCCATATAAAGTGGAGGAAGATAGGCATGGATGTTAGCCCAGGGCCAGTCTTCCTCAGCAAAAAGAGGATGATTGGCAGATGTTAGCTCAGAGCCGATCTCCTTCACAAAGAAAAAAAAACGAAATACCTATTCTTTGCTTCTGATCCCAGAGATTTCAATTCAGTGTATCTGCAATGGATTGTAGGCATCTCCAGGCTTGGAAAGAGCCCACAAGCAATGAATTTGGAGCATTTAGGATACCACTCAGTGCTACTCCTACGCAGAGTATTGACTGATGAATTATGTAAGAGGATCTCAAACTGGAAGGAAATCAAGTAACCATTGTATTTATCCGTATCAGCATCCTAGCCACATTCTTCCCCAATGCAGAGACCGCTGTCGTGACCTGAGGCTGAAGAGAGGTGGCTTATCTTCACGGAGCTGATTTTGCCATTTTGTTTTTCAGTTTTGAAAAATTACAAACCAACAGAAAAGTCACAAGAGTAATACAATGCACACACTTGTACCCTTCACCTAGATTCCTCGACTATTAACATTTGTCACATTTGCCTTATTTCTGTGACCTCTCCCTTTTGAACCATTTGAGAATTGGTCATAGATGTCAGGATACTTCACCTCTAAGTATTTGAGCATGTATCTCCTGAGAACAAGGACTTTATCCTCACTGATTTGACGTCCACCTGGTCCATGGGCTGACTTGCTTATCTAGGTAGAAATAGAGAGCCGGGAACAGAGAGGCTGTCCGTACTTAAACTACTTCCCACGTAGGGACCAGAAGCCCAAGTCACCCTGAGTTCAGGAAGTGAAAGCAAGGAGTAGTGAGAGTGCAAGAGAGATGACAGCAGGGTCTCCAGGGGAAGGGTCCAAGCCACAAGAAGGAAATGAAAGTGTTCAAGCTGGTTGCTGCTTTAAGCACAGTAGTTCTATCCTCACTCCCACACTAGGGAATGTGGCCCAGTGAACGCCACAACATTGTAGAGAATTGTGATATTTAGAAAGCAGAAATATGTGATTTTAAAATGCATGGAGCCTGAAGGGGTTCAAAAAACAATGTTTGGACACCCCCATCCCCCATGCTCCTGGCCATGGCTCCCTGACTGATGGAGAAAACAAGTACCATCTGCCCCAGCGACCAGTCCCAGAGAGGATCAAGCCTTAGGAAAGAATTTTTGCCTTGAGCTGCCTGAATCCTGCCTCCTCTCCCTCCCCCTTGCCTTCTGCTGTCCTCGGGACAGGGAGCCTGAACAGCTGCTGCCTGTCAGAGAGACCAAGGCTCCCAGCCATGCTTGGCCAATAGCCCATCTTGTAACTAATGGTGGCCGGATTTATTTTTCCATTCCTATGGAGAAATATCAAACAATTAGGGACCACTGAATTGTCAGCGAGCAGCTCGTTTATTGGGAATACTTCGTTCTGGGAAAGATTCACCACGTTTGAGCAGAGCTGGATTTCATGGCTCAGCAGCACTGAGAGGGTCATATGAACATAGCACATGGTTATGCAATGGCTGGTCCATAGGGAGAGAGGTTCCCCAGCAGATGCAGTCACTCTCAACTTCCGCCTTTTGAATTAGAAGTTTACAGTTGAATGTTTAGGTCTCATAAAGCATAAGGAAAGCTATTTTTTTCTGCTCCATTTAATCTTTTTGTCACAAAACTGCTTAAATTGCACAAACGATGCAAACCCATTTTCAGTGACACACACTCAGAATCTCACCCATCCTCCTCTCTCCTCTGGGTTTATACGGAAAGGTTCGAGGGGTAGTCAGAACAGAGCAAGGTGATGGTCGTGGTAATTCTCCAAGAGGAGAGAGAGGGTTCCAATAGAGAGGCTTACAAGAAAGAAAAGTCCATTTCCCTCTTTCCTTTAAAGCCCTGGGGCATGAAAGCCGCATCCCACTCCAAAAACTTCCCATGAACTGCGTTCTTACTGCAACACTGGAGTGAGGGCAAGCCAGAGGGGCAGGTTACAGGAAGGGGGTAGCACAAAATGGAAAAAAAGGAATAGAAAAAAATGGGTAGAGAGAAAAAAAAGAAATAGAGAAAAATAAGATTTGTTTTCTTTTTTTAGTTTGATTCCATTGTGGTCAGAGAACATAGTCTGTGTGACTTTAACTCTTTTAAGTTTGTTCAGGTTTGTTTTATGGCCCAGGGTATGGTCTATCATGGTATTTATTCTATGAGCCCCTGAAAAGAATGTGTATTCTGCTGTTGTTGGGGTGGAGTGTTCTGTGACTATTGATTAGATCCTATTGGCTGATGGTGGTGCTGAGTTCCTCTTGATTCTTGCTCATTTTCTTTCTAGTTGTTCTAGCAATTGTTGAGAGAAAGGTGTTGAAGTTTTCAACTGTATTTGTGGGTTTGTGTTTTCTCTTTTCGATTCTACCAGTTTTTGCTTCACCTATTTCGCATGTCTGTTGCTTGGTGCATATGTATTTAGGATTGCTATTTATTCTTGGTTGGTTGACTCTTTATCATTTTGTAATATTTCTCTCCATCCCTAGCATTTTGTTGCTCTAAAGTCTACTTCATATAATATAGCCAAACCTGCTTTATATATCTTTTTCCATCTTTTTAATTTCAACCTACCTATACCATTATAGGAAATACAGTCTATTGTATTTACATTTGCTCTTTCCATGTCCTTTCTCCCTTTATGATGTTCCAAGATCCTTCTTCTACCATTTCCTCTTTGTTTAGATCACTTCCCACAACCATTCTTTTGGAATAGGTCTGCTAGTGGCAATACCCTTATATTTGAAGTGAGTTTCTTTTACACAACATATAGTTGGGGGTTTTGCTTTTTATACACTCTTTTAGTTTGTGTATTTAGACCATTTACACTTAATGTAATTATTAGCATGTTAAAGCTTAAGTTTGCAATTTTGTTTTTCATTTTCTATTTGTTCTCTCTGTTTTTGGATTCTCTATTTACTTTTACCTGAATTTCTGTGGCCTACTTGAACAATTTTTTGGAATTCAGTTTTGATTTATCTCTAGCGTTTTGGAGTGTATGTCTCTGTTTAGCTTTTTCAGTGATTGTTCTAAGCATTACATTGCATATACATAACTTATCAACTAATGTCAACATTTTACCGGTTCCAGGGAAGTAAAGAAACCTTACCTCGCTTTATGACCATTTACCCTCCCCAATTTATGATATAATTGTCTTAAATATTTCCCCTAGATACATTGAGAATCACATTACTCTGTATTATAATTTTTGCTTCCACCATCAATATAATTTAGAAAACTCAAGAGGAGGAGGAAAATCTACTGTATTTACCTATATATTTGCTTTTTCCATGTCCTTTCTCCCTTCATGGTGCTCCAAAAATCCTTCTTTTATCATTTCCTCTTTGTTTAGATAAGTTCCTTTCACCAGTCTGCTATTGACAAGTTCTTTTTTTTTTCCTTCTTCTGAGAATGCCTTGATTTCCTCTTACTTCATCAAAGATATTTTTGCTGGTATAGAATTCTAGGTTGATGGTTCTTTTCTTTCAGTAATTGAAAAATAATGTGTTACCACCTGCTGCTCCCCATGGTTTCTGATGAGAAATCCACTGTCATTTGAGTTATTTTTCCCCTGTACATAGTGTGTCATTTCTCTGGACTCTTTCAAGATTTTCTCTAGTTTTCGGAAGTTTGATTATGATGTGTCTTTGTGTGAGTCTATTTGGATTTGTCCTGCATGGGATTCACCCAACTTCTTGAATCTGTAGGTTAATTTTTTTGTAAAATTTGGAGAGATTTCTGCCATTATTTCTCTGAACACCTTTCAGTCCCACCCTCTTTCTCCTCTCCTTCTGGTACTCTATGACATAAATGTTAAACTTTTTGTTATAACTCCACATCTTCCTAAGGCTCTGTTCACTTTTTTTTTCAGTCTATTTTTCTCTATTGTTCTGATTGGATAATTTCTATTTTCTATTTTCAAGTTCACTGCTTCTTTTTCTGTCCCCTTCATTCTGCTTCTGAGCCTACTCATTGACTTTTTCATTTCAGGTATTGTAATTTTTATTTCTAAAATTTTTATTTGGTTCTTCTCTATACCTTCTAAAATTTTTTGCTAAGGCTTACTATTTCTTTGTTGAGATTTTTTTTATTATTATTATTTTGTGAGGAGATCAGCCCTGTGTTAACATCTGCCAATCCTCCTCTTTTTGCTGGGGAAGACTGGCCCTGGGCTAACATCTGTGCCCATCTTCCTCCGCTTTATATGGGACACCGCCACACATGGCTTGCCAAGCAGTGCAGCGGTGTGCACCCAGGATCCAAACCGGCGAACCCCAGGGCCGCCACAGCGGAGCGTGCACACTTAACTGCTTGCTCCACCAGGCTGGTCCCTGTTGAGACTTTTTAAAATTTGTTTCAATCATGTTTGTAATTTCTTGTTGAAACATTTTTGTGATGACTGCTTTAAAATCCTCAGATAATTTTAAAATCTGTGTCATGTCAATGTCAGTGTTTGTCTTTTCTCATTCAATTTGATCTCTTTCTGATTTGTGTTGTGACAAGTGAATTTTTTATTCAAATCTGGTCATTTTGGGTGTTGTGTTATAAGACTCTGGATCTTATTGAAATCTCATATTACAGAAGGCCTCCTCTGATACCACTTAGGTAGGTGAAGGAGAGTACCACCTCATAACTGCCTAGTGGATGTCAGTCTCCATTGACACCAGGGTAGGGGAGGATCCTTGTTACTACTGCATGAGGATGAGAATTCAGCTTCCCCACTGGGCCTCCAGTGATACCATCCTGGCTGGAACAAGAGGGGCATCTTGTTAATGCTTCCCATGTGGTCGCCACTACACTTGGAGGGAGTGGCATTGTTACTGCTGAGTGGTAGTAGAAGTCCTGACTCTACATTGGGATTCTTCTAACACTACCCTAGTGGGGATGGGGAAGGCTGCTTCATTACTGCTGAATTTGGAAAGAAGTCCAGGGTCACCGTGTCGCCTCTGGGAGGGCTCATTACCCCTTAGCAAGGATCAAACTGGGGTCCCCACTTTGTTTTCTCTGACACCCCCAGGCAGGTTTGGGGTGCTTTGTTACAGCCTGGCAAGGGTGGTCGTCTAGGCTCTCCACTCATCCTTTTCTCTGGGTGGGGCTGCAGTTTTTTCTAAGGTGTTTGGCTGGAGTAGAGTGGTTATTGTCTAAAAGATTTCTGTCTTTCTAGGCTGCCTCTTTCTTGGTCCTTTGGTGAGAGAGGGCAGACTTTTCTTGGAGAGTTTTTATCTGTACCCATTGAAATTTCCAAGTCACCAGCTTCTCTAGTACCCAGTATGGGATATCAAAAAAACAGAGAATCCACCACCGTGTTGTTCCTCAGGCCCCAAGGTCGTTGGTTGGTCTGTCTTCTTCTCTCCACTTTTTGAGTTTGTTTTATGTATAATGTCCAGGGATTTTTAGTTCTACTTAGTGGGAGGAATAGAGAAAAGTACATCTACTTCATCTTCCCAGAAGCTGAAATCAGGAAATTAATTTTAAATAGAGAGAAAGAATGGACAAAAGAACAACAGAAAAGGGAGATTGGAATGAAGTTTTTCTTTCTTCTCAGAGATCTGTGCTGCCGAGAACCAGTTGTGAGGTACCTAATGAAGGGGTCACCTTCTCTCCCTTCCCTCTTCAGCCCCAACAGAAATCCAAGCTGCAAATACACTGCAAGAAGCACAAGAAAATGATATGATTTCTATCAATAAATGCTTCTCGTTCTCCAGCCCAGTAAATGTCGCATTTGGTTATGAAATTGGATTTTGCAAAATAACATTTTAAAAATATTCCTGCGACTTAGTATCTTTAATAACTATTGACACAGATGAGAGGTTAAAGAATCACATCTCTTTGTCCCTTATACCATTTCTTGCATGCATAAGTAACAGGCTGACCTTCTGGGTGATTCCAATAACTGGGGCTTTCAGCTGCCCTTTTTGTTCCTCTGCGACCCAGTCCAGCAGGGATGGTGTTCTGTTTTGAGAACAAGCATCCACACCATTTCCCTGGATGCTGACAGTGCCCAAGAGTGGCCTGGCTTGGAAAGGAGCTGTTATCGTGCTCCATTGGGTTCTCCATCTAATTGAGGGATCTCCACATGGGTGCTCCAATGTTGGGCAGCTTAGTCTTAAATTTTACCACTGAAGAAATCTCCTGTCTAAAAACTTGCTCATGGCCCTCACAAAGTCTGTTCATTATCGTAACCTCACAAGGCTGAGCCATGAATGAAGAATGAATCCCTTGCTCTTCACTACAACCCAACCAGTTCTTGAGGGGGAACATGACAAATTGTCTCACGGCAGCGCAACACAGCCCTAGGGGAGGAAGCTGATTCATTCCTGCTGGTGAAAACTATAGGCAGAAGTTAAAAGGCAGGAAAGTCTTGGGCACTGAACAATTGTTTCTCTGGGGAACCAAGAGCCTGCCACAGTATCTTTGCACAGGGCTCCCTAATACCACATTGTATCATTAGACAAACATAAGGCATTCTAGTGACCATATCAATCTCACCATTGGACTTGAGTGACTCCTTCAAATAGGATCATCTGCTTGGTCAGGTGATTATTTTCTAAACATCTCTTATATGTCAAAGTAACTAACCTGTTACTAGTTATTTTGCCAGTCTATCCTTATCATCATTCCCAGTTCACATCCATCAGTACCCCCATCACTCACCTTTGATAGAATAAAAGAAACAACTCCATATAAACAAAAATGAAAGGAATTGAGGATTTTTTTTCCTTGAACTATGACCACATCCCTGAAACAATTTTAGAAGGGTTCTTACAGGTCATTTCCTTACACTACTTCCTGGAGCAGAAATTCTTGTGGAACATTCTAGACAAATGATCAGTCAGCATGCCATGTCAGGAAACTCATGACTGCTCAAGGATGCTCTATTCATTCTATTCATTCTTTAGTTATGTTTGGGGATTTTGTTTTTTCTTCTTTGGAAACAAAGAGATTCATCCTTTTTAGTTTTCCAGTTATTCATGAAGTGGTCATGACTATTGTCTCTTGCTTTGTTATTTTGGAAATTATGGCTCCAAGAATGACAAGTCCTACAACAGAAGTCTGCACAGGTGCTGGGGTGTAGAGAGAATGGTCACTAGGCAAGGGGTAGCCAGGGACAATGTCAAGCAGGAGGTCAAATCTGAACTGAGTCCTCAAAGACAAGCAGGAGTTTGCAGGTGAAGAAGGCAGGAAGAGGGATGGAGCAATGCAAGTTGTTCAGTTATCACAAGGGGCTCGTTTGGCTGGACTATAGTTGAGAAGCAAGGAGTGACTGGAAATGGGCCTGGAGAGGTAGGTGGAAGCCAGGTCTTGAAGGGAAGGATCCTGATTTGCTATGGAACGGGGCGGAGCTGGAAGTATGGAGCAGCTATTGGAGTACTCAGTGTGCCCAGAACTTGGATAGTAGGCAAACCAGAAAAGGAAAGGGAAAAGAAAGGAAATGATATGTCATCTGCTTCCTTTCCTCTTGTGAATAGAGAGAGTTTAGCAAAGCTTGTGCCTCTGATGAAACTAGGTAAGAGAAGCGTCAGCCAGGTAAGGTTTAAGATTTCTGAAAGATAGCCCTGGAGGCTAGAAAAGATCCTCAGAGAGATGCTGGCCCAGACGAGAGGCAATAGATTGAGTGAAATGAGACTGAGAGGCGATTCCCCACTGCTTCCAAGATTCAGCACTTTGCTGTTGAGTCCTGGGAGGCCAGTGGCCAAACCCAGCACAGATGCATTCTGGGAAAAGGTCTGCTGATAGTTGCCGGTAGTAAACAGACTCTGCATGCTTCAGTTGCCCAGATATCCTCGGTGCTCTCTGCAGCCTAGGTCAGTGTTTTCTTTAAAGGAAACTTTTTGATATGACTTTGGTAATAATGCTTGTCCTATATTTTATGATATTTCCAGGAGCTCTAGGAAAGGAGGAATGAGTCACTCATCAATATTCCAAGAAACTGACCACACTGGGCATTCATGAAACATTGCCTGGATATTGATGTGGGGAGTCTGGAGTGTAGTCCGTGGGGTTTCAAGCAGGGGAGGACACAAGCAGAGGTGGGCTTTGGAGAAATTCTGCAGCCAGGCGGTCCAGCAGTTTTCTCTTAGCCCCACAACCCATTCCTCTTGGCAGGAGAATTTCATGTGCTCAACATGCTTCCAAGAAAGCACCCAGGGAGATGCTCCCAGCCCATTCCTCCCACCTAAGACTCATCCTGAAGCACAGGTGAATTGAGGAGATATCATGACATGCACAACCTTAAATCTGATTTGATTAATTTTTGTAAGACACCCTAATACCTCAGGGCATCAGGACCCTTTCTAGTCTGGTCAACATGGCCACAGTTGGGCATCATAGGGAACCAAGCAGGTGATGTGTACATAAGGGACATTAGAAAGGGTGTCTGTGTGAGGCAAACACTCTCAGCCCTTTGCCAAGGGGGCTGTATCACCAAGAGCACCCTGCGTGGCCTGCCTGGTAAGAATTTTACCCCCTCCTTCAAACACTCCCCTTCAGATTTTTTTACCCCAAATTATGAAAACTTCAGATCACCTTAGGAGACTTTCACTGAGTAAATCTAGGATAAAAACTATCTTAAGTGAAATTGTACCACATTATGATGGGCAAGTTTTTAATTCTTCAAACCTCCACGTCTCTTGGCTTCCAGGAGAGAGCACACTCTCTGGGTTTCCCCAAGGTGCTCACACAGGTTCAGGCCTTGGCCTCCTTCTTCCTCCCATAGCTTCAAACACCACCCCAACTCCAGCCCGAGTCTCCCTCCTGAGCGACTCAGCCTGGCACCAAGGCCCTTCATGGTTTATGCCCTGATTCTCTGAGCTAGCTCTCTGCTACTCTTCTCACACGTGGCCTCAGTCCACCTGCCACCTGCTGTTCCTCAGGCACCAAGGTTCCCCACTTCTACGTGTGCTGCTTCTCCACCTGGAATATTCTCCTTGCTCCTCCCGTTTCCCCATCACTCTCCTTCACTTCTTGACACATTGAAGTTCTTCCTCTGCGAGCCTGCTCTGGTTCTGTGAGTTAGAATTTCTGTGAGTTTGACACCCAACTCTGTTCGTTACCGGCTGTGTGACCCGGGGCAATTTGCTCAACCTTTCTTTACCTCCATTTCTCCATCTGCAAAGTGGGGATGACAGTCCCTGTTTCATAGAGTCATTGTGAAAATTAAATGAGATGGTCTAGTAATACACTTATAGTGCCAGGTTATAACAAATGTGAAATAAATGTTAGAAATTATGATTTTTATTGTCCCAAACCATACTTGCATACAGACCACTCATTTCTATTAGTTTTTCATTAGGCAAAAAGCTAATCAGTGGTTCTTAAATCCTCTGGCTTGTATTTTTCAGCAGCAACTCGAGGCAATATACATGGTACCATATTATAAGAACACTTACTTGATTGGCTATCTGAGGATGTGGCATTTTCCTTTTAAGTCAGTCCTCAGGTGACCTGCTATGGCATCATGTCAGGAAAGACGGAGAGGGCCACAGCTGGCCCATTTGTAGACAACCTTAGAACAACGTGGGAAACTTGAGGGCCCCTGTTTCAACCTGGAGGTGAGGTCCAACTGAGGATACAAGTACATAAAATAGCATTCTCACTTCCCACTTCATATAAATGTTCCTTTAAATGGTTGTAACTTCAAAAAAAAATCAGTTTTCTGATGACTATAAACACATATTTTAGAGGGATAAAAATATCCAAGATGCAAATATGACTGGTTTGAAATATATCAACTATGATGAGTTGCCTCCTCATCCTTAAAAGCCCATTTCTGGGGAGCAGAAAAGAAGGTAGCCTCAGTGCTGAACATGCTGACCTCACTCAGCCCTGCCAGCAGAAAAGTGTGTGAGGGAGCCCAGCGCAGCAGAAAAGTACCTCCTCCACCCTCTCTAGAAGCCTTGCATTCACAATTCTCTCTCTCTTTCTCTCTCTTTCTCTCTTTCTCTCTTTCTCACACACACACACACACACACACACACAATGTCTTAGTCATAGCTCTGAGCCACAATCAGACTCGGTTATAATTGCCCTCATTAAAAACTCCTCTGTTATTTCAGTCAGAGAGAAGCATATATCTGGCATGGTCCCAATAGAAAGCCACACTCTCCTTAGCTAAAACAGAGTGTGGGTATAAATCACACATACATACACACACACACACACACACACACACACACAGACCAAGGAAACCACTGCCACTGGGCTTTTATTTGCATTCCCAGGTATGGTAGAGAGAACACAGTCAAACAATATGAAAATTAAATACCCACTGCCCCTGAGGGTCAATACTCTACCCAAGGAGTTCAATATGATTTTAACAAGACACCTAGGATTTTGTTCAGCATCTGTGGGCATATTTTGCTCAAACATGTCGTCATGATTCCCCAAAACTTTCAATGTTTCTGTTATTCCAGTAATTATAAGTGGAGTGCCTCCTAGAGCAAAAGAACCCAGCTCTTCGAAGAGGCATGCCAAGGTTCTTGAAACTTCTATTCTGGTAGAGGATTTTGGAAATGGGGGTGTGGGGTGCATGGTCACCAGCTGTTGACACTCATGACGAGTAGTCCCCTGGGAGGCAGGCAGCCTTGGGTCTTACTAGATTCGGGGAAATTTGCTCTGTTATTTTTTGCACAAATGCCAGAAGTCAGTATTTGCCCTTGAATAGCAAGAACAGGCTGTAACCCTTGGCCCCCACACAGTAGCCAAAGGGAATAATGATTACAAACACACAGAAATATAACATTTGTGTGTATTAGTACACATTTTCTCATTTCTTTCTGACAACAGACCTGTGAATGAGGGGACGCAGATAGACACCATCTACCCCACTTTACAGATGAGCAAACTAAAGCTCCTAGAAGTGAATTAGTACATGATTAAGAAGTAGTAAAGCCAAGACAAAAACATTTCTAGACCCAGGCTTCCTCCCAGATTCTACATTTCTCTGTCTCTCTCTTTCTCTCTCTGAAAATAATAAGAAGATCTAAGCAGCATAGACACTGTAAATAAGAACAGCAAATTTTCAGGTCAAAGTAAGTTCTTTTCTCCAGACCAGTAAGATTCCCATATTCTTCGTTTTCTTTTAATTTTACAAAGAGAAAACAATTTGGTTATCTCAAATATCAAAACCCTTGGCTCCCATGGGAAAGATATTTCTTAAAGAAAATTCTTGAAGCAAACATGTCTTTTTCATCTTAAAATATCACCAATACTCGCATTCTCTCCCAAGCTAAGCACGTACAGGAGTCCTTTTCACATGATTGACTGCTGCTGACTACAGCTGGGGGCCCCTCAGCAAACAGCAAACGATGTCTGAAATGAAACTGTGGCCAAAAAAGTAAAATGACTTTCTCAGGATCGTGGGGCTTTTCAATGGCAGAGACTCCTGGTCTACCAGGCACTACCTCCCAGCCCTGATGGTTGCGCCAATGGGAGCCTCCAGATGAGGCTACTGGGAGGCGGGACTTGACTTTTCCAAAGGTCTCAGAATCTCTTATACCCATAATAAATTATGCAGTGTAATATATGGACACATTTGAACCTGAACGTGTTTAGAAATAAAACTCAGGAAAGACGGCCAGGAAGAGTAGGGAAAACTGTAGAGATTGAGTGGTACCAAGTGGAGTTCTTAGGGATGAATTTGGGAGCACAAAGGAGAAACAGAAATTGGGATGTTTAGGCAGAGGGAACAGTGATTGCCAAGATAGGAAGGTACCTGTAACTAGAGTATGAGTGAAGAAGACAGAACCTTCCAGATAACCTGCCCTCGCTAAAAGACAAGGATCACGTGCTTACTTGGCAGAAAAGGACTGGAAGATTTCAAGCAGGGGGTGCCTGGGTCAAGTTTGCATTTTAGATAGAACACCCATGGTTGTTTCAAGATAAAGCCTCAGTGTTGCAGGTGAGAGTGGAGGCAGGTGGAAGCAACATCAATAGTCCCTTTAAGAGACAGCATCTAAGGGAAGTCAGATTTAAGATACATAAAATAGGGCCAGCCCCGTGGCTTAGCAGTTAAGTGTGCGCGCTCTGCTACTGGCGGCCCTGGTTCGGATCCAGGGCGCGCACCGAGGCACCGCTTCTCCGGCCATGCTGAGGCCCTGTTGCACATACAGCAACTAGAAGGACGTGCAACTATGACGTACAACTATCTACTGGGGCTTTGGCGGGGGGGGGAAGGAGAAGGATTGGCAATAGATGTTAGCTCAGAGCCGGTCTTCCTCAGCAAAAAGAGGAGGATTAGCATGGATGTTAGCTCAGGGCTGATCTTCCTCACAGAAAAAATAAATAAATAAATAAGATACATAAAATATCAAGGGTGAGGAAGGAAAAGGAGGTGGGGTGTTCCCACATTTCTGGCTTAGGCACAGTGTGAGTGGTGATCCCATAAACCAAAAACAGAGAACGGAAGAGGATGCCCAGGTGTGAGGGGCTAGGGTGGGGGGACTGGTGGAAAGTGTGTGGGGAATAGAGAGCAGCTTTGAACACATTGGTTTGGAACAGCCGCTGAACATCTGGGTGGTGCTGTCTAGTAGATAACAAGAGTTCAATGGAGAGGTCAGAGCTGGATGTACAAATTAGGAAGTCATCAGCCCTTTGTGGAAAATAGAGACATTGTTGTGGATAAGACTGCTTAAAGAAGGAACACAGAGAAGGCAAATCTGGGAAACTCCAAAACAGGACCAGGATTGTTGTATAAGGAATCTTGTCTCCATATGTTCATGTACAGTGGACCCTGAGTTTTCTGGCAGAGTAGAGGTTGTTGATAAGGGGAAGAGACCAGCTTGGGGGAAATTCCTTTCTTGGCATGGGCTTCAGTTTCATCAACCGCATCACTATAGGGTTGGACTTGACATCTCTAAAAGAATCTCTTCCAGGTTTAATAGATTATAATTCTAAAGTTCTTCTCAGTATTGTAAATCCAATAACTAGCAAATTTACTTTGGAGAAAACTCTTGGCTTCAGAAAAAGGAGGAGAATTTGCTTGGGACCGAGAATGGAAAGTAAATGCTTTATCGGGGCACATGCCATGCAACTGCAAACTTCAACTTTCTGATAATGAGGGAAGGACACAAGGAGTTTAAAGACATCCCATAGAATGACTAAACTACTTACACAGAAACATATGTCATGATTTCCACCATAAGTTGTGATATAGATGAGTCAAACTGAGAGAGCTAAATTTAGGATTTTTAAAGGCCCCTCCCCCACCTACGTCAGAAGTTTCCATTTAACTACTGGGAAGAGAAAAATGCTCATACAGGCAGTAGGTGATTTCTCCAGGACTAGGATACCCAACACATCTGAATAAAAATAGCTGCAAGGACAACCCACCAGCAAGACCAGGGTACAAAAGATGGTAGGGTCCTTGGGTCACAAGAGGTACAGAGGTGACACGCACAAAAGAAGACAGACAAACTTGACAAGGCTTTGTAAGGATATAATGCCTGGAATCTGGGAGCCTGTGGCTTGGGGAGACTCATCACTGGGGCCATCTGAGGAGGGTGATCAGAGGTCAGTGATCTAGAATGAGGATTGATGAGCACAGAACCAGAGAATGAAGAGGAAGCAAGTCGCAGACCAGGAGACAAGGAGAGAGAGTGGAACTAGAGGGGCCAAATCAGCAGCAGAGCTAGGCTAAGAGCTGAGGTGGAGAGTCAATGACAGAGCAGGCAGAGACAAAACGAGGTTCCTACAGGTCAGGAACAGACTTCACTGAGTTCTCACCATGCAGTGGCTTCTGTGCACGAATTATCACGAACCACTCGGGGAGACCCGCTTTTGAAGTAGCTTCTGTGCACACTCCCTCGAACCAGCGTTGCTGTGATAAGTTCCTCTTTGCCGGTTTGGTTTTCTCTGCTACACGACACTCTTAGCCTCTTCAATAGCCGCGTTGTTTCTCTGCATCTTGACATAAGCCACATGGCAGACTAAATATCGTGGGTTCAATGCCCACACAGGTAGGATGGTGGATTACGTTTCCTTAGCTCCTTCTGTTCTCAAGGGTAATTATTAGTTTAAGTAAGAGGCAGTGCCCTGATTTCATTGCTGTGAATAAATACAGAGCTTGGGAAAATGAAATGTACATGTGGTATACAAAACTGTCTGTTGACACTCAAAGCAGACTCTTTCAGTTTGGGAATAGCGGCACGAGGAGGATGAATAATGATTTTGTTAACTGTACTTCAACACCCAGGCCGTGACACAGCCACTCAAGTGCTAGCCAAACAGCTGGGATGTGCTGAGCACTCTACTATGGCCATGGGGAAAAATAAATGCCACTTTTGGCTTCTAAGAACTAAAATATTGATGGCGGAGGAGCTGGAGCACCACAGCATGAAACTAAGAGTCAATGACATACTGATGGCATGTGAAGGAATGGTTCATATACAAAAGATCAGAGAAAGAAAAATGACAGCATAAAATAAGAAGAGTCCATTTTTTGCCTATCAGTTTGGTGAAGAATGAGGGCAGAAAAGCACTAATGCCATTGGCATGTTGGCAAGACTATAAGGAAATGCGCACTTTTATACACTCAGATCTAATCTCCATGGGGGACAATTGAGCAATATGGTCAAAATTCTTAATATTCATACTCTTTGACCACGTCATACCTAACCCTAAGATTTATCCTCAATTAATAGGACAATTGCACAAAGACGTGAGTTCATCACCACATTTCATAAAACAGTGGAAATATGTAAGCAAATTAAATGGAATCTGGTTAAGGAAATTATGGCATAACTCATGATGAATGTTATGCAGTCATTAAAAAAATGATGATGTATTCTACCTCTAGCAAAGAAGAAAGATGGATGACATGGCATTAAGTGAAAGAGCAGCTGACAAAATTGTATGTAGAATAGAGTAGTCCCTGTTTATCCACAAGGGATACATTCAAAGACCCCTAGTGGATGTCTGAAACCACAGAGAGAACCAAACCCTACATATACTATGCTTTTTCCTATACATAGATACCTATGATAAAGTTTAATTTATAAATTAGGCACAGCTAGAGATTAACAACAATAACTAATAACAAAATAGAACTATAACAATATACTGTAATAAAAGTTATGTGAATGTGGTCTCTCTTTCTCTCAAAATATCTTATTGTACTGTACTCATCCTTCTTCTTCTTGTGATGATGTGAGATGATAAATTCCTATGTGATGAGATCAAGTGAGGTGAACGACATCAGCATTGTGACATAGCGCTATTTTCAGACCACGGTTGACTGACCGAGGAAAGTGAAGTCGCCGATAAGGGGGATTACTGTATAGATATTTATATACATGAAGTTGGGATCATATTTTCTTTTGTGTATACTCACAGGTATAGAAATGGGAATAGAAAGGTGTTCACCAAAATATGACAGTAGTTTCCTCTGGGGTTGGCATTATGAGAGAACTATATTTTCTGATTTATAATTTTTTAATATTTTATGAGTTTTTAAATAATGAGCATGTATTAATTTCATAATCAAAAAAGGAATAAGGCTGCAAAAAAGTAGAATAATAGTGGCCAATGTTTCAGTTACTACACGTTAGGAACCCAAGGAAATTAAAGCATATGAAGAAATTGAAGAGAACTTTTTAATAGAGATGACCATTATTCTTAATATCTCCAAAGTAATTTTTTAATTAGGACAGATTCAATTTATGCACGTATCATTCTGGCTCTCAAACTCAGTGGGTTATAGCTTATATACTGATTGAAACAAAATATTTTCAGCCTAAAATAGGTAAAGTTATACTCTTATCAAAAGTGATGATTTTGGGGGCTAGCCCAGCGGTGTAGTGAAGTTCGTGCGCTCTGCTTCAGCGGCCTGGGGTTTGCGGATTCAGACCCCAGGCGCAGACCCATGCACTGCTCATCAAGTCATGCTGTGGCGGCGTCCCATATACAAAAAGGAGGAAGGTAGGCACAGATGTTGGCTCAGGGCTAATCTTCCTCAGCACAAAGAGGAAGATTGGCAACAGATGTTAGCTCAGGGCCAATCGTCCTCACCAAAAAATAAAATAAAATAAAATAAAAACGTGATGACTTTCAAAAGACTATAGGAACTCACAAAAGTAAGACAAAGAAAAATATATAAAATCTAATTAGCTTTTAGGAAAAAAAGAAATCAAATGACTGAAAATGTCAGCTCCAAAAATACTGAAAAAGCTTCAACAGGAAGAAAATAGAGAGCAGAAGATTGGCATATGGATGTCAAAAATCCAGTGTCAAAGAGGTTTTGAGAACTGGTCGTGCGTCACCAATTATATATAACCAAGATCAGGGTGACAGAGCTCATTTCCAAGAGCAGTGGCAAGTTTTTTAATGTCCTAAAAATCTCTTTTTGGGGACTGACTGATCATGTAGCTATAATGTGAGATTTTTAAATTCATGTCATCATTGGTGATCAAATTCTGATGTAGGAAAAAGAAAGGAAAGAGATAGAGCTGTTACAGTCCCATTGTGTCAGTTCATATCTAAGATGTGTTTTATACACAATTGTCTTTTCTTCTCATCTCCAGAAAAAGCACAAAGAAGAAACCACAACGATGGCCAAGCTGACAGAATCCATGAGTGAGTAACTTGAAATTTATTCTTTATTTTTGGTTTTGAATGGAAACCATGAAATCTTGCAAAAACCACATCCCCTTTTGATTATCCGATCTCTCTCTTTCACTCTTGCAATAGCCAGGGTTTATTTAACACATAGTGCATTGTGTTGATGTTACGTTATGCATGATTCAAAATTCGTCTTGTATGGGGTCGAATTCTGTGCTGAAATTGTTACCCAAAGTATAGAGCTGAAGAATCAAAAAGGATTTTATTTGTAACACTGCATTGGGGATTGGGGTCTGCAAATTTGTCTTGTGGGACTTGGTCAAAGTCAGCTGAAGTTTTATGTGCAGATATTCCATAGGCTGGATAATCTACAGACAGGAAAGAATGGTTTACCACTGTTAAATATTTCAGGAGTAGTTCGGAAATTTCAGACAGAATTATTAAAAAGTGGAGTGCTTGAGTTGTAAGTAACATGTAATGATTTGAGTATATCAGTGGTATAATGCTCTAAGCTCTTAAACTAAAAAAAAAAAAGAAAAAAAAAAACAGGATACACAAAGTATTTTTAAAAGGAAAGAAGAATTAGTTATAATAAATCCTCCTGCAAAATGAGAAATGCAATTTCCTATGTTGAAGTTTAAATATTAAAGACCATGTGGATGTGAAATAAACAGACAATGCAGAACTTTTTCCTTTGAAAATATACACTGTTCCTGGTGATAGATTTCATACCTAAAGTTGCAAGGGAAGCTTGCAAACCCTTCTCCATTATCATTAGAGCCATGAACACCTTATTAAATTTGGCCTGCAAAATTAGCCATTAATCTTGCCCACATTTACCTGTGCCCCTACTTCTACTATTCCTCAAATCATGAGACTATTAAAATACAAGTGTTCTGACTTATTTCACTTTGCATTATACCCTCAAACACCTGAAATTTTTACAATGTCATAAACCAATGTTACTGCAATAAACAAAAAAAAAAAAAAAAAAAGAAAAAAAAAAAAAAAAAAAAAAAAAGTGTTCTTCTGTAGCGTAGTCAATGAACCCTTATCCCCAAAGGTCCACCCCACCCCAAGAAAAGATAATGCAAAAAAGTTATTTACATTGCATTTCTTTAATTCCTGACCCAAAATCTCTGCCTAATTTCGT